>NW_004567102.1:12260551-12318795 GCF_000260355.1 Condylura cristata
GTTATAATGTCAATACATGTAACAGCCTCCACCTACAGTGTTCACCAGCTCAAAGTCTCTTAAACCATTTTTTTTTTAAGCATTCTAGCTCCAAGAGGAGAACATTGTTTAAACCATCAGCAACTTTCCCATGTAAGGGAGAGCTGCCATTTCACCTGCATGAAACAGAAACTGAGTGTTCTGAAATTTGCTGGACTCTGATGTCAAACTATTTGGCTTTGGAAAGTGTCAAGATTGGACCTCGTTGTTCACGTAGCAGATTAAAGTACAGCACTGTCAGGCTGTCTACACCCACTGCAACATGATTTTGATCCCCAGCCAGGGAGCTGACCCACATGGCACAGCAGACCTCTCCGGACCCACCTGCTGCTCCCCTCAGCAGTGTATTTCAGTCAGTCTGACTGTTCTGCTCCCCACTCTGTCTCTGGCAACCCTCTCATTCTCCACATCTCTGGCCTGTACCCCAGTTCTTGTATGCATAAATAAATAAATCTTTAAAAAAGAAAAATGTCAAGATTATGAGATATGAGTTTGTGTGTTTCTGTTTTAAGGAATCTCTTTAAAATGGATTCACATGATCAGAAGAGTGATGCAAGTGAATCAGGACATGTCTCTCTTCCTGCCCCATCAGATAAACATACTATAATTGCATTTAACAAGTTTGTCTTCTTGCATTCTAAGGAAAAGGAAGGATGTCCTTAAGAGGAGACTACGACATTTAAACATCTAAGGGAGATAAATAACAGGTTGTTAACAAAGGAAGCTGCCCATCCTAAATCTCCTCATGCCTGCATCAAAAGGATATGCCCACCCTCCTTGCCCATCTCCCTTTTATTTAAATACCCTTGCACACTGCCAAAGAGCAAGACAGTGTTCTTTCAGACAAGAGTCTGCTGCTCTCTTCAGTTTATCGAGAAATTAAACTACTTTCCTTCTCCTTAAATGCTGATTCCTTTTATTGGCTGAGGGAAACTGAGGCTTGCATTCCATACCAAGAGCACTATCAAGCTGCAAGTTGTTGCTCAAAAGCAAAATTAAAAATATACAGGCCTTTAGGATGAACTCACTTTGTTATTGAATTCTGGGTTCTAGAGTTTTCCAAGAAATAGAAATAATGGAATCTAATCCTGCAGGAATGAAGCAAGAACTTATTAAAATGTATGCAATCCAGCATCAGGGACAGGGTCTGCTCCTTGAGAAGCAGTGGATGCTCTATTAGCAGCTTTGACACAGCATAATTAAAGGGATGAGCTCCCTCCTTTGCTCTTTCTTTGGTGAGTTCATTCCATCTCCCCAACTCCTGAGCTCCAGTGCCTGGGACCTCTTTATCCTGGACTCCTTATTTGACCCCAGAGGACTGTTAGCCCAAGGGCTTGTTCATGGTGGAATTCTTTTTTATCTGATGTATGTATGGGGGAGGAGTTCCTGCTTAGTGATAGGGACAGTCACAGTCAGAGTGTGGGCAGGTAGCCTGCCTTGAATTCCCCAGGATGCAGTTACAAATACTGGGGTGTCTTCCCCCTACTCTTGCAATCCCTCCCCTTACCCATCCTAGACCTCCATTGTCCTGCAGGTTTGTCTTCTTGCATTCCAAGGTAAATCGAATTAAACAGCAGTTGTTTAACAAGCTGGCACCCACCTGTCTCCATTTCCAGGTTGACCCCTCACACCTCCTCTTTGCAGACCCTTGCCCATCGTCCCCTCCTTTTTAACCCTTGTATAACCCTGCATCTGCCCAAGAGCAGGATGGTGGTCTTTCAGACACGAGTCTGCTGCCCTCCTCATCGGTCAACACATTAAGCCACTTTTCTTTCCCTCAAACTGTTTCCTTTTATTGATTAAAGGAAACTGAGGCCGGCGTTTGGTAACACCAGCGGAGCACATTCTACTTTCTACTTTATGATGGCTTGGTTGGCCTCAGCCTGTTGTCATGTATAATACATGGAACTTCCTGAGATCACTGGACCTTCTCTCCCGGCTAACACAGGTGCATCCTAAAAGTTTTGAATAAATTGCTTCATTCCAAATAAAATTTCACAAATATTGTTTAACAAAATGAAACATGAACTTAATATAAATTTTTCTCTCCTCAAAATGAAATATTTTCTAGAATATCAGAATCTTAACCCATGGAAGGATGCTCATGGAATACAGGGTTTCAGGACAGGCCTGCCCCTCATATACATTACCTCATGGCTTCTCTCCAAGAGCCCACGTGCTCCTTTTTCACCTGGAAAACCTAAAGAAAGAATATTAACCTTGGAATTATAACAGACTTGGGCCTTTACTTTGCCACTTATTAGATGAGTGATTTAAAGATTGGTTGTGATGCAAGATTTCCTGTTATCTTTTTCTGGCTTTTCTCCTATGCTATCCTAAAGTTAAATAATGAAGAAATTGATTGATCAGGTTTTAAGAGATCATTTCCCTGCTATTTTAGCAGAGTTGAACCCCACTGGGATTATTGGAGGTGACTACTGGATAAGGGGTTTTCCAGGCAGCTATGTGAGGCCAGCCTGTGGCCTGATGTGTTCCTTTTTGGCAGTTCTGGTTTTGCATTCATCACTACTCTTACTGGATGCTCAGCTTTGCTGGGGGAGGCACAGAAACACTCTTGGGGAATGTTATACTGTGTTCTTTCTCCTACTGAGCACCCTCCATTCCCCAGATAAGGGAAATGTAGTTACAGTGTCTAAGGATTAAGGAACTTAGTCAAGTGTTCCTTGAGGAGCAGAGGGTGTCCGTGGGGAAGCAGGCTGGGGTGCCATGTGATGCCTGCCATGATGGTTTGAACCTCGAGGTGTTTCCTGGGCCAATTGTATGAACAGGCACCTTTGTTTTGAATTATTCCACAGTCTCCTCAATTTGATCCCAGAGTAAAGTGTTTTGGGCTTAGGGAGAATCAGTTTTGCCACACATGGTTTTCTAGATAAAAATCATTTGGCATGAGCTATGACTCTATTTGATTTTTTCAAAATGAGAGTCTATAAGCTGCTGATGTATGACTCTAAATGTGATATTCTGCTTGCGTGGGAGTCATAGAGCAGGTCATGAAATGAAACAAAAGATTTTGCTTCTGGAGAATGGGTAAAGAATTCCATAAACAGCTGGAATGATAAAAAATATTTTTCCATTTTACATTTACTGCTCTTTTTCTCAGTAGAAGTTAAAGGATATACTTCATATTGCACCACTCTCATGATTAGGAAATTTAGAATCTTAAAACAATTACCTACATTGTAATTTCTCAGGAAGATGGAGAAAGACCTTTCCCTTCCAGAAAATGAGGGTTTTAGGTGTTTGCATTCCCACTCATTCCCAAGCAGCTTGTCCCAGAGCACTGAGCCAGGCCTTGGACTGGAGTTGCTTTTCTTTGAACAAAGAATCCTTTTTCTTTATAAACGTTCATTGTTAACTGACTTCAACTGGGAATTGAGAGAGAGATTTCTTCCCTAGTTATCAGGGGACTTTGAGCAAATTTTCTTTTTATTTTCATCCTCTGGACATTGGAATCACCACCCTTGGGAGAAAGGAAAGATGAAGATATTGTTAAAAAAAATGTGTCAGGAGGATGAACCGCCTCTGCCAGAGTGAGGTTTATAGGCTCTTGTTTCTCCCACACCTGCCTGGAAATTGATCATTCAGATGAAGTTAAGGAAAAATCTTGGGGTTGGTTATTGTTTGACATATTATGGATTGTGACCCAATAGTAAACCCTGCAACCAATTCAGGGTTTACTAACTCTCTTTGGCTCCTTGACTTCTCTCGAATGAATAAGGTTCTAAAGTTAAAGTTGAGACCATGCTCACTGATGCTGACTGATGTTTCATCAGATGCCCCTGTTTCTACAGATGTTTCTCTGTTTTTCAACCTGGGGTTTGTGGTTCATCAGTTGTTAAACCCATTTAGTAGTTGGTGACTAACTTTAAAAAAAAAATGAAATAGAATACAGTGGATCAGAATAGAAAATATTGGAGTGTACCCCATGTAACAAGGCTCAGTATTATTTTATGGGGCCTTTATTTGAGTTATGCCTACACCTATGCATTTGTGTACTGAATCTCAATGTAAATGTATTTTTTAATTACAGGTCCAAAATAAACACATTTAAAAAACAGGATGGCACTGAGGAAAAATTGCAGTAGCCAACCATTCTCACTGGTTATTAGACCTCTATCCCTGTGGCCCTCCCCAAACCCACTTTAAAATATGTGAATTTCTGGTTTATAGGCTGGAGGTGGGGGAGAGGGTAGGGAACAGTCCTAGTTTGGCTCTGTTTTGAATAATGTTGGTAACATTCCTGAGGAATGTTTGAGAATGTTGGGGTATTTACTTTCTGGTATTCCGAGTTGATGTTTTTGATGCATTTTTGGGATTCCTGCAAAAGAGGCACTGTTCCAGCCACTGTATTTTGGGAGTACAAAATAAGTAAGAGTTCTAGAATATTACTCAGTGGCGTAATTCTCTTACTTCCCAATAACGGAAACTCTCCTTGCACACAGTGGCTGAGAAAGAAAATATCAGATATGAATAAGCAGTTATTTGTGAACCGTCACCTACAATTGTCCTGCTCAGAATCCTAGCCAGGATCTGGAATTTAATGAAACTTATTCAATAAAACAAAATTTAAATCACAGATTTGTACAGGTATTGACTGTTTACTGACTAAAAGAGCACCAGAAAATGTATTGATCCAGCAAAACTAAGTTGATTATACCCTCTGACACTCTTAACATGTTTCAGAGGGAAAGTTAAGATTTTGTTGTTTGAGGTTAAAGGATTTAAATCAGGAACTACAAGGTAAAGATGAAAGAGAGAGAGAGAGAAGAGAGAAAGATGCTATTTACCTAGCATAGTATTTGGAGCAGTAAAAACACTCACATATATGAAATATGAGGCCTGTGTAGTTATTCATATAGAAAATGCTATTACTTACATTGGAAGTCCACAGAAAAGTCAAATCCAATCAATTCTAATGCAGGGTGTGCTTTGTGCTCCGGAGACTGAACAGTGGAATACCTTGTCAAGAAGATTGGAGCCACAGGTGGGTGTCAGGTGCATATCAGCAGACTCTCTCACCCTAAAGCCCCAAATCCAGTGTTCAGTTTGATCCACTCTTCTCTGTCACAAAAAGGCCAGAATCTTGGCTGAGCAGCATCCTGCGGCCTATAGCCTGCTCTACCATGCCCATTTCTTTTCTTTATCACTGTGGTGTTGCTGACGCTTCAGGGGAAAAGCTGCTAATTGCCTCTGCACCTCATAGAGGGAGATGGAATGACCTAGAAGGGGGGTGGGGGGAATGGAATTGTAACAGGGTGGCCCTCAGGAAAAGGGAAGTTCCAGGTTTCCTGCCCCCACCTAGAAGGAGGGTGGAGCTGAGGAGAAAAGAGCAGGAGTCTGAGGAAGAAGGAAGCAGGATGGAGAGCCAGAAGGAGACCTAAGGAAGCCACATGGAGCAGAGGGAGACATGTGAAGAATCCGTGCTTGTTTCTTGGCCCCGTGCTGGTTAAAACAGATGTGGGTGAGAGACCCATGGGGAGGTTGACAATGGCAGCTTTTATCTTAATTTTGATTTTGCTCTTTTCCTCCCAGACTCATCTGGCCATGTGTGACCCTTTTCTGTGTGTCCCGGCCAGAAGGTACTTTAGGCTTGTGGTGGGCTTTCAGGCCTTGCTTTGGGCCAATTTCTTTTGTGTGGACTTTTACCCATGAGGGGATGGGTAACTTCAGGTGTTTGATTTAGAAATTATATTCTTTGTCTTCTGTATTGTATACTCATTGTATTAAAGTTCCTTTCCATTAAGGCTCTTATGTCTCATCTTGATGGGGTGGATGGCAGAACCTATTCAGAGCAGGTAGTTTTAGGGGTTCGGTGCTGCCTTTCTCTCTCTACCCTGTAACAGAATGTCCATCCCTGGGTCAGGCATGGGCCTGTAAAGAATGCAAGAGCTGAATGCCACTTTCAAGTGAACAGTGACACTAGCATCAGGGTCCATGCTGTTTTTCCCTAAGGAGACATTTCCCTGTTCTCTTGTGAGGGAATTATAGACACTGCCAAGGAAACTGGCCATTTTTCTCAGCAGTGAGCTCTTCTCCATCCCTGCTTGCCTGGCCTTCTGGAGGAAGCATACAGCAAGGGAAATATTTCTTGAAGTTCCTTAGCAACATGCAGCCACAGCATTCCTACTGACGAGGCTCTGCTCCCTGGATGCTTTATATTCCTTGCCGTGTACCCTCCTTGCAGTTCCATCTTGTGAATTCACACAAGATCATTATCTATGGGACCTTTGTGGTGGCTGTTCAGTGACTGATTTGGGTGAGGAGTGGAATCTTTCTTACTGGGTTCAGGGTTTGGTGTTTGTGTGAGTGCTTGTCTCCTTTCCTACTAACTGAGCTACCTATAACTTGAAGGTCCTGGAATCACTTAACTTCTACTACAAAGATAGGGAGAAATACCTTGCTAAAAGACTCCTCTACTTCAAGCATTTGTTGAGCTAAATATCCGTGGAATATGACTAGTACCTCCACTTCTAAGTAAAGACATTTCCTTTTTGCTTCACTAATTTTTTATATGCATATATAAGTGTATAGATATATGTATATCTATACACATACATATATATATACACACACACTTAATTATATCAGGTTTTATATACAAGTTGTTTTTTTAAATTTTTAAAGGTTTTTAAAATCTTTTTTAAAATTTTTTATAACAGTTTATTTTTACATCATTTTGTACATTTTTTTCCCCATCTCAATTGTAATCCCCACAGGTTCCCCATCACTAAGTCACCCATGTGCCATCATCATAATCCCATGGTTCACTAATTTTAAAAATATAAATGGTTGTGGGTTTGGCCCATGGAGCATTATAAAACACAATGCCTTCTTGGATACTGTCAAAAAGAATGAAATTTAAAAGGAACCCACACAGAGACAGCCAGGTGGTTTAATTGCTCTTTGCCCGTGATGCATCTGAGGCAAATACTTCTGCTGACCCACAGCTTGGGCCTAGTGGGATTTTAAATCTATTACTTATGGGATTATAGCTCTCCTACTGGGTTGTTAATCTTATTGTTTATTAAAGCCTTGCTGACTTGTTCATTTAACTGGTTTCTCCAGCATAAGTCTCTTCAGAGAGAAGGTGCTATGGGACTACAGGTTATTAATGGAAACTGACATTGGATGTCACAGGAGGTGGAGGACTTGATGACTTTAAGAAGAAGATTAATGAGATACTGTCTCTGTAGCTTATTTCAAGGATAGTTCGATACCTGTATCTAAGTTCACTGTCTAGATCTCTGCTATGCATAAAAATAGTCACTTTGGTTCCATTTGCTCAATATGCAGCTACAATTCCATAGCAATGAACCTAGTACATTTTAATATCCCATCACCTGGGAGTCATGGAAGGGACTGAAAGAAACCTTCAAGTAAAATAGCTCATGGAGCCCAAATGTCCCTGAGAGGGTGACTTGAGATGTACAAATCATAGAAAAAGCAGAGAATCAACTGATAATTTGTATGGAATGAGCCTAGATAGAATTGTAGTCAGACTTAATCACCATTGGCCAACTATCTTCTTTAAGAACTTCCCTGCCCTCCTGGTAGCACAACGGTTAAGGCGTAACACGGCAAGCTAGTCACAGCTGCTTCAGTGTGAGTTCGATCCCCTGTCCCAGAGGTGACCCACATGCCTCCTGTCTCATCTGCTGCTCCCCTCAGCATTGTACTTCGTCGATCTGCCTGTTCTCCCTGCTTTATCTCTGGTGAATTCTGTCATTGCCCCTGCACCTTTGGCTTGTACTCCAGTTCTGTATGCATAAATAAATAAATCTTTAAACAACACAAAACAAACAAACAAACCCTGGCATTAAAAAAAAAATCCCTTTCACCCTGCTTCCTCCAACCTCTCCACAACTTAGTCATGCCTACTTTCTGCTTAGATGTTTGTGTCCATATGGAAATGTCCATATCCCATCCCTGTAATTAGAATGGAGTTTAATACTCCATTCATTCAATCAGGTAGAAGAAATTTGACCATTGTGCTAATGAGAAGCATCATGTTCTTGAACAGTACTATTTAATGAAAATATAGTGTGAATCAGATGTATAATTTTAAAAAAATTAGTAACCACGTTAAAAGAAAGAGGTCACATTAAATTTAGAGATATTTTATTTCATCCAAATGTAGAAAACATTTTTGTTTCAACTCATGGTACTGACTACCTCTTAAGTGTTTGGGAGTCACTGGTAGCTGTGGCTATTGAAGTCCTAGAGTCAGTCACTTTGCTATATCTCTCAGATGTTAGCAATTCTCAAGAAAGCATTTTCAGCCAGGTATCAGCATGTCCATTTGAATCACCAAAGCAAAGAACTGAAAGTGGCCTTTGACTGACAGACAAAACACACTGAGGGCTCTCCTTGCAGAGACCCTTGGGGAACAGAATGTTGCCAGCAACTTGAGTGAGCTGAAAAGTGGATGCTTCCTCTGTCAGTTTTCAGATGAGACCCTAACCCTGGTCAGCAGCTTGATTGCAGCCTTGTGTCAGAATTTGAAGTGAAGGAGACATAGAAATGAGAAATGTGTTTAAGTCACCAAGTTTGTGACTATTTATTCAACAACAATAGGTAGCAAATACCGATACATATTTTGCTTGGAAGTGGGACCAGGCCTCCATAACAGATAACTGAGGTATATGCTTACCTATTCAAAGAACCAAGGGACTGAAGACTGTCTTTGGTTATTCAGGAATATTGAAGAGCAATTGTTTGTGGAAATAAATTACCTGACTGACCAATTGAAAACAGAACTGAGTATCAAAGCATTTGGTTCACAGAGCAATGAAAAAGATCTGAGAGGGATGCAGCAAAATTGAGGCCCGACTGAACAGCAGTAGCTGGCATATGAACTAGACTGAGTCTTGCTATGGGAGTAGGCACGAGTCTCCGGTTGTAGATAAACATTAAATATAACCATGCAGTGAGAGGCTTTCAACAGATTAGAGAAGGACAAATAACCACTGGAGGGTATCAAGGAAGTTGTATCTTTTGTTTTACTGGAATAGATAGACAAACAGTAGTGACCTTAACTTATTTTAAAAATGACAAACATACTAATTGATGATAAAAACTATTCAGTATTCTTACTTTGTGAGAAATTTCTTTACTTTTTGTTCACCTTGTAGTAACCATGGATACTTTCTGTATTGATGTTCTCTGGCTGCTAAAACACAATACTACAGGTTTGGTGGGTTAAACCACATACATTTATTTTGTTACAGTTTTGGAGATTAGAAGTCTAAGGTAAAGGAGTTATCAGGTATTCTGTGAGGACTCTCCTCCTGTCTGGTGAATTCCTGACCTCTTGCTAGTTCTCACAAGGCCTTTTCTACATGTACCTGTGAAGTGAGACAGATATCTTTGTCATCTCTTCCTTTCTTAAAAGGACACCAGTCCAGCTCATTTTTTAAAGATTTATTTTATTGATTTATGCATACAAGAGCTGGGGTATAGGCCAGAGGTATGAGGGTGAGAGGGTTCACCAGAGACAGATTGGAGAGCAGACTGATGGACTGACTGAAATGTACTGCTGAGGGGAACAAGTGGGCAAGACAGGAGATGTCTGCTGTGCCACATGGGTCAGCTTACTGGCTGGAGATCAAACTTGTGCTTTAGTGGTTGGTAATATCATCATAGTGCTAATATTTAACCCTTTGTGCCTCCAGGGAGACCCACCAGTTCAAACCTTATTATCTTCATTTTTAATTACCACCCTAAAGCTCCTGTCTTCCAAATACAATCAGGTTAGGTATTAAGGTTTCAACAAATGCATTTTGGGAGGGGATAGACACAATTCATTCCATACCATTTTCAACCACTAAATGCTTATCAAAAATTCACTCACGACTTGGGTTGTCTTATTTATCAAGATAGCTCCTCTCTCTGAGAATTGTTGTAGCATCTGGAGTCCAGTAAGTTCTCAGTAAATGTTTCTTGAGTGAATGAATGATGACCTCTTTTGCTTCCATCAGATAGCAATTGCAATTAAAGAAGTCAGATTTTTTTTTCATTAACTATGGACAGTTTTTATGTAATCTTGTATAAAATCCTTTTCAGTTTTATAATATGATCCATATATACAACAGGAATCCAAATCATCTCATTTATCAACCCATTTCATTCATCAGAGATTTATTGAGCACCTAGTAAGTGCTCAGCATAGTATCAGGTTGGTGGGTCAAATTAAGAAAGGTAAGACACCATCCTTGCTCTCAAAACATTTGCCATGTGCTTTTGAGGGATGTGGTCAGTACAGAAAGCAGTTTATAAAACCACCTAATTATAATATACATAGAAAAAATATTGAAAAGATCATAATTCTCTTCCCTGAGGACTAATAAGAAAATACAGTCCTAAATAAAATGGCCAGATAAAAGGTAACTGTATCTTTATGGATGAGCTGTTTAAAAATTGAAAGAAATAGCTCAGCTAAGCTTAAGAAGTACTTTAAAATTCATTAATTAAAATTCCACTATAAGATATCTAAGACAATCTAAAATGGGAGCTTTGTGATTGACTCCCATCTTCTACCAAGATCCCATACATAAATAGAACAGGCTCACATGTTTGTCTTCAAAGGCACAGGAAGGGGAGAATGGGGATACTGAATAGAGGGGAGGTCCTGGTGGGGATGACAGGTAACCTATCTCCAGAGACAGGTGAGGGGAGGTTGGGTCCCCATTTCTAGGGTGCTTCTAACCTGATCTTCCCAGACTGCGTACACCTCTTGAGACAAAGGAGTTCTCTGAATACTTGCTGCTGTCCTGGGAATCCCACTCAGCCACGGGATCCAGAGTTGTCTCCACTGATATTAACTAGGAGAAGACAACCACCACCAGGTGCAGTAAAATCACAGGCACACACAGATGTCAAATGTCCAGTGCCCCAGAAGCCAAATCTGGCCAGCTTCTCAGGATTGCTCAGTCACGCCTTTTATCCATCTCAAAATAACATGACCCACTGTTGCATTTTTACACTTATTTTTTAAGAATCTCCTCCAGTATTTATGACTTAGTTAGCCACAAAAGGACCATGAAGATCAAATACAGTTCTGTCTGAGCATAGTATCCTGAGACTCCATCCCTCTTGTGTATCTTACGGGTCGTGAATTTACAAATCAAGAGCCCCAGTGCCAGCCTCCACTGTCCAGTTCTAGAAACAAAGAACAGGTTTGCACTCCCCTTATTTAAGCTGTCACTCTGGGGAAGACACAAACTAAGACTCTTTGCTCTGCTGAAAATTACTGAGTTGTGTCCACTGAGCTCAGTTGACCAGCACTTTGCATTATTTATTAACTCATAATTAATCTAGTCTTCATCTGCAAGATGGTGCACTAAGAATCAACCTTACCTATTGACTTGAGGTGTAAAGGATCACACCAGCACACGTTATTCAGTCAACATTAGTTATTGTTCTTCCAGAGAACAGTACCAGGTGTTAACTTGTTTGGTTTCGTTTAAACAAACTGCATTGTTAGCACCATCACAGATTGCAATGGTTTAACTAAAGGCCCAGATGAGATGTATCTAGTGGTTAGGAATTGTTATGAACAATACATCATTTTTCTCCAGGCTAGGGAAGACCATTGTCCTCAAGGAAATATCATACCCTTGAGAAAAGTAGAAACCATTGTCCAGCTTCCTAACACCTGTGGGAAAATGGTAGCAATGTAACCTCTACCTTTGCTTGTTGCTTTTCTGACTTCAGTCAGGTAACCTGGTGAAACATTTTTTATTGTGAAATATTCAATGGAGAGAGCAACCTCAAGTGCCATTTTCATAGATTCTGGAATTCTACAAAAATGAGGGGCTGTAACTGGCTGTGCAGGGCTGTGCCCTCTGCAGGAAGACCTTGCACCCCTGACCTTTCGGCAGTCTTTGGTCAAGAAAGACTGCAATGAGGTCTTTTGGTCAAGAAGATGACTATGAAAAAAATCATCCCAAGTTTTGGATACATAATGAGTTAAATCCACTTGTTTATATTCACTCACTTCAAAATCATAGTGGCAGAAATGAACGTGCTAAGCCCATGACAAGGATTGTGGGGAAGAGAGTAACATCATTTTGGAAGCTAGAGAGTTGACGAAGACATGGTGGCTCACTGCACAGGAGAGAGAGAGACAGAGAGAGAGGGAGAGAGAGAGAGAGAGAGAGAGAGAGAGAGAGAGAGAGAGAGCTGAGACCTAACAGGTAGAAGAGGTAGACTGTAGTTTAGCATCTGGGGAAAACCTCAGTCATATTAAGTGAGGGTGCAGGGTGCTAAAAATAGGCAGGTTATTTTTAACACATAATAAGAGGCAGTTGGACTCTCAGCTCAGCCTCCTGGACCAGCCAGGAACATGTTCCATTTAATAGACATTTCTACAGTAATTTCCTAGTTCTCGTTGTGATGTAACATCATGTGGTCTGCATGGTTGGCCTTTTTCCACGGTGAAGGTAACTACTGGCCAGACTCCCTCAGGACACTGAAATGGAAAGCCCTAGGTATTTTTGATCCTGGACACTGACCCCCAAAATTCTGGTCTCCAGGATTCAGCCCTCCTGACAAGAGATTACAAGTCTTCAAATAAACTGATTCTTATGCACTTTAGTTAATGGTGATGTATTAAGAAATGTCCATTAATTACAATAAATATGCCTTACTAATGAAAGCAATTAATAGGAGGGGAAGAAAATGAGATAGAGGGTGTATGGAACTCTTTGAACTAGTTCACATCTTTTCTGTGAATCTAAAATGTGAAAAAAAACAAAGTATGTTACTTCACTTAAACAGTATTTAGGATAACAAAGTCGATTAGGAAAAATAGCTATAATACTTTATTCACTCCATATTCATCTAATTCAATTATTCTTGAGCTGTCAAACAAGATTGCTCAAGACTACTTTAAAGATCAGATGCTGAGAGTTTGAAATCCCGTAATGAAGTTGACATGCAGGTTAACCTGTAATGGAGTTTGCAGTCTGTGAGCCCCACTCATCACCACACAATCAATCCGGGTTCACCTGCAGGCCACATTTCGGGAGAGCTTCCTTTTACCTCCTTTGCTTCTTTCGACTGGCCCGATAATTAATTGACATGAGAGAGATGAGCAAGAGAAAGACAAATTTAATTCCATGTGCATGATGGTTCATAACCTGTGCAACAGAGTGAAGGACTACAAAAAAAAAAAAAAAAGTCGGTTTGTATAGCTTCTAGACAAGGAAACAATACATTTGTGAAGCACAGACAACACAAGAAAATTCTGGAAAGTTTTGGTTTGGACAACTAACTTAGCAAGCAAAGCAGGGCTTGTTTTCATGTCTTCTAGCTCCTAAATATGATGCCAAGGCTGTCTTTCTGTTTCTGTGTGGGCAGGGAACTTTTACACAGAGATCTATGTATTGGTTTCATGGAGAACAGAGAGGAGGCAAAGTAAGAAAAAATTCCTCTTTTAGGAAACAGGGAGTTAGATCATGCACCAATTCATTCTTGGGAAAGAATCCCCAAGATGAATTCCCAGCATGATCTGGGAAGTGACACCCCTCAAATATGAACATAGAACCAAGGATCCTAAACATTGGAGAAAACCTCTAATAGGGGGTCTCAACTTCAGCACTACTGACCTCTGGGGCAAGATAATTACTTCTGAGGGAGCTGTGCTCTGCATGCTTAAGTGTTTGGTAACACCCCGGTCAGAGGCATAGTGGAGTTTCCATTTTATTTACCTTTATTTTATTATTATTATTGTTATTATTTTTAAAAGATTTATTTATTTGTGCATACAGAGGCTCGGGGCGGCAAGAAGCTTCACCATAGACAGAGTGGGGAGCAGAACAGGCAGATCAACGAAGTACACTGCTGAGGGGAGCAGCGGGGGGGCCAAGAGAGGTCTGCCGCGCCATGTGGTCACCTCCGGGGCAGGCAGAAATCGAACTCATCCGGAAGTGGCTTAAGCTTCTTAGTGCTGTGCTTTAACCCACTACACCACCAGAGAGGGCCGGGAGGGCCTATTTAATTATTTTTTTAAGGATTTATTTATGCATACAAGACCTGGGGTACAGGCCAGAAGTACAGGGGGCAGTGAGAGGATTCACCAGAGACAGAGTGGGGAGCAGAACAGGCAGATCTACTGAAACACACTGCTGAGGGGAGCAGTGGGTGAGACAGGAGAGGTCTGCTGTGCCATGTAGGTCACCTCCCTGGGTGGGGATTGAACTCTTACTGCAGTGGCTGTGGATAGCTTGATAGTGCTGTGTCTTTAACCCCAGCACCATCAGGGAGGCCCTAGTCTCCATTTTAAACAGAAAGACTCATACATAGATGATGCTGCCCCTTCCCCAGTATATTATCAACATGTTTGGGGTGTGGGGGAGCACAATCTTCTGCCATTTCAGATGTCAGTCTCACACACCAGTATAAACTGTAAAGGTCATTTGACAAATGCATATAAGAGTTCAGGTTGTAGCTGTCGAGTAAACATAATTTATTTGTATGTTGTACTCAGCAGAAGGTTCTCCTCAATTTTGTAAAACTAGCAAAATATTTCATAATCATAGCAATATGGACCACCTCTGTATTAACTAAGGCAGGTGAATTTAAATAACATCATTTGTTGAAAAGCAAGGGAAGACTTGGTTAATATGTGTAGCTTGTCACCTGCCCTTTATTTCAAGCCTTTAGAACTTTCTGGAAAAGGGCCTCAGCTGGTACTGCCCACAGGACTTGCCATCCAAGTTTCAATTCAACTCTGGGGTTTGAAACTGTTGTTTGCCTACAATTAAATTCATCTTTGTGGGGTCAAGCTTCTGACTTGGCTTTCTGACATCTGAGAATGAGAATAAAGACAGAGCTTGACATATCCCACAGGTGGAGGGGACATCTTTTTGTGTCAGTCTGGAATACAGTGGCACGCCTGCCAGAGACCATCCTGCTGTTCTCAGTAACATCAGGAATGCCTCTTCTCAGAATTCTGATGTGCCCCTGGAGTAACCGACTTTCAGGAAATCACAAGGTAGCTTATTTGAAAGCACTTCTACCGGAGATCATTGAAATGTCTATTGTGGAGCGTTCTCTGAATCAGAAGGGCAGAAATGCAAAGAAGCAAAGTGGATAAGCATGGATTACAGATAAGCACAGAGAAGGCAGCTTGGTCAAACTAATAATTACTGCGGGAGGGTAATCATATGGCTTGAAGCATTTTCTATGATGGATGCTATATACATAAAAACCATTAAAAGTTTGTGTTCTGCTAGAGGTATGATTTGGCTTTTCATCTTGAGTACTTTTTAAACTCTAAAAGACATAGAAATCATGCCTGGAAAGATGTTGTAAAATGCAGGTTCTGATTCTGGACATCAGGGGTAGGACTGAGCTTCCCTAGGGAGGCTGAGCTAATGCTGATGCAGCTAGTGCAGAGAATATCCTGGCTATCAAGGACCCAACTCTTCTGGGCCTTGGGTGCCTCATAGATAATGGAAATATAGGTGACTTCCTCTTAAGGTCATTAAATAAGAATGGAAAGAACTTTGGGGCCTCCCTGGTGGCACAAGGGGTCAAGTCTTAGCACTGTGAAGCTATCCATAGCCACTGCAGTGTGAGTTTGATACTGAACAAGGTAGTGACCACATGGCACAGCAGACCTCTCCTGTCTTGTCCTTTGCTCTCCTCATCAGTGTATGTCACTCAGTCTGCCTGTTCTGCTCCCCACTCTCTCTCTGGTGAATTGTGTCACCGGTGAACCTCTGGCCTATACTCCAATTCTTGAATGCATAAATAATAATAAAAAAAAGAACACTAAGAACTTTAGAAACGCACCTATCATAGGGAGGCAGCCAATAGGGGATGTCTGTTCTTTATGAAAATGGGAGCAATGGAAGTGCTACCTGGAGATTCAGTGGGAACACAAAGGCCAAGTGCCCCATGAGGGGTCTGACACATAAAAGCATTGCCTGTGTTGTGGGCTTCTTTGTGTGATTTCTCATTTAACCCCCCTACTCTATGAGCTAATTGTCCTCCCCTCTTGGTGGATGTACCACCAAGACTCAGGTTAAGAAACAAGCAGGTGCCCACAAGTTCACTGAGTGGCAGAGCTGAGATTTAAATCGGGCACCAGATTTGGGAATTTATGCCCATAGAATCATTACTATTATTAGCAGCATCTTATTAAGCTTTCTTGGAAATGATGAGCTTTATACTCATTTTAGAGGAGAGGAAATTTCACCTCAGGGATATGAGTAACTTCAAAGTCATATGCATAATCGCTGTCTCTCAGATATAAAATTGACAGAGCAGTCGGGGGCACCTCTTGAGGTGGACTGAGGGGACACACAGGCCCCACTTTGGGTCCTTTCCTCCTGCCCCAGACCTCCCTGTGCTTTCCATCTGGGCCCTGACACAGCTGCAGGGGCTGTGCTGTCCTCCTGGCCGTGTGGTGACTGGGAGAAACCCTCCTTTTCACCTTGAGATTTCCTGCCTTTACCAATCATCTATCACATCTCCCCTGAACTCAGTCTGCACAAGGAGACAGCATGGGTGGGGGACTTTGCTGGGCTGCTTTTGGGAAACTATTAATCCGGAGTATGCTTGGTTCATATTAGGAATGCAAAGGCAAACGGATCATGATGGAAGAAGTGTTGTACAATTTCAGAGTTCAAAGCAACGAGGAAAGGCTCTGGAGAGGGTGTCAGGTGGCCCCAGAACCTGAGAAGGGCAACACGCATTTCATTGGGGAGCCTTTAATTTTCATAGCTGTGGGGGACTGAAGAAAGTAGGTTTAGGTAGAAGGAATTGTTGACCTGAGAGGCAGAGGCATCTGTGCATGCCCCAGTTACCCTAGAGCTGGAGAGGCCTTGGGAATCAAAGACAAGTCTTGCAGTGTCACAGGACCAGGCTGTGTGCAAGCTGCCTCTGGGGAGGAGCCTGGCTTCAGATGGGGGACCCCTGCAGCTGAGCGCAATGCCTGGCCTCTCAGCAGAGGGCCCTGGGCTACCAATAGTCTATCATCTGGGGGCTTAAGTGCCTCCATCCTGCAGGCGGGCCCCCAGGACTCATATGACAGCATCCACTACAGCTTATCACGTGGCTGGGAGGTGTCAACTTGGCAATGTTAACAACTACACATCTTTTTTTTTTTTTTTTTAAACTGGGGTACAAGCCAGAGGTGAGAGGATTCACCAGAGACATAGTGGGGAGCAGAACAGGCAGATCAACGAAGTACACTGCTGAGGAGTGCAGTGGGCAGGTCAGGAGAGGTCTGCTGCTCCATGGGAGTCACTTCACCAGGGAGCCAGGGATGGGACACGCACACACACTGAAGCAGCTGTGGTATTTGCAGGACCGTTACACCACCAGGGAGGACCCCACATCTTATTTTGAGAATAAAATGACAGTTTGCCATAGATGAATGTACAGTCTGACTGGGGACCAGGAATGACTTCACTAATGGTTGAGACTAGTTAAGGAGACAAGTTTATGGTCCCGCCCAGCCTTCCCAGTGGCAATTACTGGCCAAGAATGGAAAAGAATGCAAAATAGCCAAAGAGACTTTGTGCACGGAACTTTTCAGCACAAAATATTTTAACTATTTCAACCTGATCTGGGTTTTCTAATTTCCAAGTTATACCAAGTGCATGTGGGCACCCCCCCCACACCCCCATACAATTAACCTTGGATATTCCATAACATCTGAATCAACTCTAATAACATTTCCTCAGATTATCTTTGAAAGGAGCAGATGAATGAGTTTGACAGAAAACTTTTTGCCTGAAATTTTCCCTTTCTCAGATTGCATAAATTGAAGAGGCGAGCCTGCCAAGTGTTCAGTGAGGCTGTGCATGCTAGCTTGGCAGGGACACTCTGTACCAGCAGCTAAATGAAGGCTTTCCTGCATCACTGACTTATCATTCTTTATCACCTGCACTATCGCCCTCCCCCACCTTTCCTGCACTGAGAGCTTCTAGATAATTTGGGAAGGGACAGAGAAGGGAAAAAAATTCTAGAACCATAAAGACAATGTACATTGATGCTGATTGCTGAGAATTCATCTGGTAGATAAAGGCAATGCTCATTGCCAGGCTTTTCAAACCTATCTTTTCAAGCCTAATGTGGGCAGGAGGGCTCAAGTCCCCACACTGGACATTGGGACTATGGTCCACTAGGGGAAGATGTCTCCCAAGAATATAATTCCTCTGCTGGAAGCCCTTCTTATTGGGCTTGACATGAATTCCAAGGCCCCTCACTGGGCATGAGGGACTGCAGAACTCAGACGCTGTCCCCCTGTCCAACTTTGATGAGGGCCACGCTTGCCCTTATTGGCTAGGCTTCAGCCATGCTGGTGACACCCTTGATGTCGTTCTTTCACGAGAACTTCCTAATTCCACAGCCTTCATCCCTGCTGCCTGGAATGCTCATCTTCCAGTGCTTCCATGGCCTGTTCCCACTTCACTTATGCTTAAGTATCACCAGTTTCCCTGAAATGTGATCCTTGACATTTGTTCTCATAGAGTGTTCTTGGTTTTCTTCACTGTACCCACCTGCCAGACAGTGTGATGATCTATTTGCTTATTTCTTTGTTCATTGTCTCTTTCCAATGTTAGATTCTACTCACTAAAGTAGCAGGGGCAACATCCATCTTGTTCCAGTGTCAGGCACACATTGTGTCCCTGGTAAATATTTGGAACTGGGGGCCCTCCCTGGTGACGCAGCGGGTTAAAGCACAGCACTAAGAAGCTAAAGCCATTTCAGCATGAGTTCGATCCCTGTCCCAGAGGTGATCAACATGGCGCAGCAGACCTCTCCTGATCTGCTCGCTGCTCCCCTCAGCAGTGCACTTTGTCAGTCTGCCTGTTCTGCTCTCAACTCTGTCTCTGGTGAATCCTCTCACTGTCCCTGCACCTCTAGCTTGTACCCCAGTTCTGTATGAACAAATAAATTAAAAAAAATTATTTGGAACCGGAATGAACCAGTGCTTATGCCCTAGCCTGTGTTTTGTGTTTTATGACATACCTAGGTATAGGGCCCTCCCTGGTAGCGCAGTGAGTTGAAGTGCAACACTATGAAGCTATCCGTAGCCACTGCAGCATAAGTTCAATCCCTGACCAGGTAGCTGACACACATGGTGCAGCAGACCCTGTCTTACCCGCTGTTCTCCTCAGCAGTGTACTTCAGTCGATCTGCCTACTCTGCTCCCCACTCTCTCATCCCCATACCTCTGGCCTGTACTCCTGTTCTTGTATGCATAAATAAATAAATCTTTAACAAAAAGAGAAATACGTATAAGTTTTAAATGAATACTTCATAAATCCATGGACTGCTTCAAACAGGTAAGATAGAAGAGGTGTTTGTAGGATAAGGACTTTTCAAACCAATTACTCCTCTCATGGTGGTTTTGTCTCAGAGGAAGTATGATTTGTATCCAGTATATTGCACCCACTTTAAATGGCTATTTATATGTACAAATCCACAGAGCTCTATATGGAGATGGAGAATGTTTACAGCACTCCAGAAGGCTCCCCAGATGTCGATCTCAGTCAGCACCCTCTAAATGAGAATTACATGATACTTTTTTATCAATTTGGGTCCATTTTGACTCTTTATTATTCTCAAGTGGAGTCATACGTCATATATTCTTTCATGCTTGTCTTTTCTGCTTAAAGTGTGATTTTCAGAACTATCCATCTTGTTGCATGTTTCAATTGTATTTTTTACTGCTTTGTCATATCCCTTTATGTGAATATCACAGTATATTCACTCTGTATTTGGGTTCTTTCCAGTGATCGGTTATTATGAGCATGGCTCTGGCAATGGTACTGTTCAGGTATCAGTGTGAGAATTCCTGTCTGGAGGGTGCATGTCCCAGAGGGGAACAGCTCCCAGATGGGCATGTGTATAGCTGCAGTAGCTACTACAAGGGCTACAAAAGGGTGGTAGGAGCTGTACCCCACCTCTCTGTCCAGCCTCTCCGGCACTTCATATCATCCATTATGACAATGTAGCAGGGGGGGTTCCCAGGAAAAGGGGAGGCTCCAGGTTTTTGCTCCACCTCAAAGGAGGCTGGAACTGAGCGGGGAGGAGAGGAATCTGGAGAGGAGACTGTAGAAGAAGGAGGCAGGATGGAGAGCCAGCAGGAGACCTGAGGGAACCACATGGAGCTGAGAGACGTGTGAAGAAGCTGCACTTGCTTCTTGGTTGAAACAGACGTGTGTGAGAGACCTGTAAGAGGTTCATTATGGCAGCTTTTATCTTGGTTTTGATTTTGCTCTTTTCCTCCTAGACTTGTCTGACTGTTTCTGACCCTTTTCTTTGGGTCCCTACCGGAAGGTGCTTTAGATTTGTGGAGAGCTGTCAGGCCTTGCTTTGGGCCAATCCTTTTTAGATGGATTTTTACCCACGTGGGGATGGGTAGCTTTGGGTTCTTGATTTAGAAACTATACTCTTTGGTTTCTTGGTAGTGCACACTCATTGCATTAAAGTTCCTTTCCATTACAGGTCTATATGTTTTGTCTTGATGCAGCAGATGGATAGCAGAACCTACTTAGAACAGGCAGGTTTGGGGTTTCTGGGGCTCCCCTTTCCTTGCCCTGTAACAATAAGGGTGTGGTATGTTTTCATTTGCCTTTCTCTGAAAAATGTAAATTATTTTAAAACGTTGATGGTTCAGGCCCTCCCTGGTGGCGCAGCAGGTTAAAGCACAGCACTGAGAAGCTAAAGCCACTTCAGCATGAGTTCGAACCCTGCCTGCCTTGGAGGAGACCACATGGCACGGCAGACCTCTCCTGACCCGCCCACTGCTCCCCTCAGCAGTGTACTTCATCCATCTGCCTGTTCTGCTCCCCACTCTGTCTCTGGTGAAGCCTCTTGCCCCCCCTGCACCTCTGGCCTGTACCCCAGTTCTGTATGCATAAATAAATAAATCTTAAACAACAAAAAAAAATGGTGATGGTCCATAAGGTTATTGTGTGTGTGTGTGTGTGTGTGTGTGCAGGTGAACGAACTGCCCGCATGTGTGTGAAGTGGCTGTTCAAGTATTTTCTGTCCAAGTATTTTGACCATTTACAAAATTTGAACTGTCTTTTTCTTAGTGGTTTGTATGGACTTTTTTTTTTTTTATTTTACAGATATGAATTTAACAACTATATGTTAAATATCTTGTAGGCTGAAGTTTTCTTTTCTGTCTCCTAATGGCATAATTTTGAATTATACCATTCTTAATTTTACTGAAATACAATGTATAGACCTGATTTTACATCAGTGTTTTTGGTGTTCTGTGTAAAAATTTGCCTATCTCAGGTCTCATATTGCTTTAAACTAAAGAAGTGTTGGGGAGATTTTAAAAGAGGGCCCCTGTGCACTTGGTATGTCATTTAGTATCAAGGTGGTTGCAGGATTAAGCAGGGTAAGGCACTCTTCCAGTTCCCTGCCAGGGACCTCCTTCCAGGCCTTGCTCTAATTCCTGACCTTCCAGAGGAGATGCTGCCAGCCAGGAAGAGCCCCCATGGGTTAATTCCACCCCAGGATAAGTCTTCAGGCTGTCACTCCTCCAGAATGACCCCACAAAAATACCCAATTCAGGAAGACCACACAGAAATGACACCACAGGGACAAAGAGTCATTCACCAGGTATATTTGAAGTCTAAGCTCTTTGAGCTATACACGTGCACAAATGATTCAATTGGTGGAAATCTCCCCCTTCCCCTCCACGTTTAAACTTTTCAAACTTAAAATAATGCTAAAGAGGTTTGCATAATGTGTGTCATGGAAATGCTGAGGAGATTCTGACTTTCTTAGTGCTGGGAGGTCCCCTTCAAGAGCGTTTCCCACGTTTTACCTGTCTCCTGGGAAAAGCAACTTTTCATCTTCTCCCCAAACCCAACCTAATGGAAGAATTACCTGATCTGAGATAGACACTGACTTGGCAATAAATTTCCCTAAGACTCACTCCACTGTCTTCATTTGAGGATTACATACAACGGTCACTTCCACGCTCACTAAATTTGTTTGGAAATATTTGATGCGTGTTTTAAAACATTTAACCATCATTTCCAAGCATTTTCTCTCACTCCGATTTCCTTAGAACCTACATTTTGAAAATTCCAGGTAGGTTAAAAAGCCAGATGAAGAGCAAGAAGGCTGAGAATTCACAAAATGGTTGAATAGGGCCAGTTTCTGCCTCTCAACAGCGGAGGGCAGCGCTTCTTCCACTAGAGGGCAGGGTTACTCCACTCTAAGGTCCAGTCCAGCATTTCTCAAAATCCAAAATCCTCCACAGCAAAAGGAAAGTCAAAGCATTTGCTTATTATACACTCCTCAGATTTTATTTTCAAAAGGAGTCTTCGTGTTTTTTTCTTTTATGGAAACTCAGGATTTAACAAGCAATGCTGTCCTCAGTTTGGCCTGTACTGTATCCAGTACTATATTGCTATATTCACAGTAGAACGGACTTTAGTTTCTGAGTAATCAGTCTATGTTTTAAGTTTCTATGAAACGAACATATACCTTAATCAAAACCCACAACAACCCTCTATCTCTTGACTGTATTGTTGTTCTTGTGTGTTTTCTGAGGCTTGGGTAATGAAGGTATTTCCCCACTCCGTCACAATTGGCATTTGCATCTAAAGTAATTCATTAATGTACAGGAGTAGATGAGGCCTGGCACAAACAGCAGAAGGTAATGGTTCTATAAGTGTATCTTCTGTAATGCACTTTGGGCTAGAGAAATAGAAAAATCACATGTAATGAAAACAAATCATTTTTGAGCAATCTCGGCATTGCGTGAATAGGTTCAGCATGTATCTATCATTCTTTCATTTTAATATGCTCAGCACTGCTCCAGTCTGGAGATTTAACTTCACCAAATTGTCTACAACTGACACTTGCATCTTCACTTTATTTAAAAACAAGTGGTCTTGATAGCAAAGATGTTGGCTAATCATTTATCTATTGGCATGAGAAGTCTGCGCCCTTTCGAAATTCAGCATTATCCATAATAGTATATAGCATTATCGGATTATCTGTATTAGTATATGAATGCATTCATAAGCAATGCACATGTTACGTTTTTAAGCAGCTAATGGCTGAACAATCACTAAATAAAAAACATCCAGATTTTAAAAGCACAGCTGAAACATTTGTACAAATATACAAAGAGAAAAAACAATCGTTCAGACACCATGAAACTTTTGTAATAAATAGGTTTGTCTGAAATCGGTCTCTTTCACCCTGGACAAGCCTCCCCAACGAGACTGGGAAAGTTCTCTATGAAGGTGGTCAAAAGCTACTGAGGAATATCTTTGGGGCCAAGCTCAGTTTTGCCTCCAGGAATTTCAACAGAGCTATAAAGTATTGACTCAAAATCGTGAATCTACCCAGACTTGTTTAGCTGGATGATGCTGATCATTTCACTAATCTAGACCGGACATGGCTGGATGCTGACAATTGGTGAGTTATATTACACCCTCAAATCATGAAAATAAATGCTGGTGATCATGCATGTCCTGGGAATGTTGGGATGCAGAGGACTGAGTGAGACCAGATAGGGGTATCTCATGCAGTCAAAGTCAAGTTTACTTATGGTCCTACTTAAGTGGCCAGGACAAAACAAAGCACACACATCAGGACTGGGACTGAAACAGCTCACAAATAACACCGGTGCGATTTGTTACTGATGTCTCTGGCTTGGATCAACATGAGAGAATGAAGATAGGCTGTGCTGATTGTTTAATAAGAAAATACTACTTTTTTTCTAGAACCTTCTAAATAATGGATTATACTTGATGGGTATGACATGATCAGGAAACATACCACTTTTTCCTAGCCCTTTTGTCCGAGAGGCTTGATTACAAGGAAGGAATCTCAAACAACCAAACACCCAGGGATTTAAAGGCAATTATTTGTTTTTCCGACAAACAACAGGGCAGGGCGGGGGAAGCATGATAAAGAAGAGACAGATATTATCCTCGAGGTGGAGCGGTGAGCTCAGTGAGCTCAGTTGGACACGGAGGGTGGCAGGCCGGGACGTCGGGTCTGGATGATTTTTGGCTTTGGGGAAGTCTTTGGATCCTCTTCTTCCTCGATGTCACTGTCACACACGTGTACCACGACGCTTGGGGTGGACTCAGTCCCTGCATGGAGCTCATACTTCTCTCCTGAAAAACAAGAGCAATGGGGATGAGCGAGGGAGAGGGTTTACAGATTCTTTGTTGGGGCTTGGCTGGGAAATGAGAACATTTTACAGAATATTTCATAGTATCTCAGGAAAACTGGGATCTTCTTCAGGGTTGTTATGGGGCAGTGGGAAACAGGATGAACTCAAAGTTTCATTGGCGCCCAGCTCCACCACTTTTAACTGTACAGCCATGAACAGGCCACTTTACCTCTCTCAGCCTCAGCCTCCTCCACTGTGAGTTTCAAAGTGGTAATGCTTGCACTCCACAGGACTATGGTGAGGTCTGGCACTGACTTGTCAGCTTCTCTTCTATTTCCCAGCATTACCACTAATTGCCAAGTACCCTCCAACCCATTACTTCACTTCTTCATCTTTTGGATAAGGCAGGCTCTTTGTTCTCTTCCAGCTATATAACTCTTAGAGCAGGAGCTGCCCCAGGACGGAATAAAGTGGGGTCATTCCTTATCTGGGATTGACAGTGGTTACTGGGCAACTGGTTAGATGGGCTGTCAAGGTCTCTTCTGGTTCCAAGAATCTGTCCTTGTTGATTGGTTCATCATACTGTTAAATCATTACTTGCCAAAGTGCTTCCTGTCTGTTTCATTTCAGGGAGAATTTACTGAGCATCTCTCAATGACTGGCCCATTGCTAGTCGTACAGGCTACACAATTTAAAACAAACGAATATATCTATGCCTTTCACAAAAACACAGACGGTGGCAACATGTAGAAAAGGAAGTGTCACTATATACCATGGAAGTGACGTACATGTCAAGGTGTCCTATGTTGATGTATTTCAAGGACTATGGTATCATACTGTGATGGCAATTAACTATGAAAGGCTTCGCAGTGAAGGTGACAGTTGACCTAAGTCTAAAAGACAAGTGGAACACCTCCAAGAGGTAGGCAGGAGGAGGCCTATAATTTATCAGCTATTGACTTTTTAGAATTGAATACATTTCAGAAGAGTCAATACATTTTTTGGTTTTTAGATCACAGAGTCTGTAGTACTTTTCACACAAACTAATTAGCAAAGTAATACAAACGAAGCTTTCCAGAATGTTCTCTTTCCAGTTAGAGTCTGAGCAGCCTTTATCAGGCACTCTCACCATCCCTAGTGTGGCGAGTGAAGGCTTCTCTGCATGGCAATAGTGAATATGTTACAGAATGGTCAGCATTTCCCTGATACTGGCAGTACAGAGGGATGGAGCCAGCCAGCCTCAGGGTGTATGAAGTTGGTAATTTCAAGTCTAGATTTGGTGAAATTGTAAGGAGGACGGTATCGACAGATATGAAATCTCTGACATAAGCTTGATTAGAGGACACCAGTGACCAAGGCAGGGGATGTGGAGCAGAAACAGGAAGGCAGGAAGGAGATATGTGCTTGAGTGTCACCACGGTCTGAGCATGAACACATACACACACGTGCACAGCCCCATCCTCCTCAGAGCAGAAACTGATAGTGCTAACCGATCATGCCACAATCCTCCCAAATTACTACATGTATGTGTTGGGAGTTGTGAACACACTGATGTCTCTTAGCTGTGAGTCTTGTTCTCCCTAAAGGATTGTGTCATTTTAATCAAAGCCTCAAGGTAGAGGAGCCACTTCAGATATAGCCACGAGCGGAGCCTACAACAAACCAGTCTGATCTAAGTGTCACCTCTAGGTAGCATCTTTGAGCAGTGGTCCTTGAACACCTGACAGTTCACTAGGGTGCTTATTGAAAACAGCATTTACCAAATTCCAATTTAGTGATATCTGCCTTGACAGCCGGCATTGTCAGATACATTTTGTTGTTTTGGGGCTGTGGTCATTGTGCCGGGGTTTTGCATGCCAGCCAGGAGGCTGTGCCTGTGTGGGACATCAGCTCACACAGAAGGTGTCCTTCCCTCCTTTCCTTTTCTCCAGAGGAAATGGGGTTAGTGCAGGTAGGGGAGCATGCAGGGAGGGCTGCTGACAGAGGAGAAACCCAGATCAGCTCTGCGGCCACTCCCAGCCAGCAGCATCTGCTCAACTCCAGCTGAGTTCCCATCCTTGTTGCTAGGTGAACATCAAGTCCCTCAATATTTGACAGCAAACAGGACTGACTGCATTGTATCCGGGGCTTTGAAAATTTCTTTCCTCCAGGAATACTTTGTAATTCAGCATGAGATACTCCCCAAGAAGAGACAGAGGAAGCCACCAATGGGATGACCTGGCTGTATGGATAGGATTTCTTCTAGGTTTGCACACTTGGCGAAGCACCTTTTTCTTTTCTTTTCTTTCTTTATTTTTTAAACAATATAATAGTTTGTTTTACATCATTTTGTGCCTTTTTCCATCTCAGTTGTAATCCCCGTGGGCTTCCCATCACCACATCACACATGTGCCGTCACCATGGTCCGGTGCACTCCTCCCCACCCCCATTTTTGACCCCATTCTCCACTCCACCCCTGCAAAATGTCTCTGGTATATAGTTGCTCATATTATTATTTTTTTCTCCAGTTCTTTATGCTCCTGCTATGAATAAACTCATTTGGTATTTTTCTTTTTCTTTTTCTTTCTGGCTTATTTCACTAAGCACGATCCCTTCCAGCTCCATCTACGTTGCCACAAAAGGCATGAGTTTATCATTTTTGGTTGCTGAGTAATATTCCATTGTGTATATGTACCACATCTTTTTTTTATTTTATAACAGTTTATTTTTACATCATTTTGTACATTTTTTTCCATCTCAATTGTAATCCCCATGTGTACCACATCTTTTTAATCCAGTCATCTACAAACACCAGGGGTCTATTCATGGCCCCACTGGTTGTGCTGCTGGCTCTCTTGTGCCAGAGACCGGGTAGAATATGCCATGGTAGGGTAACCAGAAGATTGCGGGGTTTGGGGTTCAGTAGTGGTGATGTGATAGCAGGGGTTCAGGGGGCTGATAAGACACCTTGACCCATGTCTCAGGTGCTGGCAAGAAGCTTTTTATTTCATTTTATTTTAAATTTATTTATTAAATTTCTGATTGTTGTTAATTCTTGGACAGTATTTGCTTTATCCTCTCAGGTGTAGTCTCTGTAGTTCTCCCCCCATGACAGGTGTAGTCTCTGTAGTTCTCCCCCCATGACAGGTGTAGTCTCTGTAGTTCTCCCCCATGACAGGTGTAGTCTCTGTAGTTCTCTCCCCCTGTGAGCCATCATCACAGTCCCTGTTTTGATCCCTTCCCCTCCCCTAGTGTATTGGCAAGAAGTATTTTAAAACATTGCAAAATACACACACACACACAATTAAACTGTTTGTTTGCCCTGTTTTGTATAAAAACATTCCCCTAAAGGCATCTCTAGTTGCATATGGTAACTCATTCCAAAGCAGATGCTTTTCTCTCATTCTGGGTGTGGGGGGCACATTAAGGATGTTGGGGAGGGGGTGCTCCTTGCGGGGCAACTTTCATGTGGCCTAACAAAGTCAGATTGGTTGGGAGTAGAGCTATTTTATTACTGTGATCCCATTAACTCTGACATTTCACTGTTCTAATTTTGGAAACGTTCTTACTATCAAAAACCAGCAAAGCTTAACAGCTGCTGAGAGTCCACAAAATAAAAAGAAATAACTTTTGTCTTGCTGGATGGAATTATTCTTTTTTGGGCGGCTCTTTCCCTTAAGGCTTCAGCTAATTCCTCTATCACAAGGGGTGACGTCAATGCTGTCACCCAGCACAGGGCCCTGCTGGGCTCAGTCGAGGACAAGAAGCCCCAGGGGCTTGTCCACCTGGCGTGGGGCGGGTCCTGTCACAGTGCAGGGACAAGGGCCAGGTGACCAGCATTTTTGTGAAAGGGCAGAGTTCGCCTACCACATGCTCATTTTCAAGTCTGTTTTCAAACTGTCCTCTATCCTGTGAGCAGAGAGGAGCCTAGGACCGACAGCTTTCAGAAAATGCATGGAGATGGGTTTTCCATCTACCTCCATGAAACAAATTCCAGCCAGGCAAGTGTGACATCCTGTAGGGGACAGCCAAAAGTTAATTCTCATCCAAGCTTCTGGAGTGGCTAGCGGCTTCCAACAGTTCAAAATAGATGTCTCAGTTCTGTCCTCATTTCCCAAGCTGATGGAGACAGGATGGTGATTCTTGCAAGTCTGGAGAAGTGGAGCCACAGGCAGCTGCTTCTTCTTAGGAAGGAAGAGGTCAAGTCCCTGTGCAGACCAGGGTGCAGTGACACTATTCTCAGAAAAGCATGTTGGTGATGCTGGTTCAGTGCACTGGCAGTTCTCTATCACGTCATTTCCAACATATGGGCCACACATACGTTGGCTGTTTTTTGAACTGTCTCTAAAATAATCAGTGTACTTATGACTGGCATGTAAAAGTCAGCAGAATGCATAATGCAGTTGTGATAAGGGCGGGGAAAGGACCCAGAGCTATAATGATGTATATTAAAGCTGAGTTCAGACTGTTCAGATTACTACCAAGAAACTTTTGTGATAGAGGGAAAGAGAAATCCTCTAAAATGGCCCTCCTTGGTGGCACAACAGGTTAAAGCACAGCACTATGAAGCTATCACAGCCCCTGCAGCACCAGTTCGATCCCCAGCCAGGGAGCTGACCCACATTGCCCAGCAGACCTCTGCTGACCTGCCCACTGCTCCCCTCAGCAGTGTATTTCAGTCAATCTGCCTGATCTGCTCCCCACTCTGTCTCTGGTGAACCCTCTCACTGCCCCTGTACCTCTGGCCTGTACCCCAGTTCTGTATGTATAAACAAAGAAATCTTTAAAAAATAAAAAAAGAAAGAAAGGTAAAGAAATCCTCTAAAAACTTCACTGCCCTCTGGGACAAGTCTCCAAGGAGGAGATGGAGCCCTGCATGAGGAGCGTCAGGACACAACAAAGTCTAGACAGGCACAGGCTCAGGTTGGCTCTTCCCTCAGCATCGACCGGTGTGCTTGTCTGGAACAGCGTGAATTCCCAATTCCCATCACAATGGAGAGCTCCGTACCAGGCCCAATCTCACACGGGAGATTAGGCTTCCTGACATCTCGATATAACTCACATCTCTAAAGTAGAGTTATTTATTTTCTCTGTCAATCTATGTTTCCTTCCCAACTATCACTTTTCTCTTGGAAGTTCCATCATTCTTTCAGCCTTCTAAATAAAATTTTCAGAATCAGTCTGTCATCCTTAAATCTTCTCTGTCTTTCATCTTCTGTAGTTAATCAGTCTCTGATCGTTGTTGAATGTTGTTTTGAAACATTTCTCTACTTGCTCGTCCCCACCCCTGGCTGGTAGTGAGGCTCTTTGTGGTTTCCCTCCTCCCACTTACAGCGCTCTTAGTTAGCTGGTTTCCTCACCACAAGTCTCCCTGCCAGAAGAAGCTTCCTTAAAAAAAATATCTGCAGACTTCGCTTTATCACACCCTAGAGATGTGACCCTGGGGGCCCTATAGCATTTCTAAGTCTCAGTGTTCTTCACCCCTAAATGGGAATAACCACCATGCTCTTGGGATACTAGGAAATATATGTGGTCACATATTTGATGAAGCCCTCCCGAGATGTATGATATGATTATTTAATGTGACATTATTTTTATCGTTTCTGGTTTTTAATGTGATGGACTAATTCACTCACACCATAGAAAAGTTAAAGGGCTAAACAGCTGAATGATTGAGAAGAGCTTTCACTCCATGGAGGCACTGCAGGAATAAGGGGTGATGGTGACCTACTGAGTCCCAGGGTTCAGGTCAACACTGGGTGTTGTGGTCCTATCTCAAAATGCATTCATCCTTCCCCTAACCAATCACTTCCTGCACCCCAACTTTCCCCATCCCACATACACACTTTTTCTTGTCTCTTTTCTGTCCTTTTCCTTTTCTCTTTTGACCTGTTTCCATACTGCTATTCCTTCAAGAGGAAAAATCTTAGCTTGTTTTTGAATGAGATCTCTGAGTTCTTTAGCTGAGACAGTGTGAACCACTTATTTATAATGCTTAATCATTTTACTTTTGTGTGTCACTCATTAGTTATTTCATCCGGTGATGTTTTAGTGTTGTTTTAGTGATTCTAAATCATTGAAGCTAGAATTTTAACTTCTCTTATGAAAGCTATAGCTGGCAGTGCATGTAAGTGCTCAATAATTATATTATTGCTTTATAAAAGACATCAACTTGACTATGTATGATCAGCACATTCGAGACATGAATTTTTCTCCCATGGGTTGTGTAAATTTTAGCTTTTCAATTAAGCTGAAAACTCTTTAAGAGCAGGTGTTTATCCTATGGTCAGCATGCTATCAGTAGCAAGTTATAGGAAGTGTCATAGACACTTGATAACTGCCTTAAAATGTATTTACTGGGAGGGCCCTCCCTGGTGGCGCAGTGGGTTAAAGCACAGCACAAAGAAGCTTAAGCCACTTCCGCATGAGTTCGATCCCTGCCTGCCCTGGAGGAGATCCATGTGGCGAGGCAGACCTCTCCTGGCCCGCCCACTGCTCCCCTCAGCAGCGTACTTCATTGATCTGTCTGTTCTGCACCCCACTCTGTCTCTGGTGAATCCTCTCACTCTCCACATCTCTGGCCTGTACCCCACTTCTGTACGAATAAATAAATAAATCTTTAAAAAAAATGTATTTACTGGGGACTCACTAAATGCAAAGCAGTGCCAATCACTTTGCATAATTTATATATTTCATCATGACAATAGCTCTGTAAGGTGGCCTTGAAAATGTCTAGTTGCGGTAAGAGGAAATTGGGATCACATGGGTAGTAATTGACTAGCTCAGGTTCAGTCTCAACCTGTTTAATTTCACAGACTATGCTCCCAGTGACTCCCCATCTTGCCTCTGCCTCTCATCACCCCAGTGGCTCCATATTGTCAAGAGGATCCCCAGCAAGGAAGCCTACTTTTAACTTTTTTCTTGTGTGTAGTACATTTTCATGCTAACATATTTTTAGTAATTATTTGTTCTCTAGCTAAAGACAGACTATTTTTCTTGCATCTTGCTTGTTTTTGTTTTGGCCAATTACTAGTTATTTTAGGTATGGTTTCCTTTACAATGAATTTTCTCAAAAGACAAATAAATTCTAAAAGGAAGAGGACTACATATTATCAAAAGAATTCATTTATGTCTCCTGTGGTAGCTTTGAACTTTGGGGAACAATCCTCTGTTTCCTTTTTGTTTTAACTTTATTTGCTCTTATATTAAAGGTGAATTCTCAATAGGAAAGTTGTTTTTGCAAAGATGATTGCGTTCTGCAAAGACGGTTGTAATACTCATCCAACATTACTCTCCTACAACCTAACCTCTCTTCTCCATCAAGGCCTGATCCTACTTTGTTCTCTCCCTTCACCTCTAAGCAGGCCTTTAAGACTGCCTTGACCAGAGTGATTCTTAATTCACAAAAATGCCCTTCCAACTTGCTCCACCATGGTGCTCACTCTTGAAAGCCCTCCTCCATGTTGTAAGGAAGCCCAAGCAGCCCATGAAGAGGCTTGCATACAGAGATCCCAGAGCACTGACCCACAGCTGAAGTGACCTTTCAGTCAACACCCACAACAACCTGCCGGTCCCATGTTAACCATCACAAATGTTGTTTCAGTCCCTTTAGTAGGTGTGGTCCACAGCTGAGTTGTCTCCATCATATGGCACAGAGCAGAGATGAGCTATCCCCCTAAATCCTGTTAAAGAGCAGATCTGTAGGTATTGCTATAGATCTTAATGATTGTTATTGTCTTAAGCCTTCCATTTTGGGGCAATCTGTTATGTAGCAATGGATAAGAGTATATGCATTTGGTTATAGATCCTGGACATTTTGTTCAAAGCAAGCTAAGCCACTACAACTTAAATTAATTTCTGTTTGCCTCTTTGCCTATGCTTCAAATGTTGCTGCAGGAGAATGGATACATCGCCAGTAACAGGTTTCCTTCTCTGTCTGGGAACTCCATTAGCATATCACTCCAGCTCCTCTCTTAGTTCTCTCTGTAGAAAAGTAACACCTGCTGGATAGGTTACTTTGGGGAAAGAACCAGAAGTGATCAGCTCACTCTCTCCTACCCTTCTCTTTGATCCATCCCTGCCTGTGAAGGGAGGGGCTCTGCTCCTGGTCATAGTCTAAACCCAGCAGAAAAAATGTAGCTACATGGAGCAATCTGACATTTCCTGTCTTTGTGGCGGTGTGAGTAAAATTGCCTGGTTCCTGTAGTCAGCCTTAGGGAGCGCTGGCTATTGCTCAACTCAGTCACACATTCTCAGCTGTAGCCTTTCATCAGGCATTAGTGATCTCAAGTCTTCATCTAACCCTCAGGGAATTCTGACCCAATCAGAGAAAAGGCAGATATCAGCTATGAAATGACTGAACTGGAAGAATGGATAATGGCTGATGAAGGAAAGTACTAAGACCATTTCTACAGGACCCTTGAACAAACCTCTGGGTGGTGCTAAGCTTTGGATTAAAAAGAAGGAAAATTCCAAAGTAAAATCACATTGGGCTTGGTCATATTTGAGAAGCACTGCAAGCACCTACCTCAAATATTTTTATTGTGATTATGATTGTGTGTGTGTGCACGTGTGTGTGTTTTTAAAGATTTATTTATTTGTGCATACAGAACTGGGGTACAGGCCAGAGGCTCAGGGGTGGTGAGAGGCTTCACCAGAGACAGAGTGGGGAACAGAACAGGCAGATCAACGAAGTACACTGCTGAGGGGAACAGCGCGCAGGTCAGGAGAGATCTGCCACACCATGTGGTCACCTCCGGGGCAAGCGGGAATCGAACTCATGCGGAAGCGGCTTTAGATTCTCAGTGCTGTGCTTTAACCCGCTGCGCCACCAGGGAGGGCCGCACGTGTGTGTTTTTAAGAGGAAGTGGGGAACCTCAATCTTGTGCAATAAAAAATTAAAACAGAATTTCTAGGTGTAGGTGGGTCAGTTTTATGGAATATGCTGCCTGCTGGGAGACTGAAAAGAGTTGGAGATGAAAGGTGTTCACATTTAGATTTCCTTTCCTTTCAAGTGTTAGGCTGAAGATTTGGTCAAATTTGGCAAGGAGAAGACCCACAGACTGTAGAGGCCAGGCTCACTGCTAGGGAAGCTTGGGCACTGAGCAGCTCCAGGATGAGAGGGAGGGGGCGGGAGAGCAGGACAAGCCAAGGACAGAGCCCTGGAGAGGGAGGAGGTGGGGCGGGGGTAAGGTACAGCTCGCACTGCCCTCTAGCCAGTCATAGGCAGTTTTATTTTTTTGAAGATTTACTTATTTATGCATACAGAACTGGGGTACAGGCCAAAGGTGCAGGGGCAGTGTGGAGAACAGGCTGACTGATGAACACGGCTGAGGGGAGCAGCGGGCAGGTCAGGAGAGGTCTGCCGCACCATGTGGGTCACCTCCGGGGCAGGGGTCGAACTCGTGCTGAAGTGGCTTTAGCTTCTTAGTGCTGTGCTTTGACCTGCGTGTCACCAAGGAGGGCCCCCATAGGCAGTTTTATTTAAGCTTTATGTGTTTTATTTGAGCTTTATGTGTCCCTCAGTCCTGGCAGGGATGATGCCGGTTTGACTTTGGGTTCTAAGGGCTCAGTCACAACAAAAACATTTCCAAAAGTTGCACTGTTTTCCCCACTCAGATATACCATTTAACAGTATTTCAAACGATCTACTCACAAGTTTGTCGCTCCCTACTTTCTTTCTTTGCACAGGGAGGTAAAGAGTGTGAGTCTTAATGTGTATGTGCGTGTGTGTGCGTGTGTGTCCTGGGAGGGGTTGAAGTAGTAGATGACACCTTTCTCTTGTCTACCCCTTCTCCCCTCTCTGTCTGTTTCCACACTGGTCCGCTGTTCCCTTAGGAACAGTTCTTGCTTGCATGTTCATGACAACTATCACACTTGAGAATCACTTGAAACAGTGAAAGTGTGATCAGTGCACTTCTTAAGCAGGGTGCTACACTCCTAGTGCTGGCTGAAAGATGACTACCTTAGTTTAGTTTTTTTTTTTTTAAAGATTTATTTATTTATGCATACAGAACTAGGCTATAGGCCAGAGGTGCAGGGGCAGTGAGAGGATTCACCAGAGACAGAGTGGGGAGCAGAACAGGCAGATCGACGAAGTACACTGCTGAGGGGAGCAGCGGGCGGGTCAGGAGAGGTCTGCTGCGCCATGTGGTCACCTCCAAGGCAGGGGTAGAACTCATGCTGAAGTGGCTTTGGCTAGCTTGCAGTGCTGTGTCCTTACTCTTTGTGCCACCAGGGAGGGCCTGTTTTGTTTTGTTTTTGGTTGTCATGGGAACTGGGTTGGGTGTGGATACTGACATTTAGTAGGTGTGGCCCACAGACACTAAATATACTGTGACGTGGAGGGCTGTCAATTCCAAAATATCATTGCTTCCATTGTGTGAAACACTAAGTCTAGAGCTTAATATGGATACTCACATTTTAGTAGGAGATTAAGATATGGCTTAGAAATCAAATAATAATAAATAGCACACACTAAACATTCATTAGGTTCACCTTTGGACATATAAATGTATATGGAGTAATTCATTTGGGGTTTGCAACAATCTAGTTTTACTATGGAAGATGAACAAGGGAAAGGTGAATTAAGTTGCTCAAGGCCACACAGCTAAGTAAAAGCAGAGCTTAGATTCAAACACACAGAGTTTTTATCATCCTAACACAAGAAGAACACGTCCCTTCATGTTGTGGTTTCAATTGTAGCTAATAAAATAAAAAGAGGAGATATTTCATCACGGAAGGATATTTTGGAAATTAATAAAAAAAATAATCACAGCTACTTGGTAACTACCTATTCACAAGGGCAGTCTAAGAATGGAGAAATAATTTGTTTTCTAAGTTGAAGTGGGAAGAGGGACTCAGGATTAAAAGAATTATTCCAGGGAGGTACATCCTTTGCAGATTTTTTTTTTCTTTTGGATTCTTTGTGTTTTTATGTACTCATATTAAATTTTGGACAACCTGGGAGAAAAATGCTGTGGGTAGACTTGAGGGCGAGGAACAATAACTGAATAGCAACTTTGTCCTTTTTCCTTTGTGCAGCAGCTGCTTCCACCAAAGAATATTCTCTCAGCCTTGCTGACAAAAAGCATAAAGCAAAGCACAGACCAGCCCAACTATTTCACCACCAGTTCAGAGAACAAGTCCATGTAAATATCAACCACCACCCACCAGAACATGCACATTACCTTTTGATGGGTAGACACTATTCTGAGTGCTTTTCATGCCTCCATCCACCTGCTAGAGGGAATATCTCTGAGCACGCCGCACTAACTGGTACTGCCCAAAGCAGGATAATCATGACTCCACCAGGGATGTGGCTGTTACTACGTGCTAGGCCCTGCACTCATGCTTTGTGTATATTAATGATTCCATCTTCATGATGATCTTACAGGTTGTCAAATAATCACCATTTTTTTTTTTAAAAACAGGTGCAATAAACTCCCATGTTTATTGCTGCTTTATCTATAATAGGAAAGACATGGAATCACCCCAAATGCCCAAAAGTAGATGAGTGGATTAAAAAGATATGATACATATACACAGTGGAATATTACTCAGCAATCAAAATGAAAAACTCATGCATTTTGCAGCAACCTGGATGGAGCTGGAAGGGATCATGCTTAGTGAAATAAGCCAGAAAGAAAAAGAAAAATACTAGATGGTTTCACTCATAGCAAGAGCACAAGGGACTGGGGGGAAAAATCATAATGAACAACTATACACCAGAGACATTTTCCAGGGGTGGGGTGGGGAATGGGATCAAAAATGGGGGCAAGGGGAGTGCACTGGACTCAGGTGATGGCACATGGGTGATTTGGTGATGGGAAAGCCACGGGGATTACAACCGAGGAGGAAAAAGCACAAAATGATGTAAAAACAAACTACTATATTAAAAAGAAAAGGTGCAGTAAATTGTTCAGGGTCTCAATAGACAGGTAGATCTAGGGTTACTCAGTACCAAAGCTTGGCTACCATGCTTTATAGTCTGCTCTGCCGCAGGGGGCCAGAATGGGCTCCTGTTAGGAAAATATTATCAGTATGAGTGACATGACCCATCCATTCTCAGTCCTGAGCCACATCAGATCAGAGGAGGAAAACAGAAGGGGTTCTTTGTAAGTTGGTGGGGGAGGGAGTGTGGGGAGGGGCGATAAAGAGAGAGAGAGTTCTTCTGTAGTTTTTTATTTTATGAGAGTTGCTTTATTTCAATAAAAGAAAGTTTCTTTTGGGGTTTCCTCTAAGACTAGATGAGGGGACCATTTATCTTCATTCCCTCCTGAGTCATTTAGAACCTAAAAGACTAAGTCACAGTGAAAAATATTAGAAAGTTTCCAAAATTTGGAAACGTGTGTGTGTGTGTGTATGTGTGTCCACAGCTTTGGGAAATCAGCAAGTAAAATCAGCAAGTAACTTAAGAACAATAGACAGTTAAATAGCATATTTGAATGTGGGTGGGATTTGTGGTTTTTGGAAATTTCCTGATGGTTTTCCCTATAACTCAATACTTTAGGTCATAAATATCAATAATTACTCAGGAGGAAACAAAGAGATATAGATCGGTTATCTGCCTCTAGCTCTGTCTCCGTCTCTATCCCTGTTCCTGTCTCTATCTCGTCTCCGACTGATTGACTAAAGACCTAAATTAGTGCTTGGGGTAGGAAGTAGAAGGAAGCATCGAAATCTAGAAGGAAGACAAAGGCAAGAAAGTTTGAAGCAAATGTGAAGAAGGGATGGGAAGGTAAGAATAAGGGGGGAGGGGAAAGGGCCTCTCTAAGCATTATAAGGCGAGGTCAGAAGAAAGCGAGCTATAAGGAAGGATTGCTTTGTGGAGGTGTCCTGAAACTTTCTTCTTTGGGAAAGGACACTGCTGTTTTAACTTTCCCGATATGACGATCCTGGCAAAGGGAATAGCTTGGACACACACACACACACACACACACACACACACACACACTTTGTTTATCTCATCTATTCTGCTACAGTGTACATGTTTTACCTGTGTAATAAGAAAAAAAAATATTTTGTATTGCTGTTCAATTGTGACTGAATATGTGGAATACATACAAAAAAAAAAAAAAAAGCCCAGTAAAAATTTTCCCCTTTCTTCAAAAGGAGATAGAAAATCGTGAGCATGTGTCCTTGATCCAGGATCACAAATCCACATCTGTCAAGGGTGTGTGAGTAGCAGAAGGTGGGATATGAGGCTTTGGGGGAGTGAGGAGTGTGTGTGACGTGAGGAAACCTCAGACTAGAACACAGCAGACTATTTTATTTGCTTTCCATATCTGTGATCAGAAAATGGCAATGTTGAACAAGAGCTGAGGCTTATGTAATTATCATACCACATGCACCACAGATAAAGGTATTTATATTTTAAAAGTGGAATCTTCTTGTACTTTTGAATCAATGAGCCTGGAATAGAAAATGTTTTTTTCCTCACAGGTTATCCACATTAACGAAATATAGTTCCCATTTGGGGGAACAATGTATATAAAGCAGCAAAAGAGCACAATTGCTTTACTATGACATGTTTTAATGGAGAAAAATTTTGAAAAAATATCTAAATATAGCAGATGTAGGCAACTTGAAATTCGAGCACCATTTAGAGCCCTCCTCTGCTGCAGTTAACTAAAATTGATCTCTCTAACAAGAGCTAAAAATAGCAGGAAGGAAAAAGGGACCAGACGATGACTTTTCATATCTTTCCCTGCAGGCATTTCCATAACAATGAACATGACCTTCCAGAACCATCTAGAGAGGAGGATAAAGGCTGGCATTTCACATCCCACCTCTGATTTACTACCCAACTCTATTTTGCCATTTTTGCTGATTGGCATAGATCAAGCTATTTTGCTGGACTGGGTTTTTATCTGTCCTATTTTGTTTCACATCAAAAAAAAAAAAAAAAAACAAAACACAGCTCTACACCCTTTTTGGAGTGAGGAACAACAGACAGTATAAAATAAGCCAAAACAAATATTTGATTTTTTCCCTCACCTTGTCAAAGCCCATCTTAGTTTGCTAGGTAACTCCTACACGATGGGTCTCGCTAAACTCACTTGATGCTGATATGAATATTAGAAAGCCTCTGTCTCATAGAGACAATAGCTGCCTTTTCAATAGAGCAGTCAGGGAGATTCTTTTGTTTTTTTGTGTGTGTAAAAGGTGTAGGTTAGAGGTGCTGGGAGTGAGAGGATACACCAGAGAAAGAGTGGGGAGCAGAACAGGCAAATCTACTGAAATACCTTGCTGAGGGAAGCAGTGGGCATGACAGAGAGTTTGCTGCTGTGAATCATCTCCCTGGCAGGGGATGGAACTCAGGCCACAGTGATGACAGTGCTTAGACTAAACCCCTAGGTCACTAGGGAAGCCCAGAAGAAGGTAGATTCTGAACCACACTTCTCACTGCACATTAGAAGACAGAAATGAGGGCCCTCCCTGATGGCGCACTGGGTTAGGATGCAGCACTGCAAGTGAGCCGCAGCTGCTTCAGTGCAAGTTCGATCCCTGGCTCCAGAGGTGACCCACAGGCGTGGCAGAGCTCTCCTGACCTGCCCACTGCTCCCCTCAGCAGTGTACTTTGTCAGTCGGCCTGCTCTGCTCCCCACTCTGTCTCTGGTGAATATTCTCACTGCTCCTGTATCTCTGGCTTGTACCCCAGTTCTGTATGCATAAATAAATAATCTTAAAAAATAAATAAATAAAAGATAGGTTGTTTAAAAAAAAACAACAACAACAACAAGAAAGGAATAAAACTCTGTTTTAAGGAATACCTATAAGCAGAGGTGCAAAACATGGAGAAAAAAAAATGCATATGCTGTTTAAAACTTTCTTTTACAACTACCTTGAGTTTCTTCTGGAGAAATTAACTTTATCATCCAAAGGTTTTGCTGATTGCTCAAACATTTTACACCCCAGTGCAAAAGTGCTGATTGAAATAATTCTTTCTGCTTCTTGCCAGTGGCAGAGGCATATATTTTGACCCATCAGTTGTGCAGCCTTGGGCATGTTACTCAACCATTCTGTGCCTCACATTTCACAGATGGATAGATGAGAATGGCCATGCCATTCTCACAGAACTACTGAGCATTAGATGAGATGTAGTAAGATTGTTTAAAACAATGCCTGACACATAGAAATACATAGAAATAGAAATCCCTTATAGAAGCTTTAGCCATGCTTCTAGTAACTCCCTCCTCTCCCCCCAACCTCCCTATTTATCTATCTTACTTTCCAAATCAGAAACAAAATATACATTCATAGGGACAATGATTAAGAATACTTGAAATCCGGGCCCTCCTTGGTGGAGCAGTGGGTTAAAGCACAGCACTAAGAAGCTAAAGCCACTTCAGTATGAGTTCAATTCCCAACCAGGGAGGTGACTCACATTGTGCGGCAGACATCTCCTGACCCGCCCGCTGCTCCCCTCAGCAGTGTGTTTCAAGGATCTGCCTGTTCTGCTCCCCACTCTGTCTCTGGTGAATCCTCTCACTGCCCCGCACCTCTGGCCTGTACCCCAGTTCTTATGTATAAATAAATAAATCTTAAAAAAAAAGAATACTTGAAATTGCACTTCTCTTATTTGATAGCATGAAGATTTGTTTTCACTTTAACAAACAGCTGGGAAGCATCTTGAGTGATATGTGGCCCTGGTCTCATGTTGTAACATCCTGTTAAAGATTTCCAAGGCTTCAAAAGAAAACCCACAGGTCTGCACTTAACTGTGGTCCCTGGGTAATTGCACTGTCCTTTCCCTGCTTGTTTCAAGAGCCTTCTAGACATTCTAGAGAGTACAAGTTGTCCCTTTCTGGAAGCAGATCACTGGTATTTTCTTCTAAATGAACAGGGATGCTGTTTTGCTTCTGTATGAGAGGGTGGGAGGTCTTTGTCCTCACCTGCCCCTTTGTCCTGCCTGAAATAGGTTTTGTACCTTTGCCTTCTGTGGCCAGGTAGTTGGGGATATGGCTGTTTTGCTGAAGAGATCTCTAACCTGAGCACCATCTCACCCTGGGCCCCTGGGCCATGGCATTCTTTTATTAGACTTCTTTTTCTCAGCTTCCTTAGATTTCTGCATCTCTTCCCAGTCACTTGGCTCCACCAATTCTGCCTTGCTAGTCACTCCTCTGAAGCTAGACTTCATTCCTCTTGTCACTGGATTTTCTTTATTCTGTTCTCATTCTAATCTGTCTCTGCACTTCTGCAACTGATGTAGTCAACCCTTAACATGGAAGGAGTTATAATTTGTTATTGAAATGAGTCTGTCTAAGGATTAAAAATGAATTTTACTAAATCTTTTTTTTTCCAAATGGAAATATATTAGTCCTCTCATTAGGAAAACATTACTTTAGTGCTGCCTGACTCAATCTGGTTAAAACTATAAGAAAGCAATAATTTTACAGTGAAGAGCTTATCTCTAAACAGCTAATAGCTCTGATCTCATTTATGCATACAGTCGCTCAATGTTTATTGAGCATCTACTACATGCAGGGTAATATAGCACGTGCCTGGAATACCAAAATAAATAAATAATGTGCATTATCTTCTTTAAAAAGAAGGGAAGATGTTAAGTTGAACAATTAAAAATTGCTATAAGGAGAAATAAGCATTTGTGCAAAATGCTATAAGGAGACAAAAGGGGCTTCTCCTTCTTTGACACCCTATTGAGGAGGAAGGCAGCAGTGGGGCCAGGGAGGATGCCAGATGTCGCCCTGCTCCCTCATTGGTGTAGCTGAAGCAGCCATAAGAGGCCCAGGCCTCTAACAGAACCTTGATGACAGGTCAACTCAACCTCTAGAGAGAGGGATAAAGAAGGTGCAAGGACCCAGCAAGTGGACAAATGAATAATCAAATAAAGAAAAAAGCCTCCATGACAAGGCATGGGGAGAAAAATCACCCAGAGGACATATACACATTGTAGCTGATCCATGGGAAACAATTATGAGTCATCCTTAAAGAGGGAGCCTCGGGCCCTCCCTTGTGGCACAACAGGTTAAAGCACAGCACTGAAAAGCTAAAGCCCCTTCAGCATGAGTTCAATCCCTGCCACATGGCGCGGCAGACTTCTGACCCACCTGCTGCTCCCCTCAGCAGTGTACTTCGTCGATCTGCCTGTTCTGCTCCCCACTCTGTCTCTGGTGAAGCCTATCACTGCCCCTGCACCTCTGGCCTGTACCCCAGTTCTGTATGCATAAATAAATAAATCTTTTTTCAAAAAAGGGGAGCCTCTAGAGATTCACTCTTGTACATATAGTACACAGGCCTCATTTGTACTCTCAGCAGACGCTGGTTTAAACTTTCTGGAGGCTACCATAGTGTTAGAAATAACTGTCAATTCTGGGTTAGAATAATGATTTTGCCCATGTCACAACAGGATGAGCCTAAAGTCCAGTAGAGCAGCCTGGACTCTTAGCAGAAGGTGTTGAACCTGACCAAGTAGTGGTGTCAGAAGATCCACAGCTGGCCAGCTGGTTGTGGGTCACCTTGAGCAAGTTTGTTTATCTCTCTACCACTCAGTGATCTGACCTATGAAATGGTGATAGTAATGGTTCCAATCTCTGTACTTATTGCGTGGCAGGACACTTCAAAATGATAGATAAGGTATCTATTTGGTTAGGGAAAGTGAGGCTCATATATGAGCAATAAAATTAAAGCAAAAGGCATGCATTTTTAAAACTGGTAAGTTAGAGCCTCCATGGTGGTGCAAAGGGTTGAAGCACAGGACTATGAAGCTATCTGAAGCCACTGTAGCACGAGTTCAATCTCGGGCCAGGGAAGTGAGACACATGGTGCAGCAGACCCTCCTATCTTCTCGGCTGCAGTAAAATGTGGTGGGGGCTTCACAGCACAAGATCCCTATGCTATGTAGTAAAGCACATTTTGTCTGTTTCTTGTGGTAAGAGAGAAATCCCCTAAGAATTAGTAATCTCTTTGCAAATCTAAAGTACCTGCATTGCAATCTAGAAGTCACATGGCCTGAGGAATTGAGTGCTGATTCCTGAATTACTTTTAAACAGGTACAAAATCTGCATCCTCATTCATCATCTCCCTCATGGTTCACATAGAGCAATAAATCCATTAGAAACACAGATGCTACCATGAAGCCAGGATTTCAAGGTTGTTAATCTTATTTGGCTTTTCTAGGTTGCTGACAAATGCTCATTTTAAAAAAGGGCCATGAGCTTACCTGGTCCTAGTTTGGCCACGGCATAGAGGAGGTCATAGTTGAGGACTGGTGTTGCATCACTGATGGGCTGCCAGCCAACAGGAGGAGATGCAGGAGGTGAGATGAGAAACTGTTTGGCCGGCTGTGGTGGAGCCAAATGCAGTTTGTCTCCATCTGTCTCTGGAGTCTGAACCTTTAAAGCAAAAGCAATGAAGACACATTATTCACTATGGTCTCAGATGTGCTGCCCTGGTAAGACACAGATGTGTCTTCTAGTCTCAATGAACCAATGAACCAGGACATAATAACAGTTACTACTTACTATACACGAAGTACTCAATTATATTATTTAATCAAAACTGGGTATCAACTTTGCACATAAACAAGAATAACCCAGAAACTGTACTACAGCACGGATTGCAGATTACTAACTCAGTTGATTTGGGATGGGGAACTGAGAATTTGCCTTTCTAACAATTTCCTAGGTGGTGGGGAACTTTCACACCACACCCTTATGCACGTTCCTTCCTTCCTTTTTCTCTCCCTCCTTCCTTCTTTCTCTCCCTTTCTCTGATACTCACATAATATGAAATTAGCCAATTAAATGACTTTTAGTACATTCCAAATGTTGTGACTTTTAGTACATTCCAAATGTTGTATCACTCTCACTTTTATCTAGATCCAAAGTATTTTTTTTTACTTCAAAAATAGATATCCATTTTTGGTACACAACTGGGTACCCATTAAGCAAATGCTACCATTTCTGCTCCTGGTCAGACCCTGGGAATTGCCCATCTACTTTCAGTCTCCATGGATTTAACTACTCTGGAAATTTCATATAAATGGATTTGTGAGGGCTTTTTTTTTTTTTGCTATTTTTTTTCACTTAGCATAATGCTTTCAAGGTGCCTTTATGTTGTATCAGTATCACTATTTTTTAGGGTTGAATAATATTCTATCGATGAAGAGACCACAGTTTAAGTATTCAATCTTTGAAAGACATTCAGTTTGTTTTGAATTTTTGTCAATTTTGAGCACAGCTAGGAACATGTGCTTGTTGAGACACATTTTTAATTCTTTTATATGTCTAAAGTAGCTACTGAATCAGATGGTAGCTCCATATATAACATTTAAAGGAATTTTAACAGATGAGGAAATTGAGGTTTGTATGTCACAGAAGTGAGTAGTTCTGTGAGAGTGAACATGGGATTGAGGTAAAAGTCTAACTCATGTTCCTTTTGAAGTTTTTACTTTATTTTATTGTGGTAGGAACACTTAACATAAGACCTACTGTCTTAACATTGTTAAGTGTGCAGTATGTTGCTGTTGACTATTAGTATTATGCAGCAGATTTCTAGAGCTTATTTGCTTACTTGTCTGAGACTGATTGCTCATTGATTAGTGAGACTGATTGCGTATTTTCCCCTCCCCAGTCCTCACTTCTGGTAACTACTATTATACCTCTGAGTCTATGAATTTGGCTATTTTAGATCCTTCACATAGATGGAATCATGAACTATTTGTTTTATTCTATAATGTCTTGAGGTTTTTCCAGGTCCCATATTGCAGAATGTCCATATACAAAGTTATGCAAATTCAATGTGGTCTCTCTAGAAATGCCAAGTGGCATTGTTTTGTGAAAATAGAGAAAAAATTAAAAAATTCCTGTGGAACCACAAAATTCCATAAGAAGTCAAATCAACCTTGAGAAAGAAGTTTGGTTTAAAAGTAATCCCAAAGCTATAGACCAAAACAGCATGGGACTGGCATAAAAAGAGACACATAGAACAATGGAACAGAATAAAGAGTTCAAATAAGTCCACCTATATAGGGTTAACAGGTTTCTTACAAGAGCACCAGAAATACACAATTGGGAAAAGAAACTTTCTTCAACAAATTATGATGAAGAAACTGAATCTCTAGATGCAAAAGAGATTGACCCATGTACAAAAAAAAAAAACAACTCAAAAGACTTAAGTGGAAGAGCTGAAAATGCGAATCCCCTAGGAAAAAACATAAGGGAAAAGCTTTATGACATTGGTAGTATATTTATTTCATGGACAGGACACCAAAAACATAGGAAACAAAAATAAAAATAAAAATAAGTTGGACTATATCAAACTAACAAACAACTGCACAGGAAAGATATAATCAGCAGCGTGAAAAGACAACCTACAGGATGGGAGAAAAATTTACAAACTATATATCTGACATGGGATTAATCTCCAAAATTATAAAGACACCTATGACTACATCGTTTAAAAAAATATAATGACCTGATTAAAAAATGGATAAATGATTTGAGTTTTTAAAAGGGCTAATTGGGAACATCAACAAATGTTTCTACAAAGAAGACATGCAAATAGCCAACAGCTACATGAAAACAAGGTAAATGTCACTAACCATCAGGGAAATACAAATTAAAATACACTGAGATACAACCCCATTCAGATCAGGATGGTCATTATCATAAAAATAAAAGACAACAAGTGTTCGCTAAGATGGGGAGAAACTGGACCCCTTGCATAATGTTGGTGGGAAAGTATAATGGCCCAACTGCCATGGAAAACAATATGGAAGACCCCCAGAAAATTAAAAACAGAACTCCCATATGATCTAGCTATTCCATTACTGTGTATTTATCCAAAGAAACTGAAATTAAGATATTAACGGAAATAGACACTCCTATGATCACTGCAACAATATTCACAATAGCCACAATGTGGAAACAACCTAAATGTCCACCCATGGATGAAGAGATGAAGAAAATGTGGTGCACATATAATGGAATACTATTAAATATTCCAAAGAAATAAAGTTTGTTCTTTCACAGTGCCATTTCTGCATCATCCAAATGTGGAAACAATGTTTACAGACTAAGAAGAGATGAATCAGGTATGTAATGATAAAGTGAGGATATAGATAGAACAATACAGATGAGATCTTTGAATGCTGTGGACTTCATAAAACTGTGAGTAAGTACCCATTTTCTTTTTTTTTTCAGAATAGCTAGAAATTATTTTTGGATGAAATAATACACAAAATTGATTGCCACAGATCTGTAATCTTATATCATGAATATGATATATATATATAATAATACATAAGACTATCATAGACTCTATGAAGATAATGTCAGATAGTTATAGTTTAAATTTATAAGGACTATTAGGAGTGGCTGTGATGAGACCTTTTTTTTTTAAAGATTTATTTATTTATGCATACAAAACTGGGGTACAGGTCAGAGGTGCAGGGGTGGTGAGAGGATTCATCAGAGACAGAGTGGGGAACAGAGCAGGCAGATTGGCTGAAATACACTGCTTGGGGAACAGTGGGCGGATCAGGAGAGGTCTGCAGTACCATGTGGCCACCGCCAGGGCCAGGGATCGAACTCATGCTGAAGTGGCTTTAATTTCTTAGTGCTGTGCTTGAATCCATTGCACCACCAGGGAGGGCCAATGAGACCATTATTATTACAACTATTAGCTGACATTTATAGTGCACTTACCTAATGCCAGGCACTTTGACCCAAAATAACATTTAACCTCTCTGACAACAGTATGCTACCATCCCCATTTCACAGATAAGGAAAATGAAGCTCAGTGAGAGTATTTTTCTTATCCAGGCTAGGCCTCAGTCTGTCAGTCCTCAGAAGCTGTTTCTAAACTACTGTTCTTTTCCTGCCTGGGAATCATGATGTAGGTTTATTTCTCAGTGAACTTGTTGTAGACTACAACCCAATCTGAAAGTAGAAAGTTCTAACTTACATTTTAAAAGGGCAAAAATTAATGTAGGGCAAAGGGATTAACTTTGGAAAAGAATTATCTTACCTGTGCGAAGTAGAGTTTTAATTTTTTCCCTCTGAACTGGGTTTCATGAAGCTCTATCCTGGCTCGGGCTGCAGATTTGGGGTTGCTGAAGTTTATTCGCACACGTCTGAAACTCTTAAATAGCTGGAACGTCACACAATCATCATAAGTCCGAAACAGTCCCTCAAATTTTTCCTGAGAAAAATAAACACAGAGAAAAATCCATTGGTCAAACACCTTGAATGATGTCAGATCTGACAAAAACAAAAAACTTGGTAAATAATAGGCTGTTGTTAACATAAAATCTGAGCAGAACACTGGTAATGTAATTCTTTTTTTTTTTCCCCTTCATTTGTTTGTCAGTTGCAATTGCTGATAACGACTGTGAATTCAGTGAAACCTGGGTTCTAAAGTCTGTAGAAGACCAGTAAGTAGACTTACCAATGCACAAAAGTCCTGAAAATTATGCAAAATATTGTTTTTCTGCATAAATATACTTTATTTCTGGGGAGAAGGATCATAACAAAAGAGTGCATTATCTAAAAAATATTAGCCCTATTTGGATAAAGCATGTAGTAGACATAGTATTTATTATCAAGATGGGGGCACTTTTCTGGCTTCAAGACACAAGAATCCACACCACCCCCAAACTTTTCTTGTCAGACAGTAGTCTGTTATTAGTCCTGGTCAATGAAATTTGAACAGAAGGCAGGAGAAAGCCTTTGAGAATGTTTTCAGTCTCTTTCTCAAAGGTGCGATGTGTTCTAGATAGTACAGCTGTCAGAAACAGGATTCTTGTCAGTCTGGTTCCCGAGTGGCTGTGCAGAGCAGCAATATTTCCTGCTCCCTATTCTTGCCCCATCATGGGTCGGGGCTAACCTTGCTTTAACAAGGAAAAAGCTCCCCTATTGCAATAAACTGCTGAGATTGTGGGATTACTTAGTCACAGCATTAACAGAACCTATCACAGTACAAAAGAATCTTAGAATTTTTGATTCAATATAAATTTCAATTCAATTGAACAAATACAATAAATGCTCACTTTGTACAAGGCACGGTCTCTGGTGTTTAGGAGACTATAGAAAAGAGTATGATTTTGTTTAAACTCATTGATCTAACCATCTAATATGAAAGTTAGACACAGACACAAATATGAGGACATCAGTAAGATGAGGAGGAGGCATAGAATTAGAGAATTAAAAATACGTATATTAACTCATCTGCCTGATTCCTCTTAGTTTCTTTTTTTTAAAATAAATCTTATTATTAGAGTACCAAAGCATGTCAGGCTTAATATGTGCTGTTAACTGAAAAACTGTCATTGAGGAAATAATGTCTATTTAGGCAAAACTATGAAAATATTGTGATATTCTTTTTAAAATAAAATTCTATTATTTCAATGATAGGTATTTTTTTGTCCTAAGAGGGACTGCAAGTGGAAATAAACATGCACAAAGATAAATGTGCAAGACTCATTGAGTTTGACATGCAATGGACCCAAAGGATAATTAACTCAAGCTTTGTCACCTTACTGCCTTCATTTTACAAATCAGAACTGTGAGGTATGAAGAGATAAGGATCTGCCATAGCCACATGGATAGTCAGCAGCAAAGCCAAGACCAGGCCAAAGTCCTTGTGATCCTAAATACAGAGATACTTACAACTATAAAAAGAATGACACTCCTAGATCCAGAGGAAGAGATAGTAGCTTTTAAGGAACAAGAGATGGCTAGCAATTAGCTGGCCAAAAGCTCATGTGTGACCTCATGTCAGGGAATCAACAGCATGATATGAGGTTATAAAATCATTGTCTCTGAGCCTGCAAAGGAAGAGGAACTTAGGTATCAGGGAAGGTCTTCCTGCCTCTTAGACATCCAGATATCCAGAAAATTTGTCTCAGATCCTTAAGTCATCACTTGTGATCCTTCTAGATACTACTGCCCATTTCTGAGATTCTGCAGGGCATGGCCCTCTGTAGTTTTTCCGATTTTTAACTCTGTCTGCACACTTTCATTTTATATCAGATCAATCTCAAAGAATACATTTAAAACAAACTTGGGTGTCTTTTCTTTTAATCTTTTGGCATTTACAGAGAGTTGAGGGATTCATTCTCTCCCTTTCAGACTCTTTCTTTGTTCCTTGGGCATTTTCTTCTTTATCGCCCTTTTTAGTATTTAACACGATTACTGATATTCTACATTTTCTTTTATTTTTTTTTTAAAGATGTATTTGTTTATCCATATAGAACTGGGATACAGGCCAGAGGTGCAGGGGCATGAAATGATTCACCAGAGACAGAGTGGGGAGCAGAACAGGCAGATCAACGAAGTACACTGCTGAGGGGAGCAGCGGGCGGGTCAGGAGAGGTCTGCTGTGCCACGTAGATCACCTACGGAGCTTTGGGATCTTACTTAAGGCCATGGGTCTCAGATACTACTTCAAGGGGGTCATTAGGAATTCTTTTCCAACAATGTTGTGTTTTTCTAAACAGGAATTCTAGTGAATACAGTGTTTTCTGGTTTCTCACAACGAGAGCACGTTCATTGGTCAAATCATAGCCACTTGTTTGGCTAATTTGGGTTATTTTCAGCAATGGGAGGAATTAAGACACTAAAAATTTTCATTTCTATTTAGATTGTCAGTAGTTTCTAAATTTTAACATTTTACTTAACACACTGTACCAAAATATGATTTCAATGACATACTAAATTGAGATATTTTAGATTTATTTTTAATATATTATCAGGAGCTGGGGTATATTTTATACTGATTGCACATCTCAATTTGAACTAGGTACATTTCAAGCTTTCAATAGCCACATGAAACTAAATTGCATGAAAACACATTGGAAAGTAGTCTGCACCCTTCCATTTCTGGCATATCTATTTGTATACTTCCAAGTCTAGGTTCTATTATTAGAGATTTAGGTCGAGATATGCCACTAGCAGAATTTACACATTATCTGATATCAAGCGTTTAATAGTGTAAGACCAATAAAATGTTCACAAAAGTGGTAGGTATGGGAAATTTAACTCAATCATTCATCTATTTATAGATACTAGCACTACTAACAGCAAGTAAACCACCTTTCCCTTTGTAGTATTTAACATGATTTCTGATATTCTACATTTTCTTTTATTTTTTAAAGATTTATTTGTTTATTCATACAGAACTGGGATATAGACCAGAGGTGCAGGGGCATGAGAGGATTTCACCAGAGACAGAGTGGCGAGCAGAACAGGCAGATGGATGAAGGCAACTGCTGAGGGGAGCAGCGGGAGGGTCAGGAGAGGTCTGCTGTACCATGTGGATCACCGCTGGGGCTGGGGATTGAACTCTCACTGAAGCAGCTGCAGCTAGCATGCAGTGCTGCTTCCTAACACACTGCACCAGCAGGGAGAGTCTATTCTACAGTTTCTGACATGAGTGTATGTGTGTTTGCATCAATTTCTTCTGTGAGATGAGGGAAGGAACTTCATCTATCTTGCTTGTCATTTTTTCCCTGGACCTTAGTTGCAAGAGTATGTACAGATTATAATCAAACATGAAGCACAGTATTTCTTTTAATGACAAAATCCTTCAGTCTCCTTTGTGCAATATTTTTCCATTTTCAGTTTGGGAGTTCCATCTGCCCATCCTCTTCCCAAGGTGAATACATGAACATTAAGACCAACCTTGGAGGGAGAGGTTCATTTTCCCTTTTATTCTAATTCCTTCCCTTTCTTTTAATTTTATATTTCTCCATTATGTCTCATGTCTCAGTTGTTCCTTCAGGTATGACCTCAAAAGCGAGGAGTAGGAGACAGGAATCTAGGAGTTCTGGCTTTATAAAGGTTTAGCGGAGAGGTGACCATAGAGGGCTTATTTCCCTTGGGAGATCTTGACTGCTGTCAGTAATAATCCCCTGTTTCCTTATTCCTCCTCCAAAGAGGGCTCCAGGAAGCTATGGCAGTCAAGCTGCAGTTAGCAAGTGACAAAAACCTCTTTGATAGGGTGAAAAACAAAAAGATGGCTTTCACCAACTCTGGGGTGCAGCCCAGAGCTCATGGGCTAGGGTTTTCACTGGACCATGTGGGACACACACTCTATAACGATAATAATAATAAATGACTAACATCTACTTGGCTTGTCCTCTTCACATGGGGTTTTGGGGAACTTGTAGTGGCAGTGGATAACAGCTGGCCCAACACTGGGGACTTGCTGGCCATCTCTATTTGTTTTCCCATTAGTGACATGACAAACATTTCATTTGCTGTGGCAAAGCATATCAGAACAAATTGGTTAGAGGCAGATGGAGCACAATGACCCAGACAGAAGTACCCTTAGGCCAGACAGTGAGTGACATGAACAGAGCCAATGCAGGGCTCCCCACCTGCCATTACAGTAAATCTCCCATGCTGTTGATGCCAGGTCCTGCCAGCTTACAGGGATATTCTGTTGTCTTCTGGCTGCTAATTTCCTCCAGTCTGGTACCCACAAAACCAATAAATTCCTCTTTGTTGTCACTGGTTTGAATAAAATTTTAGGGTGATCTGAAACTTTGATCTTGGGACTTCAATTCACTTTTAAAAATGATGAAGGATCCTAAAGAACTTTTATTAATGTGAGTTTTATGTATCAATTTATTGTTTTAAAAATTAACACTGAGAAATAAAAATAATTCATTAAAAGACTGTCTTAACATACAGTAGGTTGCTACATTAAAATGGAATTTTAAGACAGTCTTTTAATGAATTATAACTATCTCCAAAAATAAAAACAAAAATAGGGAGAGAAGTTGGCATTGTTTTATATTTTTGCAAATATAGTTTCTAACTTAATAGATGACATTCAGAATCTAATCACTGATTTTGTATTCAATCTGTTATACTGTACTATTTTGTCTGAAGGGTATGAAGAAAGGCTAGATACACCCAAATATGTGGTTGGAAATGAGAATATTATTTTACTAGTCTTTCAAATATTTGTGAAAATTCTTTCTTGATACTTCATGCCACCGACAAGTGGCAGTTTCCTCAAGTATACTGCTATATTAAATCTAAAGGCATAATCAAATAACAATTTTATATGATTACATTAAAATCCACTTATCTATTTTGTACCATTAGTGGATTTTTTTCCCCACACAATAGTTTGTAAAGTTTTACATCAGTCGTTTGGAAAATAGTGATTCCCTGAGTTGTGCAGCTTTTCCAAATGTTGAAACATTTCATTACACAATATAAAAAAATCACATCCATTAGTATTACCCTCAGTCTTATCATAAAGTTTTTAAAGATTAGAAAGCTGTTAGATTCATGTTAGTGGATACATGTACTCCAAAATTTTAATTTTTGCTTGAAAGCTCATTCTTTATCACTGGCAACAAACACTAAGTTCTGTTCCTTGAGTTATATGCTCATTCAATTGTTTTAGAGAAAATGTCTGCCAAATATCTAACTTTACATAATTATAATCTGTGCTAGCTGGGTTTTATTTTCCCCACAAGTGAAAATGCTTTTCAAGTGCCCAGCGCAACATGGAATGGCTTAGAATGTTTCCTCAAGTCAAACACCCTATTTTGGTAACCACAAAAGTGCTTTTTGTGTATTTCCAGTGTTCATTACTCAGATTATTAACATCACATACTCTAGGGTAAAGGATTAATAAAATCAATAACTTTTATTGCCTCAGTAAGATCATTTTCAAAGTGAATATTTTCTTTCTCTCTTTTTTGAACTATGAATGTCTGACTGTGAAAAATAAAAATAGCAGCAGTACAATTTGGTGCGTTGATTTGTGGTTTGGGTCATTTTTTTTTAAAGATTTATTTATTTGTGCATACAGAACTGGGTTACAGGCCAGAGGTGCGGGGAATGAGAGGATTCACCAGAGACAGTGGGGAGCAGAACAGGTAGATTGACAAAGTACACTGCTGAGTGGAGCAGTGGGCGGGTCAGGAGTGGTCTGCCAAGTCATCTGGGTCACCTCCAGGCTGGGGATCGAACTCATGCTAAAGTAGCTTCCTAGTGCTGTGCTTTAACCCGCTGCACCACCAGGGAAAGCCCTGGGTCATTGTTTTTATATCATGGGTGTAAATGTCTGCTCAGCTGAAGAGGCAAATCATGTCTTAGGATGAAAGTAGTCTTGACATCATGAGAAATGAGAGTTCCCAGGCATCTTCAAAAATTGCTACATGTTAGTATCTCAAAAAAAGTTAAGTATTTAGTTGGCATGGGGGGACATCAAGATGTCTAGTGGGAATCTTTTTTTTTTTTTAAGATTTATTTATTTATTTATACAGAACTGGGGTACAGGCCAGAGATGCGGAGGGTGAGAGGATTCACCAGGAACAGACTGGAGAGCAGAACGGGCAGATCAACGAAATACACTGCTGAGGGGAGCAGCGGGCGGGTCAGGAGAGGTCTGCCAGCCATGTGGATCTCCTCTGGGACAGGCAGGGATTGAACTCATGCGGAAGTGGCTTAAGCTTCTTAGTGCAGTGCTTTAACCCGCTGCGCCACCAGGGAGGGCCCTAGTGGTAATCTAAAGGGCACAATGTGGTAGAGGTCAAAGAAGAACTACCATTCATGGAAGTGATGATATCATTGAATGCTGTGGGGAGTTAAATAGGGTGAAACGGTTTTTGCAACAGGAGACTACTGGTGATCCTCTGAGAGCTACTTGAACACATTCAGAGATGCAACATGGATTATTATAGATGGAATATTGAATGGCAGGGGAAAAGGCTGGAGAAAGAATTTGGCAATAAGAAAGAAGAAGCTGGGTTGTTAACTACATGGAGAGTCAGATTCACAAGATTTTAGTAGAGTAGAAAGACTTTTATTACTGATGGAGAGAAAGAAATGAAATTACTGATGGAGAGAATAGAAACCGCAGAGGGAAGAAATCCACAGAGGAGAGGGTAACGGACAGTGGAGATAAGAAAGGGCTTCAGAAAGAGTTACAGACCTGTGGGAGAGAGGAGATGACCTGGTAAGGAAGGATACATTTAGAAATAGAGCAAACAAAATTGAAGCTGACTCTTTACTCTGAGGGAAGTAGAGAGTGATGACCTCTTTTCTGAGCAGGGAAGGTGAAGGGAGACAGAGAGTTTGAGAAATATGAAGATGTTTTAGAGCAGCTGCTATGGTTGGAGGTAAAGAGATTCAACGTGGATAAATCAGGGATGGCTCTGCTGAATGATGCATTCCTCCTACCCCATGGTTATGTTTGAAATATCCAGTACTTTACAAAATGGCTTATTCAGAAATAGGGTAATTGGAAATGTAATTAGGTAAGATGAGGTTATACTGGAGTGGGATGGGCTCCCAATCCAATATGACTGATGTCCTGATGTAAGACAATCTTTTGAAGACAGAGAGCCATAAGCGAATGTCATTAAAGATGGCAGACTGGAACAATGCACCTATAAGTTAAGGAATGTTGAAGATGAACTGTAAACTAATAGAAGCTAAAGAGAGACCAGGAGATGATTTCCCTTCAGATTTCAGAGGGAGCGTGGCCTTGCTTACTTTGAGTTTGGTTTTTCAGTTTTCACAACTGTGGGGCAATATATTTTTGTTGCTTTAAGGCACTGAGTTTGTGCTGATTTGTTACTGCAGCCCTAGTAAACGAATAAAGGCAGTTCTGCAGTACTAAGTGGTCAACTGAATCTGGATGATACAGGTTTAGCAGAGTCAGTCAATACAGTTATTTTGTTTTATCCAACAGGAGAGCAGTCAGTGGAGAACTAGGGATACATAAGGAGTGGAGTAAAAAGGAAAAAGGGATCATTTGAAAGAGTTGAAAGAGCTGAAAGCAGGACACTATGGTGATGATCATGAAAGGTTATGCGGGAAAAAAAAGAAGCCCAGAGCTTCACATTAGGGTGAAACAATGGGGATCAGTGAGGACTTGAGGTTCTTGATGAGTCTGAAGAATTAAGTACAGTAGAAGTGACCTTAATGGTAAACGTAAAAAGATAAAATGTGGTGGAGTCATAAAAGAGTTTTCTTAATTTTGGTTTTAGAAGTTTTTCAGTCTTTGATGCATAAAGGTCCAACATACGGCATATGACAGAGGTCCTGACGCATAATGAGGTAAAGGGGATGGAATTCAAGGTCAGAGAACAGTGAGGCTATGTGTTGGGTGTTGTTAACTCAAATGGTGGCTGGAAACAGTGCAGAGAGGAAGCCTTAAGTGAAGAGATGAGCTGTGTGAGGAACAAAGAGAGGAGGAGCGGCCTGGACATGCACAGGGGATGGGTAACAGGAGGAGGAAGAAGATAATTTGCATATTATCAGTGATATTGAGGCAATGTAAACAACTTGAGCTTACTGGTTCTGCATTTGCTCACAGGATGATTTTTGTGGAGATCAGTAACTTCTCTGAATTTTACTTGCTTTATACATTACTCAATAATAATAGTACAATAATACTACTAATAAAGTACTACTACTAATAATAATAATCGCAAGTCTCCCTCTCCCTTTTTGAAGTGAGAAAAGTGAGGATTCTATGAGATAATAGATTTAGGCAATATTGTTTATCTGCAGAGTCACTGGTTTACAGTTAAATTGAAAGTATTGTTTTGATAGTCTGATATTTCATACAATATCTTGGAAATTTATACCAACCTTTTAAGGAGAATACATGGAATAGTTTCTAAGTCTAGATTATAATAGTTGTTACAGGCTACAGATTTAAATAACAGTTGCTTACATTTTAATTAGAAATTATAATAGGTCATATGCTCTTGGTTTGTGTCTGCCACAGCACAGGCCAGCAGCTTTTACACAGGACCCTGGACAGATCCTTCTGCCTGGTTTTAAGAATAAGTTCATCTTTACCCTACCAGCCCCAAGAATTGTGTAATTGGCAAGGATCACCTTATATTACTTCAAGGAAGATTAAGGGGCAATTGTCAGCCAACCGATGGTAACTGTTCAAGACTTTATGAAAACCTTTTGAGCTTTTCAGAACAGACTGTCTTACTTCTAATTTCAGCTTCTACCCTTATTTTCTTTCAGTCAATTTCTATTTTATTTTGTTCTTACTTATCTTTTACGCTACATTAGAAGCTGCTTTTTAGTGCAGGGCACAAGTAATAAATAACCAATTATTATAACAGAATTTCTCAAGTTCCTCCTGAGGCTAGTTTGATGTTGTCCCATTTGTTTATTTATTTGCTTTTGATTTGATGTTAAATCCAAAAATCCACCACACAGACTTGTATTAAGGAGGTTTTCACCTAGGTTTTCTCCTAGGAGTCTTAGGGTTTCAGGTCTTATGTTCAGCTTTAATGTTATTTTGACCTAATTTGTGTTTGGTGCAAGACAGTGGTCCAATTTTATTCTGTTGTAACTGGATGGTCAGTTTTCCCAGCACCACTTACTGAAGAGATTCTTTGTGCCTTTATCTGCTTTCCAAACGATGCTCTATGACTTTATGCATTTTTCAATTTTCTCACTCTTATGATCCCTTTGGGTATAAATTATCTTAATAAGAAATTCAGCTTCTTTCAAAATTGTAAGCCTCTCATCTGTCAGATAATAGTTTCAAGAAACTGCTGAAGAATGAAACAATTCATTTAAGTTTATCACCCCTCAGTGGGTAGCACTGACAAGTCATGTGCAAATCCCATGTTTAAGATTCATACTAGATTTTATAGGCTGTACAGGAGGGCCTCTAGTCTAAAAGCACTCTATTATAAATCTTCTATAACACAAACTTCTTGTGTGAAAAGAATAACCAGGCCAGCAGGTGGGGGGCGGGGTGGTTTTAATCTGGATTTTAACCTGTCAGGATTTTTTAAGCTATGAAGATATGTATTAAATCATGCTCTATTCTATTCATGGTCTTGATATTACCTAAATAAAAAAAATCATATGGAAAAGAGGCTCTTGACCCTTCTTTACTGATAAAAAATAAAGTAGACAGACTGTGTCACATAACTGCTTTGAGAAAAGATAATTGGCTGCAGAAGGTACAAAAGACTATTCTTTCTCACAAGAGTCCTTGCAGGGGACCAAGATCTAAAACTCATGCCTAACCTCTACAAGGACCCACCTTGTCCTAAAACCCATAGACTCATCACAAGCATCTCTTAGCCAAAAGTTTTCCATGTTTTGTGCTCCATTATTCTATTCTTTCATTTCTATAGTGGCCTGGAAGCTCACTGATGTTAGATAACACTGCTACTCAGAAGAATACAGTTCACTTCTCTTTAGTTAAGGGAGTCTCCATTTCCTTGATGATACCACTGAGTGCTCATGTATGCTTTTTGACTGGGACAAGCAAAAAGTAAAACGTTTCTCCCAAACAAAGAATATGCATAGCAGCTAGAAACTGGAAGTATCTTTGGACAGGGAGGAATTTAAATATTGTGAAACTCAAAGCTGTTATAATTTAAGAAGCCCTCTTGCAGCAAAATAATACAATAATTACAAAAATTAGACATAAATGGAATTTTTTTCAGAATGAGAACAAAAAATTATATGAAATAACTTTATAAATTCCACGAAAAATATATCACTTGTAAACACATGGCCAGGATCCTACTAGGGTCTTAGAAGAGACCTCTGCCAGTTGAAACTTTAGTTACTTCCTAGGAATTATGTCCAAAATGATAAACCCATTGTCAGTATCCTGGAGTTTAGGTTTCCTACCCTTGAGCCCATTTTATAAAATACTCAGGATGGAGGATTAAGAAGGGTCAACTAAAGGGGTAGGTTCCTGTCATGGTAGCTGCTCAGTAAGTGGTGGTATGAGTTCATGAGTAGACCAAGAAAGGAGTCCATCAGCAACACCATCTATGTGCCTAGGACTCTCACTTGGGAGCCTAACTCCATGTAGCAATTGCCCACAGGTGAGCCCCTGAACCTATCATTTGTATTGGGCCATATAGCCCCTACCAAGAATGCCCAGGGACCATGGAATCAAGCAAGATAACATTTGTGAATGCCTTCATGACTCCTGCCTGCATCAGGATTCTTGTGTGCCCCTAAACATCTCTGAACACCTCAGGAGCTGCAGGAGGTAGACCAGCATTCTCAAAACCTCTGAGAGTTGTTATGAGCACTGATCCCAGCCATATGCCACAAAATTGGACATATCTGCATGGTTATAAATACAAAGGAAGGATCTGCTAGTATAGCTGCCACATTTCAGTTTATGGTATTAGTGGCTGCTTTGGTTCAGGGCACTTCTTGTGGGCTAATGACAGCTTCATCTTTCTCGGGGCCATCAACTTCTCTGATCATTAATCTGTACAAATGCCTGTGGCTGTCATCAGCTCTGATTAGATATAGGATCTAATTATGCATGTGTAATTGATGAAATGCACAGTCTCCTTTACAGTTCACCTCATCTCGTAAGAGGACTGGAACTGCATTTTCAATTTATTTAAATATTGGTTTATCTACTAGCTATAAGCAACAAGGGGCTGAATAAAGCCATGTTACTAGGTCAGATGCTACCGTTATATTGCTTACTTCAAATTCTGGACCCAGGACTTCTGTGACCTTGAACAATTTACTTAACCTATTTGACCTTTCACTCTCCTTATCTGTAAATAAAAGGGGGTAATAAAAGCTTGTGCCTCATAGAGGTGTCCTGAACATCAAGTGATTTAGTATATTTAGATCACTGTGAAAGGTGCTCAGCTCAAAAAATGTGTAAGTTGTTATTATTTGAATCCCAGAGTGAAGATAAATAATGCTTTGTGTATATGTCTATATTTGGCCTGCTAGCACCAGCTGTACTAATCTTCCTAAATGTAGATAAAAGCGTATCCGCACACAAGCCTACACCTACCAATATTCACACCTATGCTTGTATCTGCAGCTAATCGATAACTATTGTTTAGAGAAATGGCAGGAATGCCCAGAATAATAACTTACATAAAATTAAGTCTAATTACACTAATGTGATTTTATTGAAGTTGTTATCTGCTTAAAATGTAGAGCCCAAATTAGTCATCAAGATTTCTTTCTTGGCTGCTAAGCCTTAAAAGTGCCCTTTACAGGCACTCCCTGGTGGTGCAATGGGTTAGGATGCAGCACTGCAAGCTAGTGGCAGCCACTTTAGTGCAAATTTGATCCCTGGTCCTGGAGGTGATCCACATGGT
>NW_004567102.1:12319320-12389248 GCF_000260355.1 Condylura cristata
TCCTAAGAAGGACATCAAATGGGTACTAGTTTCCTATTCTTCCGATTGGAGATCCTGCACCATGCTGAAGCTGGGCTTGGAGAGGCAGGAGCAAATAACAAAGATGCCGACCATTATGGAAAATGTCTGAAGCTTAGATATATGAAACTCATTAATCCTCTTCAACCTGACCGTTCAAACCTGACCATTGTCTGTTAGACAAGCCCATCTCTAAAGCTCTATTGTTCATATGCAAATGTTTCCTAAATATTTCCACTGGGATAGTCATTACATGCCTCACATGCAATTGCTCCAAAGCCAATTTCTTTACTAGGGTCTCTAAATGTCCTGCCCTGTCTGTTTTAACGAGTGGCCCCATCTGCTCAAACCAGGTAGCTGTATATCATCCTGATATTTCCCTCTCCTTCACTTGCATATCCCCCTAGGCAATAAGACCAGAACTCTCTCAACTTTTCATTATCTGCTATTCATCTGCCCCCCATTTCCTCAGCTCACCACAGTTCTCCCTGTTATAGCATAAGGTCTTCTAGCTTCAGTCTGGCCACCCATGAATCAACCCTGAAAGCCTGCTGCTAGAGAGGCTTGCCTCAATGGAAACATTCTGATTATATTGCTCCTTCAGTAGTTCCATATAGCTTTTCGAATACAGCTTGGCTTAGCATGAAAGGCACTATATAAAAGGGCATCACCACCCACTATCCTTATGATCTACCTTTCCCCTAACCTGTCCTCTCGGCCTCAGCCAAACTTCTTAGAGTTCCCCAAAAGCAGGCTATTGTGCATCTCCAAGCTTGCTCTCATTATTCTTTTTGCCAGTGACACTCACTTACTTCAACAAATTCTAATTGTCTCTCAAGTCCAAGCTTAGGTCTCATAGCTGACAAATCTGTCCCGAATACCAGTGAAGTCTGGATATCCTTCCACTGTGTCCCTATAACTATCTAGTTGGTGTGACAACTGCTCCCCATGAGTGAGCCAGAAGAACTTCAAGGTTAGGAAAGTCGTCTTTCTGATCTTGGGTCCTTTGCTTATGTATTCATTATTGAGTGCCAACTGTGTACCATGCAGGATGCCAGAGCTATGGAAAGCACTGACTCAGTAATGAGCTGAACAAGACTATAGACAGAACAGTATTCCTCTCCTCCCCACCACACTGCCCTCTGGTGAATTTTTTCATCTTTTCAAAAGTACTCTTCCATCAAATCAACAAACATACAGTGAACAGATAGGTTAAGAGCCTCCAACTATACTATAATAGGGAAACCAATTGCAAGTGTATCTGTTTCTTCTTTGAACTCTTCCTTGCCTCCCATACCCCCAGAGGCCCTTGCTCCATTCAGGTTTAATCTTCACATTCTAAGGTTATTTAGAAGATGCTAAATCTATTTTCAGAATAATGTATCATCAGTATGTGTGTGTGTGTGTGTTGGGGCATAAAGGAAGACTTGAGGGAAGAAATGATATATGAAATGTGGATAGAATTTTGATTTGTGGAAATGAGTGGTGGCAAGATACTTTAGAAGAAGCTTTTTGCTTCACCTGGAGCATTATCAAAGCATTTGTAGAGTTCTATTAATCTGATGTAACCTCTGTAAAATGGTGTTTGGGAGGACTGAGGGAGAAAATAAAATAATAGCAGGTTTGGACCTACATTTTCTTAGGAATGGCCTTGCTGCACACTCACAATTAAATACTTGCAGAGCTGTAGGGAACATAAAACAAATAGAGTTGAGATTTTAATATTTTAAGGGTCATTTCTTATGTGCTTCGTACAATGGTTATGTTCCTAGCGATATGCTCCACTGAAGACATCTCATTTAAATTCTAGATGACAGGGCACTGGTCTGCTGAAGCAGTCTGGAGGCCAGTTTAGGCAAATGGGAGAGCAATTTAAGAAGGTACCCCAGCCCTCCCTGGTGGTGCCATGGGTTAAAGCACAGCATTGGGAAGTTGGCCACAGCAGCTTGGGTGCCAGTTGATCCCCACCCCGGAGATGATCCACATGGTGCATCAGACCTCTCCTGACCTGCCTGCTGTTCCCTTCGGCTGTGTACTTCATCAGTCCGCCTGTGCTGCTCCCCACTCTGTCTCTGGTGGATCCACCCCTGCACCTCTGGCCTGCACTGCAGTTCTTGTATGCATAAATAAGTAAATCTTAAAAAAAAAAAAAAAGAAGGTACCCTTGTCCAGAAAGTCATACAAGGCTGTATCTGAGAGAGAGGAAATGTACTTCCAAAATCAAGTAGGGTTCTGTCTTCTCAAGATAAGGATGAAGCTTCTGATTTAATATCAGGCTGTCAATAATTGATGAGAACATTTTTGGTATGTTTAATGTTAAATTAAAGGCTAAATCCTAAATATGTTCCATATCACATCCTTCTGAAGATAGGCCATTTAAAATTTAATACATTCATTTTGCCATTTGGCATATGATCAAAGTAAGCTTTTCAAGGCTGTGTGGTATCCTTAACTTATTTTTCCTATGCAACTGAAATGGCATTTGCATTTTTTTGAGATGCAGATATAAGCAATGTTTATGACTCAATCCATTTTTCAGAAGGAAAGCGTACCATTTGTTATGCTTCTAATAATCATACTGTTCCTTTTCTCCTCTCAACTATACCTTCTCTATTTTATTTAAGCTCTGTTTTTCTGTTCTTTATGTAATGGACATAGAAAAACTATGTTAATGACAAAAACTTATGAAATTAAACCCTATGCATTCAAATTTCTTGAGATTTGAAACTAGAATGAGTGTTTCAATCCATTACAAATTCATGACACAAGATATGTACAGCAAAGCCTTTCCCAACAGAAACATCACAGTCAATACCTATTGCGGTTAAAGTATATTTACTAAAAATGAAAACAGGTGTAGCTAACGCTGAACATAATTTTGGATTGCAGCTTTGCACAGCTCTAGTTTCATTCCTATATTCATAAAACAGCAAATAAGCACAGGACTCATGTTTAATATTCCAATGTCTCTACACATCCTCTATAAGCTTCTTACCTGTGATAAGACATTTCATTCTTACAATAAGTCTGTGAGGCAGATGAAGAAGTGGATTGAAAGAGATTGAACAATTTGCCTAATGTGACCTGTGAGCCAGTGACAGAATATAGACTGCATCTCCAATACTTGGGTACCTGGAGTTAATGTCAACCTCTAGGCTTCCTCACTAGGGGAATATGGTCTCATCCCTTTTATTGCATTTCAACCAAGGAAATGGCTCCATCTTTTGTCTTTAGTCAGTTTTGCTCCTACACATTTCATAGATCAGCTGCAGTGTGAAGAATTCTTATACAGTCATGTGAGAGAAATGGTCAGAACCAAGCAGCACCTGCTGTGAAAAGCTTGAGAGCTTCACATGGGTAGATGAGACACATCTACAAACTGTATTACAGTGATGCATTACTTTGTGTCTGATTTTATACAATGCAAACATTTGTGTATGTATGTTATATGTTAAGCTCAGGATTGCCTAACCTGAACCTAATCCTGATTGAGAACAAAAACCCACTGCCAGACAAGAAGGATGATGTGACTGAGGATTCTCTTTCCTGAATGTGATAGAACATGGGGCAGTGGCAGCACACTGGATATAGTCAGTGAGCATGATAAGCAGGATTATCTGCGATGTAGAGTTGAAGCTGGGACTCTTGGCTGGGGGTGGTGGTGTTGGTTACAGTATGACCTCAGGACTGTTCTGGATACACTGGATACAAGATCACCAATCAGCTGGTCCTCTGAACCAGTGGTTCCAAAACTGGGGTCCTCAGCTTAATGAAAGGGTTACAAGATAAACATGAAATACACAATGAGCTTTTAAGAGGATTCTGGTTAGGCATTCAACTAAAAAATCTGGTTGCTATATAACTTTTAGAGACACTACTCATCCGTACATAGAGAAAATTCCTGCACTCCTCAGCAATAATAATAGTTGCTAACAGTTACCAGACATTCTTAAGTGCAGACATTGTTTCTAAGAAGCGCTATACATAGTCTGACAACCAGTGAACCACAGACCAGGGACTTTGTCAAGTAAGCAGCAGCTCTGACCCTAAGCGACTAGACTTACTGATTCAGAATCTACATTTCAACAAGATTTCCAGATGATCAGTATCTTGTGTAAGTTAGAGAAATACCATGCTAAAAGACACAGGTCAGACCATTTGAAACTTAAAAGCTTCCTGACTCAGTGAATAAGCTGATTTATATAATTGTGTTGCTTGGAATTACCACTGTTGTCCTTAGGTATTAGTGGTTTTCAATTCTTTGCATTCATTAACACAGTTAGCAATTACTCCTGTTGATTGTTTCATTCTTACCAATCACTACACTGTTTCAACTTCATTATCTGTTCTTTGCACAATCTTTGTTTTCACAAGGTTCATTTTCCACTTCAAAAGGGGTACCTATCAGGTTATTGAAGGTTCCTACCAAAAAAAAGAGAGCCTAAAAACATTTGCAAGTGGTCCAAGGTTTGGACTCAGTTGAGTGATGCTGCCCACAAGTATCCCCAAGACAAATTATTTCTGCTGCCATTTAATCTGTACATTTGAGACCAAGCAATGCCTACATATGAATGTCCTCAGATTTGCAATATGAATGTAAGCATCAGACTCCTTATCTCAGTCAGTTTTAATTACTTTTCACAAAGATTCCCAGTGATCCAAATTTCCTCTCCAGGATCATTTAATCTTTGTTCTTACACGGGACATCAGCAGTAACTTACTACACGCCTTGAAAATTGTAAGATGCAAGTACACATAGATAGGGAAGCAACACTAGTCAAAGGCTCAACACTGGTCAGAGGCAAAATTCCACTAGAAATGCAACTTGAAAGATACAGACAACAAATCCTACAGATACTTCAGCAACATTTAAAATCAAGAATCTCCCTGGCAGATTTTGACCTTGTGAATAATGCCAGACTTTGAAAAATCCAAAAATATTCAGAGAGGTAGTATTGGATATCATATATTCCAAGGAAAACATGACTGAGCTAATAATTTTAAGAAAAACACCAATATAAATTTTATCCTAATTTTCTATTTCATAAAACCAAAGAGAGGTTCAGTGATTTGTCAGAGGTGACAGGCAAGTGACAGCAATGCTATCCCTCTAATTTAATTTGCTTGCCAAGTTCTGGCTAGGCAACACTCTGACTGAAAAGATTATTGTGGTTCTCCTTAGGTAATATCTTGGTTATGGTAGCGCCTCAGAAAACCCTACAGAAATGTAAAGGACAAACAGCCCCACCCATCACAATCACTATCAACACCTTAATTAAACACTGTCTTACTTATCAATTTTATCAGAAAAAATCACTTAAAGAAAAATAAGAAATTGTTGGCTTTCAGAAAGTTTTCTTCCAAACAAGAAACATTAGTCTTCTCAGAGGGTCTTCTAGAATTTTACACTGAAAATGGTACAAGAAATAAGTGCTTACTTCCAGGTCTAAAATCTAAGTCGTCTGTCTTACAAACATCAGAAGATGTTAATCTTGAAATAAAAATTTAAAACTTCTGTTTTAATTTGAAAAAGAACATATGTCTACTTAAGAAAAAAAACTGAAAAAGATAAATTGTAAAATATGTAAAATATGTAAATGTCACAAAAAGACTGGTAGTAAAAAAAAAAAAGCAGCCATATGTCTCTGCAAACACTATGCAAAACAGACTTCGAAGAATTAAATTGACTAGAAGTATTATATACCTTATAACTTTCTTTACTCTTACATGTGACTTGTGAGGGTTTGGATTTGTTGTTTCAGGACATACTATTTCTTTCAATTCATTAATGAATTGAAATTGCACATTATTTTTATAGAATCATCTTATTCCAAATGTCTATTTTTATTGAAGAGACATAACGGAAGTCTTTATATCAATAGTAATCCCACAATTGTGCTCCCAGGTTCCTAGTTATATAATTTGCATTATTATCACAAATCTCATCATGTCATTTGTCAGATAATCCTCTGAAATGTTGACCTACTTCCTGCAGATTAAGTCTTAAGCCTACCCTACAGTGATCATAATAAGATTTCTTTTCCTCTCACTCTTGGCTTATTTCTGTTTCTATTGTTTTATCTTATATCATATCTTCCTTAAATTGCCATGTTCTGTTATGTCTTTGAGTGGTACCCCTTCTCCCATAATGGTGATAGGGATAAGCATATTCTGAGACATTGCATTGTCAAATGTGCAGAGGGTTACATTCCAAGAATCCCAAGAGGAGCCTGAGACCATGGATAGTACTGAAACCTATATGGACTATATCTATCCCTATACATGTAACCTAAGATAATGTTTAATTCATAAATTATAACTATCATTGAAAATTATTTCAATGTAGTCTCTCTTTCAAAATATCTTATTGTGGGCCCTCCCTGGTGGTGCATCTGGTTAAAGCACAGCACTAAGAAGCTAAAGCCACTTCAGCATGAGTTTGATCCCCACCCCGGAGGAGATCCACATGGCGTGGCAGACCTCTCCTGACCCACTCGCTGCTCCCCTCAGCAGTGTATTTCATCAGTCCGCCTGTTCTGCTCCCCACTCTGTCTCTGTTGAATCCTCTCACCGCCCCTGCACCTCTGGCTGGTACCCCAATTCTGCATGCATAAATAAATCTTTAAAAATATATCATATTGTACATAATATTTTTGGACCATGATTTACTGGAGGTCAAACTACATGATGTGGGTCACTGAAACCATGGATAAGGGGAGACTACATATTTTGTTACTATGTTAGTTATCCAATCATTGGATATCATGTTAGATATCCAATCATATTCCATAGAAGCAATGGGGAGGAGGCCTTCAGAGGCATCCTGAATTTAGGCCTTTATATCCTTTGAACCAGTCATTGGATGAGCACTATCCCTAGAAAAGAGGGGGATGCTTCTGAGAAGTGACTCCCCACTTTCCTTGGCTATTTTCATATGGGGTCTCAGCTGAGCACCTTGACCTACCGATATTTCATAAACTAGGGGATCTTGCCCCAGGCATGCAGGTAGGACATGGAGGATGCTGAGGGTTCATGGGTGGGACGGGTTGGTTGACTTCAGGACACAGACTCTGGGGATTAGAGGAGCCAAGTGAGCGCAGCTCTTCAGGACTAGCCATGTGACTTTGTGGGGTATGTGTAGGCCTGTTGTGGGTACTGCTTGCTGTGGGCAAATCTGTTTCCATTCATGGTATAAATTGTTTGGCCTCAAGTTCCATCAGGTTCAGCTCTGCCTTATGCTGCAGCAACATAAGGCTGATTTGTACATTAATGACTATTTACTTGCAACTTCAGCACGGGAGCAAATGCTGAGGCTCAAACAGTGACCACAGAGAGGAATCCCCCAGGTGGAATTTGTATGGTTTCACATGGTTAGCCAGTGTGATTCTGGCGCCCCCTGGGGGTCTAAGAGAGAGTGGCATCCGAGCAGCAGCTGACTCCGTTGGATGCCACCAGCGTTGCTGTCTTTCAGGATTTTTGTGCCATGGGTTTATGGCATTTTCCCATACTTTCAATGCTATGAAACATTTCTTATATTTTGCTCCTGATATTACAGGGATATTTTAATAAAGAAAGGAACTAAACACTTTCTAAGGCTGCTGTTTTTTTACCCAGATGAGCATTAGGGGATTCTTGAGGTTATATTCAGTTAAACCACATGAAATTGCATTTAATGAAGGTTAAAAACCATTGGATTTTTGAAATTTCATGTGTATCTATCTAATGATATGTCCCAGGGCACTGCATCAAACAGATAAACTAAGGAATACTGATAACTTCATTTAAAGAAATAACATTAATCAATTATTTTTTATAAAAGGTATCTTTCAAAAATTTATTCATTTTTCAATTTCAAGGAAGGGAATCTATCATTGTCTTAGTGCAATGACAGCCATTATTTGGGGAATTTTGTTCTCTTTTTTCATTTACTTCTACAATACTGCAGTAATGTAGCCATTCTAACTGGTTTATGGTAGCAACACTGGTGTCCATTGCGGAAACTTGAAACAGCTCAGGTCATGGGCTAACCCACACACACATTTCACCTGGAAGGAAATGGCTATGCATGAGTGTGGGATCTAGGCGAGCTACAGAAAATCTGCCTCTTTGGGTTTGCAACTATAGTGCCACATGATTACTATTAGCAACTCTGCCTCTTTCCCTCCTGCTGGCAAACTGCTGCTCTTCTGCTCCTGAGAGAGAGCAGTATGTGTCCTGTCCATGAATGCATGTGCTCTTACTTTCAACAGTGACCTTGCTGAGAACAGGATTTCTCAGCAGTTTAGGCAGGTTTTTCTACTCTTTGCTTGAAACAAGAATATCTAGAACTGATTTCATAGAAATTGAGTTTTGGGTGCATCAGAGAGGGACTCCAAGAAGAGGAAAGATATTCTTACAACAAGCACTCACAATCTAGTATGTCCCAAGAATGAGACTCAGCTCTTGGTTTTGAATCTGAATGCACACGGGTATACTTTGTACTAAGTATATGAATCTGAATACATGGGTTTTCAGATCCCAGAGGCATGTGAACCCAGAAAATACAATAGGAAATAGAGCTGACAGACAGCTTTCAGTGGTGTTGTCTGGGGTGCACTGAGGACACGGACTCTGAGCACTACACGAATGCCAGACAGGCAATGGGCAATGAGTCCCATACTCATCTGCAAGATTATTAAACCACTGAATTCTCTGGTGTGTGTGTGTTTTTTTTTTTTTTTTTTGGCATGCTTCCAAGCGATTCTCTGATTGCCAATTCCTGAGGAATTTCCCTGACTCTCTGAGATTGCAGAAGGCATCATTGGAGAGGGCAGGCTTTGGCTGCAGATTGAGCTTCACCTCACCAGGGGTATGTGCTGATGAGCTGTGTGTGGTGGGATGCCTTCCCATGTGACTCCCGATGGTCCCCATATCCTGGCATGTGTGCCCTGGGTGAGCCCCTTTACTTGATTGCAGGCAAAACATTGTGTTAAGGTTATGAGTACGGCAAAAGTGATAACTTGTCGCTTCTGATTCTAGTTTACAAAAAAAGAAAAAAAGATTGCCATTCTTACTCTTATTCTCTCTAGCTCTTCTCATAGGCTTGCTCTGTTGTCAGTTGTTCCCTGGGAAGTCCAACATAGCAAGGCTAAGAGTGACCTCTTTCCAGCAACAGAGAGGAACAGTCCAACGGCCTGTGAAGAACTGAATCCTAGGAAAAACTACTAAGTGAACTTAGAAGCACTTCCTTCCTCAGTCAGATCTTCAGCTGAGACTATAGTCCTGGTACTACCTCACATGTGCGGCTGTACAGGTTCCTTTCAACGTAGACAAATGCTGGATGCTTGACAGCTCTAAGGCAATAGATATAAATCACAAGGTTTGACTGAGAACACCTGGGACCATTGAATAACATACTGTGCACCCTAGAGATTAATCAGTGGAAGGCCTTTTAATAAGATTGGTCACCTCCACCCGTGCCATGGGGCGAAGGGTGGGAGGCGCGGGGGTATAACTTGACTCTTCTTCCTAAAGCCAAAAATCCAGTTTTCAGGTTGAGCCACTTTTTGCTCTGTCAATACAAAGGCCAGGATCTTGCTCTTGGGCAGCATCTTGCATCCTCCAGGCAGGACTCCTGTTTTTTTTCTTTTTTACTGAGGTGTTGCTGCCATACCACATGAGAGCAAAGGCCACTCAGCCAGAGGGTCCTGCTAGTCATGCCTGGGTTCTGACTCTTCCGTACCAGGAGGTAATTTGCTACAGTATTTGACAGACAAACAGGATACATTTATATAATGATCTCGTTAATATTCTATTTCTCTGTAATGACTACACACACACACACACACACACACACACACACACACACAAAGACCAGCAAGCTGGAGCACCTGGCTTAAAGGCAATCTCCTGTCAGAATTCCTTCTTGGTCAAGTGAGGTGATTCTGCTCTGTTAAGGCTATCAGTTAACTACATGAGACCTACCCCTTTCTATAGAAGTGATTTTTTTAATGCAATATCTACAGATTTAAATATTCATGTCCTTCTGTGTCATGATCGCAGAAATGTTCACAATCAAATCAGACTAAATAATTTGGCCACCATAACAAAAAATGAATCAGCCATAGATAGCAAACACTGAATGAACTAAATCCTATTGAGCTTCCCTTCCTGCCTCGCTATAAAATAGTGATGAAGGCTGTTGTCAAGATCAGCCAGTAAGACACTTGCAAAGCATGTGGCCCATGGTAGGTAAAACTTGGTTTCTTTCTATTATTCTCGATCCTCTTACCCTACTCGTAGAAGTGGTCATGAGATAATTCAGAGGGTGCTCGTGATTATTTTGGAATTGAAAGAAATAAAGCTATGGCGCATCGACTCATTTTTCTTTGTGCACTGGCCTCTTTTAGATTACATTATTGTTTTCTTGTCCCTGAAGAACTGGTGCATGTCATATACACTGCTACAACAGACAGCAAAGTAGGGCATCCCGCTCTACACTGCAGTGACTGGGTCAAGGTGACACTAACTTTTAGCACTTTAAGGCATAAATTTCCTATCACTGAAAATGCATCACTTACCCCTCCCTTTGAACAGGTAAAACTAACTGTAGAAAAGTTAAGGCCCTTCATAAAGCCCACTCACGTAGTGACCATGCAGCCAGCATGTTAAAACCAATGTCTGTCTGCAACCTTTACATTATTGGTACTTACCAATAATGTATATAAATGCTATCTATCATTGGCCCTCCCTGGTGGCGCAGCGGGTTAAAGCACTGCACTAAGAAGCTGAAACCATTTCAGCACGAGTTCGATACCCGCCTGCCCTGGAGGTGACCCGCCCGCTGCTCCCCTCAGCAGTGTACTTCGCTGATCTGCCTGTTCTGCTCCCCACTCTGTCTCTGGCGAAGCCTCCCGCCACCCCTGAGTCTCTGACCTGTACCCCAGTTCTGTATGCACAAATAAATAAATATTTTTTAAAAAATGCTATCTATCATTACCCAAGAATCAGTACTCCTAGAAATGTGGCCATACGCTAACATTAACATGCTAACAATCACCTAAAGTGTCAAAGTGAAATTAACTGTACATTATCCTCTTTCCAAGGTCTCTCTAAACTTCTGCCTACGAACAGACCAATGCCTATGGGATTGGCACATCAAGATAATGACTGCCATTGTCATATCTCTTCCAAGTGTCTCTACATGTTTCTCCTTCAATCCCCTTCCAGCAGTACCAGGATGCAAACTGGGCTGCAGGAACAGGAACTTCCTTTCTTGGGAGCTAACATTATGATTTATGTGCTTCTTTTGTGAACAAGTCTAACCACTATGTTTTGTTCTTTGGGCAAAGTTGGCCTGTTGTCAGCTCTGTGAAAGGCTGGGTGCATAAAGTGCTGATAAAGACGATTTTGACTGAATTGGACACAGCATGGAGGTTTCCTGTGGATCAGGCAGCAAGCAAAATGTGGACTGTGATTATTTTATATCTACTTCCCAGCAGCATTTCCACTGCCTTCCTGTTTGTGATTCACAGATTAACATACAACTTAGTTCAGACAAGAAGGTATTCAACCTGCAAATCTTTGATAACACAAGCAAAGCATTGAACTTCTGTTTTTGGAGTGTTGGTTGTATTTCCTCGAGGGGTCTATTTCTTGTTTAATCCCATTACTCTATTAAGGGAGCCAAAAGTGGGGCATCAACTCACTCAACTGTGGAAGCAGAAAACAGAGAAGTTATATTTTCAGCTTTTGAGTTCAAAAACTGAGATCCAGCTGCTGATACAAAATATTTGGAAGAAAACTGTAGTCAGTTGTTCCCATCATAGAAGTTTAAATCTTCTAGACTAGAGAGAGCTGGAGGAGAGCAGCACACTTAAGTATGTCTCTATGTGTCTCTTGAGTAGGGGCTCTATACTCCATATAATATTGGTCAAAACCTTCAAGGGCAGGGGTTCCCAAGTGAGTTTGGAAATCTGAAGCACCTGTGCTTTCTGAAGCATCTGTCACTTTCTGAGGGTATGGGTATCCTGGAAGCGCCAAGACCCCCAAACCCCCCTCCTCAACCCTGTTTTGTATAAGAACAGTGCAGTGAACATAACTGTGTAATATGCCTGGGTGAAAAGGGCCCAAGACAGCCCCAGTGGGTTGCCTGTGGTTCTGGAATGTCATGGAGGAGTTACCAGGCACTTTCTAAGTTCTTCCAGGAGGAGTGCAGGTATAGATAGGGAGGGCAGGAGACCCAGGGTAGCCTGGTGATTGCGATATACAGAGTAACTCAGGGCATTTTTAAAAAAAGATTTATTTATTTATTCCTATAGAACTGGGGTACAGGCCAGAGATGCGGAGGGTGAGAGGATTCACCAGAGACAGAGCGGGGAGCAGAACAGGCAGATCAACGAAGTACACTGCTGAGGGGAACAGCGGGCGGGTCAGGTGGGAATCGAACTCATGCGGAAGTGGCTCAAGCTTCTCAGTGCTGTGCTTTAACCCGCTGCGCCACCCGGGAGGGTCCAACTCAGGGCATTTTAACAGGGGAACAGGAGGAAATGGGAAATGGAAAGACTTTATGCCAGGGTGAATGGATGCAGATGACTGGATATTTCATTAGCTAAATTTGAACAAGGCTACCTCACTTCTATCAACTATACCTCAATACTTTGACAATGTGTCAGGTTATTAAATTCAAATTCAGTTTGGAGGTGATCTGAATGGACTGAGAAACAGCTACAAGAAAAAATGCAAATGGTTAAAATGATATTTTTTTATAATGAGAGGGCCAGGGTTTTAAGGTACATATTAAAGGATATTATAGCTTCATACCCCTGAGTCAATAGCATGTGAAGTCTGTACCTTTGGTGCTCCCTGAGAGCCTGTGAGGAGAACATAGACATAGAGCAAAACAGTGGGAGAGTCTGAATGATGGGATTTGGCTCCACCATTTTCTCCTCAACAGAGGTCTCCTGTAAGCCATCAATTGGCACAGAGCATCGGTACTGTTCTTTCTCTTAATCACTTGTCTCTAAACATCACAAATACTTTTTTGTCAGATTAGTGTAAGCTCTTTTTGTAATTCATGAGAAAGGAAAGCTATTTGGTGGGCAGAGGTCAGTGATGACAAAGCATTTAAGAGAAAGGTCATAAACCAAGACCCTCACTTTGGTACACAGCTATTCAGACAAAGGTTCTTGTCTATATTTGTTCTTAGAGCATGGTTAATTTCTCATGCACTGGCCACAAAATGGACACTCAGAAAATAGCAAAATTGAATTTAAAAATTTCCTAAAATATGGAAGCTGCTCCACAAATGTAACATCAGTGATGGAACATGGGTTATGAGTTCATAATCATTTTGTTCAGCTAGTTTCTTCTTCCAAATGTAGAGTTTTCAATAGAAAAAAAAATATAGGACCAATATATATGGAGAATTCTGCTGGATGTTTTCTCATACTGTAAAACATGTTCTAAGGACTGGCCCAGAGCTTGTACTATCTGCCTTCAGGTACAGACATCTTCAGTGTCCATCAGAGGGCCTATTTTGCCACCACACAATCTCGGAGGAGAAACAAGACACCTGGAGTGACAACTGAGCATGTGGAACATAGCCAGAGTTAGGGCTGCTGTGGCCCCAAGATTTAAATACCCCTCCATCAAAAGAGGCATGCATGAGACTGGTCGATATACTCACCCCAAACAGGAAGAAGGTATTTAAGTGTTCATCTAATCACAATCAACCTTTCTCCCTCTCAGATCTTCCCTCAGAAGTACACATAGTCTCCCCCCAAAAATACTGATTTGGGGAATTCTTTCAACAGAAAAGCCTGTGGTGTTTGAATGGTGCCATTCCTTACTCATAAATAGTTTAAACTGCAGTTACACTTATTCAACACTCAAGTATAGGAGTTGGAACTGCTTTGAAAACTCTCTGGACTGCATTAAATCACCCCTTTGGCTGTACATCAGTTACAATTTATTTCATCTTGATGGAGCCTTTGTTTTCCAGATGAGTTGAACACAGCAGTGAGTGCATGCATCAGTTGTGAGCAAGACAGAAGTTGGTTGAAAGCAAAAGAGGTGGTGAGCAGCAGCTCCGATAGATACCTGAATCAACTTCCCATGAAACCAGATGTGTGATTTGTTGAGTTCTTCAGCAGATACTATCAGACCCTTTTTTGGAAATGGTACACAAATACAGATTGAGAATGCAAGGTTTTTTTTCTGAAACAGCCAAGAGTAAACACAGCTTTGTTTTGTCAAGAACAAATAGATCAAATGGTTGAAGAAAAAGAAAGATGGTCAATTGTCTTTTACAATGACTTGGATCCCAAGTCTCTTATCATTTCGTCTAGGGAACATGTTTACTTTCTATTTGTCTATTCATCTCTGTTCAACCCCGAATGGGCTCAGATTTCCACCTGGTTGTTTATCCAGATCTGGGAGGCATCCTATTATGAGACCTGAATGATCTCAGTAAAATACTACTCTTGGTATAAATCATTCTCCCATAGGAAGGGAAATGACTTTTCCTACAGGAAGATGACTGTAGAACTTAATGCCCAAATGAGACATTTTGAGTAAGAAGGAGGAGCTCTTCACTATTCTGGAAGCACCAGAATAGTGCTTCCAGGTATGTTATTTCTTACCTATGGATCACAAACAATAGTTTAAAAATATCACTTACACCAAAATAGACCATGATCTTAATGTCTAGAAATGTTACGCTTTTTCACTTTCTATTAAGAAAGTAACTTTTAATTTACATTTTATTGTCTAGAAAGAAGGAACACATCTGTACCTCTCTACTCCCTACCTAATGATGTTTTACTCATGCCAGGGGGATGCATAGGTGAGGCAGCATTATGAAGTCCCTCAAAAATACATGTTGAATTCCAAAACCCTAATGTAATGGTAAGAGGAGGTGGGGCTTTGCAGGGTGATTAGATCAGGAGGTGGAGTCCTCATGAATGGGGTCAGCATCCTATAAAAGTGACCCCTTTCTCACCCCTTCTGCCATGTAAGGACATGATAAGAAGATGGCATCTGTGAACTAGGAACTCCTCACCAGACACTTACTCTGTTGCCTTGATCTTGAACTTCTCAATCTTTACAACTGAGAAATAAATGTTTGCTGTTTAAACCAATGAGGCTGGAGTGGATAAGACAGGCAGTGTGTGGTGGGTTTCTCAAGAGAAGTATTCTGGAGATTATTTTGAATTAAATCTTAAAACTGTCCCTCTCTCTCTAAGTATTCATTCCTCCCATCCTCTCACCCTGCCTCTGAAAAAAGAATGGAAAGAGGAGAAATGTGTTCTCTAAGACACAGTGCTAAGAGCAGCTGCAGCACTCAAGTGGCTAGGTCGCCAGCAGTGTTGACTCAGGTGAACTTCACTCACACAAGATATTCAAAGAAGGAGGCTCTTGAAGAGATCACTTAGCTGCATTAGGAGACTTACTTAGCTTAGAAATCACAATGGAATTTCCTGGATTATAAAAAACAGAAAAACTACCTCATAAACTTCAGACTGTCTCTTGTCCATTTCCAGTCAACAATACTTTTTTTGCATAAAAGATGTCACTAAGTCATCCTCAAAAGGGGAGTAGGTATTTCAGGCTCAAAGAACTTCAAAGAGAAATTCCATTACCCTCTGGAATATTTTAAGTTTGCATTTTGCATAATTTCAAAATTCACATAAAACCTTCAAGAAAATAATAATGTAAAGAATTCCCATATTTGTCCAAATTCCACAAATGTTATATTTTATCATATTTGTTTTATCCTTTGACCTTTCTTATCCTCCAAATACAATCACATACACATATACAAATTTTATTCTGGCCCCTTGAACAAGTTACAGGTAAGATGCCCTTTTACCTTTAAGGTTTTAAAATCAAGCATAGTCTCTTATATAACCACTCTATAGTCATCAAGATCAGGACATTAGCATCAGTACAACCTACAAACTACTTTAAGTTTTGGTCAATTGTTCCCTTAGTGTCCTTTATAGTGAAAGATAATCCCTCATCATGTGATGATTTCAGTTATTGTGTTTCTTTAGTCTACTTTAGCCTGGAATATTCCTCATTTTGACACTGACATTTGACACTGACATTTGAAGGTTGACTTGCTTGCTGTTCCTCACTTTAGGTTTGTCTGCCTTTCCTCATGAGTAGACTCTGCTCATCCATCTATGGGGAGTGGTTGCAAGTTAAAATCTCTTATACTGATGCTTATGTGTAACAGCCCATTCATCCAATCCTAGTTTTACTCTTCAAGTGTTCACTTTGATCCAGTGGAGCAAGTGACTCTCAACCTTGGTTGTGCATTGGAACCACTGAGGTTACATTAGGTTCCAGAATCCTTAACCAGAATCCTTAAGCTATTTACTGAGAATCTGGTATTCAAAAATTATGATTCTAATGTGCAGTCACAGATCTGTTTGTTTTCCCTTTGAATAAGCACTAGGTTTTCTTGGCAACTGTGAAAACTCACTGAGTTAATGGATCTTCCCATTGAACTCGTTTTGCATTAAGTTTTGAATAATAAGATCCACAATCTCGTTTGCTGGCAAGATCTGTTATTTCTGATCATTTGAATTGCACATTACTCAAAGGACATTGGTGGGTAATGTTGCAAACAGACAACACCGATGCCTAGCTATCTTCTTTGCAGATGTACCAGCAGAATAGTTTCGCTTTAGAACAAGGGGTTCCTCCATGTTAGCATTATGAACATTTCGAGCCAAATAACTATTGTGTGGGACTTTCCTGTGCATTGGAGGATGTTTATTACAACCCCGGTTTCTACTGACTAAAGGTAAACAGCATGCTCTGATTGTGACAATAAATAAATGTCAGTATTCCATCCCTGGGAGGGAGAAGTCCCCTCTGTTGACAACCACTGCTCTAGACACCCTGCCTCCAGATCATTAATAAAATTACTTTTCACACTCATCTCCATATGTCTAAATTCCACCTGAGTTCTAGGACCAGCTGGGTCAGGAACAGTAGTAAATATGTTATTTTGAGCATTACTTGGTCATCAGTCTACACTGGGTTTAATTTTATTTTCCTCTGCCAGATACTGTAGGACAGTCTTGCTCAAGGACTTGTCTTTTGCAATGCTAAGTGTTTGTTTCTGCAAAGCGGGGAAAAATAAAATAGTTTCTTCTAGGAGTTGTTGTGAGAATTCAATCAGTGTATTGTGTAACACTGATGAATAGTAACTGCTCAAAAAAAAAAAAAAGACTCTCTAGTGAAATAGTTCATGTGAAGTGATGGGAACAGTGGCTTCCTCATGATAAGAAATCAGCCCAGGGCCTCCCTGATGGTGCAGCAGGTTAAAACACAGCACTAAGAAGCTAAAGCTACTTCAGCATGAGTTCAATCCCCGCCTGACCCGGAGGTAGCCCACATGGCACAGCAGACCTCTCCTGACTCACCCGCTGCTCCCCTCAGCAGTGTGCTTTGTCGATCTGCCTGTTCTGCTCCCCACTCTGTCTCTGGTGAAGCCTCTCACTGCCCCTGCACCTCTGGCCTGTACCCCATTCTGTATGCATAAATAAGTATATCTTTAAAAAAAAAAGAAATCAGTCCATGATGATGGATGTCATCATCATCCTCACTGATAAAAGAAATTCAGCCATAGCATGATTAAGAGTCCTGGCCAAGGTCATCTAGCTGGTTAGTGGAAGAAATAGGCATAGAACCCAAGTCTTAGTCCTCCTGCTGAAATCCTCTTTAGCCCTTACACAGCTTTGAAAGATCAAGGATAATTCCAGGGAAGATGAAACCCTTGGCCAGATGAGCTCTGGACAGTTTAGTAATAACCAGGACTTGGCAGTAGAGGTGAGGATATTAATCATTTTCAGTTGGAGAAGTCAGAACTAATGCTGTTCAAGGGAGCATTTGAAGGTACAATATCCCTTAAGTATCATCCCCTCACCATCATTTTTAATAAAGGGAACAGTAAAGGATCAGGAATACCTTCAATCTCTTCAATTAAAGAACTGGCTTACTAAAACATGAATCTTTATAAGATGTCAACCCTCAGCTCTTAAAAGGAGCTATGTCTATGATGACATAGAGAGATGAACATGGTGAAGATGACTATTTCAGGATGGGAGATTACAAAGAAGAAAAAAAGATTGGGGAACATATATCAGGTGAACTAATAGCAGGCATCCCTGGCAATCAATATACATGATAAGGTGAAACAAAGAGAACTACGGGGTTTTTCCTCTTCATACAGAACTGTATTTGAATGAGGATTTTATTGGTTCCAATGGAGGCTTAGAGAACTATTTTTACTGCCAAGAGGCTGTAACTCCTTATGAAACAATAGGCTAGAGAAGCTTTTTTCATCATAACCAGTGTGTTGGCAACCTTTGTCATGCTATTCTTTTCTCCCCTTCAGTAAAGAAGCTGGGTATTAATTAGACTGAGGGTCTCTTAGTAAAGTGGGTAACAAGTTTAGATGCTTTTGGACGGTGTAGGCATACAGACACATATGCATAGTGAGTTACAAACATGTATGTGACTTTCTTTTTTAAAGATTTTATTTATTTATGCATACAGAACTGGGGTATAGGCCAGAGGTAGGGGTGGGCGAGAGGATTCACCAGAGACAGAGCGGGGAGCAGAACAGGCAGATCGATGAAGTACACTGCTGAGGGGAGCAGCGGGTGGGTCAGGAGGTGTCTGCTGCACCATGTGGGTCACCTCCCTGGCGGGAGATTGAACTCTTGCTGCAGTGGCTTCAAAGAGCTTCATAATTCAGTGCCTTAACCCATTGCGCCACCAGGGAGAGCCTATGTGACTTTTTCTTTCAGAAACAGACCTGTAATATTTTCCCTCAAATCAGTCATTTTCAAGGGCCATGTCAAAATTATTTTTCAATCAGTACAGTGTTAGGATAGACATCAGCACATCACACCCCTGTAAGAGAAACCCCTGCTAGACTGGGCTTTGTCTTTGCTCCATGTTTGGGAGCTTCCTGGGGGAAGGTCAGGCAGCTGGGGCTTGGGGGGTAGAAAAAGGGTGGGGTTGGCTGTGCCTGCCTCAAGGACTTCAGGAAAAAGCTAGTCAGGACACACAGTAGTGATTATCTTGATATCTTAACACATGTATACTGGCTAATACCAGCCTGGATGGAAGAGCAGCTATGGCATCCTTCTTTATTTTCCAGGCACAGGTTTGAAAGGCTGGCTCTTAAGAGCAGAGTTTCTCAAACGTGTGTTCACAGTTGACCTGTGCAAGAGATTCTCTTGATTTGCTTGTCACAAACAGAATATGTTATTTTAAAGAAATTTCCCAAGTGATGCCTATGCAGCTGGAGGTTTTGATCTATTCCTCAAAAAACATACTCAGAGAATAATAAGATGCTGATGGTTCAGAAAGATGGAATGGACCTAAAACAAGCAAAAAGGGAGAGCTGAATGATTTAATCAGAGAAAGGGAAGCCCCAGAGGTGTTCTGACAGCTTTCTAACAGTCTCACTTAATATGTGCTCCAGAAGGAGCTTGAGAGAGAGAATGGAACTGAGCATTTTTTTTCCTTTTTAATGATTTTTCTATCTATGATGTTAGTGAATCCAATTTACTACTAATCAGATGCATCATATATTGGTGCTTGTACATATCAGGCATTGTCCCACAGACATTATAAGGCCATTTTTTTTCTTTTTACTTTATTAATTCTTGTACATTGAATATGACTGTCTTCACTTACAGAAAAGGTGGCTCAGAGAAGTAAAGAAACTAAGCAAGGTCAGAGAGTTAATAAGTAGCAGGCTTTCTCTAGACCGTACCACTAGCCACTCTACAAGTCTGCCTCCCACTATCTCTTTCACCAAACACCAAAAAGACTGGAAACACCAGGAGGCCATTTGTTTGCTCTGTCTTGTTTGCTTCCATTTTCCCTGAGTTGAGGAGAATTCTGAGCTGTCCAATAAACATTTTAACTGCATAACAGAAAATTTAAAAGTGTATTTTAGAACTGATAATTCACATTTTCCCTAATGATTTGAATATGCTTATTGAAATCACTCAGTCAAAATGTAACTAAGATTAGTGTTCTGCCATGGTTACTGGTAACTGAGTTACCAGGGTGTATATTAACAAGGTGTTAATAGAAAATGGTGTTGTCTTACTCCTTAGATTCTTCCTTGAAGAACCTCTCTATCTTCATCTATTGAAAATGTTTGTGTTCATTTTCTAAATTACACCATGAAACCAAAAGCTGCTCTGTGGCCCACTGAGCTGCATCCTTGGAGGAACCATCCATCTTCATGACCCAATAAGTAGTCTTACACCATATGTAATCCTACACTGGACAGAACCGTGGGCCAAAGCCCATCAATTTGGCAGAGAACTGCTTTGAGGCTCTTCGGCCTTCATTGCAAATGGAGCATCATACCCCTTCCCAAAAGCCAATTCTAGTTCTGACAAGTGAAGTCTAGATTTTTCTTGAAGTGTTAAATATATGAAATAAAACCTCAGGTTTTTAGAGTTAGAAGGAATCTATGGGTTATCTAAGCTAAACCTTCATTCTGTAGATAAGAAGTCTTACACTCAGAGGAGGGGTGAAGTTTGACATACTCAGGAATCTTTCTGCTTGGGGGTATTGCTCAGCTGGGGCAGGCCACAGGCCTTCAGTACTTGGGTCACAGGGAAACCCAGGAGACAGGCAAACTTGCAAGGGGTTTGGACAAAAGACATTCATCAATTGATATGAAAGTATTTCACTAGTTTAAATAAGAGAACAGATATACCAGTTACAGACTTATACAGTGAATATAATTGTCTTCATTTATAGCAAAGGTGGGTCAGAGAGGTAAAGAAACTATGTTACCAAGGTCAAAGAGTTAGTAAGTACTACTAGTCAATGATACACAATGCAGACTGTGTATCAGAGGAAAAGGGGCTTAACCACAGGAAGTAAGGGGCAGAGAAGAGAAACCTGGTTTGCTGATTCCCCTCTCTAGATACAGGTGGTCTTATTTAAGACCATAGTATTCAGCCACTGTGATGGTGACTTCCCAACAACACCATACTTTAGTTATAATTTGAACATCATGATTCCCTATTAACTCAGTTAAGTGAGAGATTAGAATTTTTTTTTCCATTTGATTATAATGTTTTAAAATAATTGTTTACTATTACAATTAAAATTAAATCAGTCATACTGATTTCAAGGGAGAAGAGAAAGGTGGGCCTTAGTAGTAGCAGAAATGATGTAATTATACCTCTTTAATAGTCTACAAACATTTCTAGGGACTTAGACACTGGTAATAGCTGGTCATATTGGAGTTACTAGGTAATTTGGAAAAACAGGGGAAATGTGACTAGTACATTTGACCACTATGCATTTTTTAAAATTATATTCTGCTAAGCTTTGTTATAACATCATACTCCTGTAGAAAATAGATTATCTTTAATATATAATTGACTATCTTTAACTATACATAGCTCTAAAGGATAAAGGGACAGAGATACTATGAGCAAGAACAGTGAATTTATTCCTTCTTATTATAGGCATGGTGGGGAATGGTAAAAAAAAAAAAAAAAAACCACAAATAACAAAGATGAAGGAATACCTCTTGGCCGCCTCTTGAGTTTCTGCTAACATAATCAGAGACCACTATTAAATCATTAAAACTGTAGTGGTGGTGATATTATTGTTGGTGGGGGTATTGGTGGTTCTGGAGGTGGGGAGACAGTGGTGGTGGCATTGATGGTGGTGGTGATAGAGGGAGGGAAGATAGTTTATCTACAGACTATACAGGTAGTGGTATTGGTGGTGGTGGTGGTGGCATTGATGGGGTGGTGGTGGTGGTGGTGGTGGTGGTAGAGGGAGGAAAGATAGTTTGGCTACATACTATGCAGAAAAATCTAGAACTTCAAGTAAACATTGAAAGTAGATGTTCAATAGTCTTCTAAACCATAATTGGTCTCAAGCAAAGTGTACCTCCACATCCTAGAGGACTTTGGACTCAAATCTAGAATTTTCTAGGGAGAGTTAAAAGAAGAGCTTGACTAAAGCAGGGGTGTAGGAAGAAGGAGGGTTGGATTAGCCCAGTTACAAAGTATAAAGTGTTCAAGAATTGTGTATTATTTATTTATAATAAAAGTTGGAATATTTAATTGAAATGCTTAAAAGGTGCCCTAAGGAGTCCATTAGGTCAGGGTAAGGCTATTAAATTCTGCAGACTGGACATAACAACTGTGATGGAATTTGCAAGTGCCATAAGCTGAGGTGGGGTGGGGGTAGCAAGCATAACTGTGAATGTCCAGGAGGACATGCCAAATGTTCCTACTAATCCAGAAGGGAGAGCTAATGTTATCACTGTCTAGAAGAGAATGATTTACAAGTATGGTTTTCAAAATTGGTAAAGGGAAGAAAAAAGAGCTAATTTTAATGTAATTTCATACATCAGAATTCAATAGGTATCACTGCAGCAGACACTTGGTAAAGAAGGAACTGACATTTGAGTTTTGGCTATTCCTGAACAGCTTTGCTGTTCTGGGACATGAAGAAACTGAAATTTTGCTGAGGGTGTAGCCTGAGTCATGAGTGACGCAAACTGCTGTGCTGAGGGAGGCAGTGAGTCACCCAGGTAGAGAGAGCGGGCAGCCACGTGGCATCCAGAGCTTGCACCATTTCTGTGTTAGCCACTCCTGGATCTCTGGCTCTAAAGAGCTGATGGGATTATTCTTTACTGCAGCTTATTTGTAGAAACAGCATGGCATTGCAATCTTCATGAATTATGGGGTGTGAGAAAGTATTAAGTGCCCACCCAATAAGATGCATCTGGAGACACTCATTCTCCATAAAAGCACACTGATTTTTCAACCTCATTAAATTTTCTCTCATCTTCCTACCCCAGTTTTGATCGACTATGGTGATGGCACAAGGGTGAAGTGGTGGTGGGAAGTCCATGGGGATTACAACTGAGATGAAAAAAATGTACAAAATGAATAGTGTAAAAAATGTATTTATAAAATAAAATAAATAAAATTTACTCTCATCTATACCAACTGGAATCAAATTTGATACCTAGTTAGCACTTGACTACATGTGGCCTTATGATAATCTGTTTGCTGATCAACATACCTTTGTCTTCCTTAATATTTGTGGTTCTCCCATGGAAACCAGGTCTTAATTTCTCTACCTTCATCTGGATGTGTGTGTGTGTGTGTATGCACATATGTATGTGCACACACAATCTAGAACTCTACTGAACCCCTCTTGCCTTGTGTTTGTAATTGTGCATGATACATAATGTTTTACAAATGTATCTAAAATATAAGTAGATCTTGAACTCTACCTTACTTTCCAGGATGGAGCTTGGGGTTCTGCACTCAACATAATCATTCAAAGTGATCTGACACCTATGGCTCAAGATCACAGTCTGAGAAACGATAGAAACTTGCTACTTGCTTTACAACTGCCAGAATTCTCTGGGAATATAAGAATTACCTGGGAGAGCTATTAACAATATCAATTCCCAAGTCATTAACACTAGGTTATAATTGAGTGGGCCTGGGATGGGGCCCAGGTGATTTTGATGCAGGTGGTGTATACATAGGTCAAACTGGAGAAAGACCACTGTGGTAAATGTTAAGGTGTTCTAGTTCCTTGAAAGTAACCATCTCCTATATCTAATTATGGAAAATGTCTTCCTTGTTCCTTCATTTGTTCTAGAGGCAGACTTGAATTCTGGTTATAATATCCACTAAGAGTTAGAGAAGGAGCTTGCTTTTGATCACTGTTTTTTAATATGTAAATTGGGATATTAATAACTCCCAAAGATGAACTGTGTGATGTTCCTGGCTTAAGCAGCCATTGTAAATAGTCATTATATATTGTGAATCTGCTTTTGTTGCTGGAAAAATTAGGATATGTATTTCCCACAAATCTAATAACTTAATAGTAATTCAGATTCCAAGGACAGCTAGCAGAAATATTTGCTAGAAATGAGGTGCAGAAGACATTAAATTCCATTTTGCGCAAAACAAAGATGGCTCTTGCAGGCTGGTGTGATGGAATCGACATTTTTTATGGAAGCTAAATATATATATAGCAGGCTTCTGGGAAGCTACAACCATTTCAACAGCTTGTCTCTGTCACTGATGAAGAGACACACTCAGGCAGTTAGAAAGGGCATTTCAAAAACATAACTTGGTAAAGAACCCTTCCCTCCTGAAATTACCTAGGGAATGGTGGAAACTTGGAGGAGACTTTTTGTGTGGATACAGAAGTTTGTCTATAAGGGAGGTTAGCAGATGAGAACACCCCACTCAAATGCCCCAACTTGAGCCTTGAGCCTAGAGTGAGTACGTGAGTACAGTCTGTCAAGTCTCTGTGCCTTTCCATTTAGCCTTTCAAAAAAAAAAAAAAAGGCATCTCTGTTTCCTGTTCAGTTAAACTAACACTCAGGAAACCCAGTTTATGTCACTGGGCCAGGGTCTCTGTGGACAAAGGTTAGTCAGAGAAGCTCTCACATGGGAAGGGGTAAGTACTTATATTTCAACCTTTTGCTTTTTTCACTTTGATGCCTATTCTCCAACACACACACACACACACACACACACACACACACAAGTTCCCTATTGTTCCTTCGGATTAAGGTGAACATTTCACTGAAGTAATTCCTCTTTCCTGTGACATCATTATCAGACATAGGACTTCCATCATGAGTCCCTTTCCATTTAACTTCTGACTGAACTTCACACTAAAACTTTTTCACAGAATTAACATATTTACTATTATTGTGCTCACATTTAGTAGACTTTACTGTCATAAGTTTAAACTCCTTAGTGAAGTTTCAAAGCAAAATATAAGACCAAATTGTGAAAATTTCCACTGGAGCCAAGAGGCTCCAAACCAGGAACTTCTTTTATTTATTTATATTTTTCTGGAAAGAGTTTGAGACCCCTGAAAGAGGCTTGGGTTTCTGTGAATAAAAGGCTGTTTGTATGTCTCAATTTTCTTATCTATAAAATTCATATTAGCCACCTACTTCAACTGGGTTACTGCAATAATCATGAGTTGTTCAGTATGAAAGTGCTCTATAAGTGGCAAAACACAATACAACCGGAGACTATTAGTGTTCTCTGCCCACTACCCATGCCCCTTCTCAAACCTCATTTGCTCTTTCTTGCAGGGATAATAGGGACTTAACTCTTTTTCACCAGATAAATATATTCCTGAGATTTCTTCTTGATTAAGAACTTGAACGAGAATGTGATCAAACCCCTTGTCCTTGAGTACCCCTTTCTCTGCTCTCTATTCTCAAGTTCAATGATAGGAAGACATTGTGCATGTCATACAAGTCTTCTGTGAAGAAACAATAAAAGCCATAAATTAAATGAAACAGTTAAAAGAAATCAGCAAACATGGAAGGTATTTTTGGGAGGTAGATCAGCTTTCTCAGCACTGAAGCTTAATCTCTAGTGAGGATTTCCTCCTATCCAGGCATCAGCAAACAAGGAGTAAGTGGACATGAGAGGGGAGAGTTCAAGATCCTGGGTACATCTTCTGTATGGCAGGTCTTGAATTTGCTGGCCTTATACACCCCCTTTAATTTTGGAAGTTTAGAGGTTGATGAGAGGATTCAAATGCTGGATGACCTAGTGACTAAGTTCTCTACCTTTTTGCACTAAGGATGGCCATGTGACCATGATCTTAACCATGGATCAAGGGAATACCATTGGGCAAGTCCATACAACTTCTCAATCTCATTTATTTTTATTTTTTTTAATTTTTTTAGATTTATTTGTGCATACAGAACTGGGGTTCAGGCCAGAGGCTCAGGGGCGGTGAGAGGCTTCACCAGAGACAGAGTGGGGAACAGAACAGGCAGATCGATGAAGTACACTGCTGAGGGGAGCAGCGGGCGGGTCAGGAGAGGTCTGCCACATCATGTGGTCACCTCCGGGGCAGGCGGGAATTGAACTCATGCGGAAGCGGCTTTAGATTCTCAGTGCAGTGCTTTAACCCGCTGCGCCACCAGGGAGGGCCTCAATCTCATTTTAAAAGAAACGTGATTGTCCTCTCCAGGCTTATTTTTACTACTAGACTGGAAAGTGCAAAAACTGGAGTGGTCAGCCACCTTGCTCCCACAGGAAGAGCCATGTACACAACACAGCATGGCTGGCTGTCAGGACTCCTGGGTGACACCATGGAGCAAAGCAAATGGTCCAATGATGACTGTCAGTTATCTCTGAACTACTAGCAAAATATGCTTCCATCTTATGTAACACACTACATCTTCATCTTCAGGTCTCGTTCCACAGTGCCTCAGCCTGTACCCAAATATAGGATTTTTATTTATCCAGTATTTTTAGAATATGTGGGAAAAAAACAGAAAATCATGATCTAATGCAAATTAGGAAAGAAATTTCAATTTTGTAAATGGAATTAACAATCGAGCTATCTTGTACAGCAAATATGGTAAGTCAGTGTCACGATGTTAAATGATGAGAGAAATAAAAATACAGAAAGGCTAATTGGGATGAAGCTTACATGAAGCCACTTTGTCCAGTTTTGGTTTTATTGTTCTGCTCAGTGACAAATGAAACTGCAGTATCTGAACTTGATTTGAGCTCCTTCTTCCTCTCTCATAAAAGCCAGTCACCCTTACATTTTCTATGAATTATTGTTCCAGAATGATTTTAAGTATCAGCAAATCATTGTGTCTAAAGTAATAAAGAAAAAAACGGGAAAGCATTTATCTCACAAATCCAGAGAAAGTATAGAGGAAAATGAATTCAGTGCTGTTAAATTAATCAGTGATCGAAGATAAATGACTGAAAAGCTAAAGATGGAAGCCTGAATAAAAACACAATTTCATCCAGTCAAGGTAAGTGTGAAGACATATAGTAAATGAAATGATGACATTCTTGTAATGTGACTGAAGAAATAATGAAAGTCCTGGGTAGAATTTGTATTCCTGATGAAATTTCATGAGAATAGTAACGGTTGTTATTGTACTATTTTCTCACAATCCTTGACCTACAAACATAAGGAGAACCATGATGGACCCACAAAGCTCTGCCCAGTAACTGTGGCCCTATTACCATCTGCACATAGTGGGCGAGCTGAGACTCCGTGAGGTGAAAGCATAAAGTTCAGAGGAAAGGAAAGACATTTGGCAGGTTTACAAAAGGATAAGAGGGACTGCAATGATGAAATAAGAAGAAATCTAATTAGGGAGTTTCTAAGAGATCTTTTGTTTACATTTTAAAAACTCGGCAATGGGGCCCCTCCCTGGTGGTGCAGCAGGTTAAAGCACAACACTAAGAAGCTAAAACCACTTCAGCATAAGTTTGATCCCCACCCCGGAGGTGACCCACATGGCCTGGCAGACCTCTCCTGTCCCGCCTGCTGCTTCCCTCAGCAGTGCACTTCATCAGTCGGCCTATTCTGCCCCCCACTCTGTCTCTGTGAATCCTCTCACTGCCCCTGCACCTCTGGCCTGTACCCCAGCTCTGTAAGCATAAATAAATAAATCTTAAAAAAAATCTCAACAATGGGTCTAAAAAAGGAAGAAGAAAATCGTGTCCTGCTGAACTGAAAGGCATAAATGTAAGTCCTCTCATTGGTGATATTTTTGCTTTTTAAATAAAAGCGAAAGGGATGGGAGGAAGGGAAAGGGTGAGGGACAATGAGGAGAAGGAATGAGTGCATCTGCATTACACTGAGTGAAGAGGGGTGAAGTGAGGTTGCTCTGGAATAAAGGGGGACAATGGGCAGAACCAAGCTGCCTATAGAGTGGGTGGAGCCTTTCATTTCAGGGCTCCCCTCTCCAGGCACTCTAGTGCTTTGATGCAAAGCTCAGAGTTGAGGATGCTTTGTGAAGGAAACCAAATGATAGTTTCCATCTTTTTCTTGATAGCTAAAACATGAGTCACACAAATAAAGCACATTAAATTCTTTTTCATCATAAACAAGGTCAGCTTTCCTTAAAACATTTCATAACCACAAATGTTCTGCCATCTTCCTTTCCTAGGCCTCTTTTCATCAATGTCTTCTAAGGATTTTCCTGTCTCTGAAATGCAGTTTTGGTTAATGCATGCTTAGGAAGGAACCCTTAATATACAATGGGGTACACACTTCCTTTACCTACTGGGAATCACTGATGAATGGGGAAGGAATGATGTTTCTGGCAACAGATCAGTATTTGCAAAGCCACAGAGGCACGAAAGAACAGACCATATTCAGCAACCCACAGCCATAGGTGATAATATTCTGGTTGTTTATGAATATCTAAATTACTTACAGTCCAAAATTAGGATTAAAAAACTTAAAATGCAAGTCTCTTGAAACTGCCCCATCAACAACTCACTTCACTAATTGTGCTTAATATATAAGACAACTTAGAATTTAAGACAACTAATATGGCAAAGCTGGTCAGCTTTATAGTTGAGAGATTGATTAATTTTCAAATCACTAAGTGAACTGATCAACTAAATAATAGGCATTCAGTTATTATTTCAATTTCCTCTAAGATCCAAATGCATTATAAAAAAAAGTGAACCTGGGCTTCCTAATATAATTAATTGGTTTGGGGATGCTCTGACTATACTATCCTTCTGACAGGTTTTTGGGAGCTGAATTTTTGTTACTCTAATTGTTGACTGAAACTTAAATGGCCTGTTGAGGTCATACATAAGTATTCTTACATAATAAAATGTTATGGCATGCATATGTTTCTCTTAATATTCATAAGTTGAAATCTAATGCCCCAGGTATTAATATTAGAAAGTGGGCATTTAGGCAGCTCTTAGATGGGACTTTTAGGAATGAGATTGCTATCCTTACGAAAGAAACCCCACAAAAGTTCCCTTCTGTGATGTGAGATTACAAAGAGAAGGTGTCTATCTATAAAAAACAAGGTCTCATCAGACACCAAATACGCTGCCACCATGATGTTGGGCTTCCAACTTCTCTGATGGTGAGAAATAAGTGTTTGTTGTTCAAAAGTCACCCAGTTTATGGTATTTTCGTTACAGCATTTCAAATGGACCGAGACAATAGATAAATGTCCCTTTCCAAATTAAAATTACTCAACAAGTAAGTTTTAGAGCTCTTAACCATCTAGTCATCTATCCTCATATCCATTCTGCTCTTTTACTATTCTCTTTGTCTAGCATCTCATTGTATTCTTAGAATACAAAGCAAATGCTGTGATAACAGGTTATATGAATTTATAATTTCTAACATTTTATGCTTGACAGTAAGTGAATTTTGGAGGTAATCAAATCCATGTAGAAGAAAAGAATTATTTTCTGTAATCTCATGGTTAAGTATATCCATTAGATATATGGTAACTATCATTCTATAGACCAGGGATTTAATAAACTAGTGTTCTGCCTATTTGGACATACAATGGGCCAAAACATATTACTATAATATTTAAGAAAGAAATTCAAATTAGGACAAACTATCCAGTGCAAATACATCTCTGTTAAGATGAAAATAATACCTTCATTATCATTCTCTATTTATTTAGTATTTACTATCTACTTTTATCATCTTCACCACCTCTACTTCCTCTCCTTTCCTCTTCCCCTCACTCCCAGGAACGTCCATATTTTCCAGAGTCTAAGTTAATCTTGCTATATTTTCCAGTTTGTAGAAACTATATTGTCTAGATGTGAACATTTAATTATGGCAAGTGTGTGTGAGACATTCAGTCTCAGACAATTATAGAGGGAATAATTTGCTATTTCTTCTCTGAAAAGAAATTAGACAAAATCTATCGAACACTTCAAAAAATCATATTCTTTCACCCAATGATTCTACTTCTAGCAACTGATCCCAAGGGGATAATGAATGTTGAGTGCTAAAGATTCAAGCACAAAGTTGATTAATTTAATTGTGTTAATTGAAATGATTAAAAAATTGGAAACAATCCAAATGCTCCACAGTAGACCTTGGTTAAATTAAGGAAGGTGTCCAATTTATGGTACATTGTTATGATAGTTCTAGCAAACTAATAGAGTAGTCACAATCACCAAGCAATTGTGGTGTTATTTTTTGTCTACTGGTTTGTCTCCGGAACGGAGAGCTGGTCAGAGTATGTGAGTACTTGGTGTCTTGGTGTTTATATTTCTCACTGCATGTTAGTAAAATTGTTTTCCAGTTTATACATTAGTCTCTTAAGAATTTGCTTAGTTTACTTGCAGTCCAAAAAGATTGAGCTGCTCTCACAATATTGACAATACTAACTTTTGAGTCAAAAAAAGTGGAGGGTTATTCGGCTATTTGCTGGAATGTAATAGACCTCACCAAGGTCACTTCACCTGGGGATACTTCTTGCTGTTTTCCCTGTGGCATATTTTGGAATCATGCAAACCCTTGTCATTTACAAACAGCTATAGCAGGTGGAGCATCTCACTCATTCTCAGTAATCCTATCTGACTTTGAAGATGCCTAATAAACAAATAATGATTGTTTCTCTTTCCTGGCTTTAAGAAATCTTTGTCTCCAATTCATTTTCATCTTTTTATTATAACATTTTAGTGTAAGATATCTTGTCTTTAAAAGTGAATCATGGGCTCTCCCTGGTGGTGCAGCAGGTTAAAGTGCAGCACTAAGAAGCTAAAGCCACTTTAGCACGAGTTTGATCCCTGCCCCGGAGGTGACCCACATGGCGCGGCAGACCTCTCCTGACCTTCCCGCTGCCCCTCTCAGCAGTATACTTCCTTAACCTGCCTTTTCTCCTCCCCACTCTGTCTCTGGTGAATCCTCTCACCCCACCCACATCCCCCGCACCTCTGGCCTGTACCCCAGTTCTGTGTGCATAAATTAATCTTTTTAAAAACTTTAAAAAACGTGAATCATAATGGAGGGAAAAAATCACAACATGTTGTAGTTATAAGATACTCAGAGGCCATGTGACCCATCATTTGTCCTCTCTTTTGTGTGTAATATTCCCTGAACAGGGACCTCCCTGGTAGCACAGGGGTTAAGTCTCAGTGCCATCACCTGTCACTGTGATCTGAGTTCGATCCCTGGCCAGGGAGCTGACCCACAAGGCGCAGCAGACCTCTCCTGTCTCACGGGCTGCTCCCCTCAGCAGTGTATTTTAGTGGATCCACCTGTTCTGTTCCCATGTTCTACTCTGTCTCTGATGAATCCTCCCCCACCTCTGAAATACACCCCAGTTCTTGAATGCATAAATAAATAAAAAATAAATCTTCAAAAAAATATTACCTGAACAGAAACCTATGCTATTCTGGAAATTTCTAAGAATGAATAAATGGGATAAAAATTACAAACTACCTATAGCAAGATTCATTCTAAGACATTTTAATTTTTTGCAATAAGTTAAAAAATACATCTCTTACAAATTTCCCACCACCAGTGTTTGCTTTTAATGGAGTGGTGACATAGGTAGCCAGTCACACAGAGAAGATTCAAAGACGGGTCTTGAAAAGGTCACATCCTGTCTCTTTCCATTATATTCTGATGTGTGCACCCAAAGTACTTCCAGGTCCTTCCTTCATTTTCTTTCCTTAGTGAAAACTCTTCTAAAATGTTTTTCTCATTTCTCAACTCTCTTCAAGAGGACTTTGTGATAAAGGTATGACACTGCTTCCACGCTCCCTCTATTATATGTCAAGGGCCTGATTCTGGGCTTGCACAACTCTGCAGAGCGGGCACCTTCTCACGGCTGCCTGCCCCCCAGCAGCACAAGAAAGGATTTAGTGTAAAAGGTACTGCACACACTGATAGGTTCTTCCTGGATCCCACCAGATCTTGGAGATGAGAAGAAATAGCCACTTGTCACATCAGAGAGAATGAGGAAGAGTGAGGCCACTCTCAGAAAAGAAATAATCAGAGTATAGTTCCCCAGCCCATACTGATAAAGGGTTTTGTGCAAAACCAATGTCTCTCTTTTACCTTACAGAGGGTTCAGATGTGCTAACTAACCCAGTATAAGACTTCTCACTAATACGAACAGTCCAGAGACGTAAAATCAATGAAAGGAAAAAAAAAAAAAAAACGTAACATGGAGGAGCAAAGCTAAGAAGGGCTATGATTTCCCATAGGCAGAGGCAACACATAAATGTTTTTATAGATTCCCCAATGGGGTAAATTAAATTTGAACCTGTCTGTGTACTCCACCACACTCATCACTACGGACCATGCAGAAATATAGTTAACGGTTTCTAATTCTTTTAGTGGAGAAGAAAACTCCATTCTTTTTAGCTTTTCTATTTATTAAAACTGGTAAGTATGCAATACATCTTTTTAATGCTTTTTGCTTAAAAGTAGTTAAAATGAAGAAAGACATTCTAGTTTTCTGTGAAAATCACGTGACTATAGCTACATTCCAAAACGCTATGGATAAAAGGGCAGAAAAAGAACTAATAATCTAGGCTGAGAATGTGCCCCAAAAGGAGGTCCAAACTGAATGAATGTGGCACACCTGAAACCAGACGTTAAGCTGACCTGGAAGCTTCAGTCAAGTTGGGATGATCCTGAACCAGAAAGAAGTCATTCATTTATGTGAGACCACAAAGTCCATCCTACTGCTTCTTGGGAGAGTGCCTAAAATTACTACTGTGGTTTCTAAACTGCAATTATAATTTCAACAGCTTATGAGGAGTAAAAATATGGAGAAAAATGAAATGCTGTATGAAATGCCTTTCCTACAATACAGTGAGATTTTTTTTCATGCTTTTTCAAGTTAGGTGACAGTCACTCCTCATTGTAAATAGTATTGATTTTATGTGAGTGTCATAGATGTCACTCAGTGGAGAGCAGTTAGCTCACTTCATCATTCAATTAATCATAAACAATGTTGTCGGGCGGGGCAGCAGCAAGCAAAGCAGGTACCCCTGGTAGAAGTCTGGATCAGGCCTAGTGACTGTATATTTTATTCTATGCTGATGGCACAGTTTTTACAGTGCAGTGCTATTAATGCCAATACAATGTGTTTTTTCTTATTTTGGTGAAACTTAATATTCTCACAGGCCAAAAGTTACTCCCCATATTGGTCCATACAAAAACTAATCACAATTGGAGACACTTTAGAAATCACCTAACTGCCAAGATAGTAGAATCTATCTCAGTTCAACATCAGGAACCTCAGGCAATGCTGTCCCATCCAGGAGTCTATTGTGTGGCTGATAACGGGGCCATACACGACCTATCCAGGGAAAGTCTCAAGGATCTCCAGTGCTGACTGAAATAATTTTTTATTTTAATACTATTTATATGCATGAACACAGAATTAGTTATAACCACTTAATCCATCAAGCTCTTTGCAATTATTTTTTTTTTAAGACTAAACAAATGTTTTAGTGCATACAAATTACAAAACCAATATGGCTCAAATTTCCAGAAGCTCACAGCACTCAGAGGCTGGCCTCTCTCCATGGTTTGTCCCAATGTGGGTCACAGTCACCAACCTGTTGCCACAAAACAGCTTTATCTCCTGTTTTGCATGAAAATGTAAGCAACTAAGAAGCCTTCATTCTTCCCTCTCCTTACAAGTTATATCCTATGTTGTTTTTTCTCTGAAAACTCAGTAGTATTATCACTTACTGACCTTGCAGCCTAGGCTGAGTTATTTGACTTGTCTTTGCCTCATCTTTCACATCTGCAAAATGGAGATAAATATGCAGGAACTGCACATATTATTGGACTATTGTGAGAATTGAATGGGTCCACATATGTGAAATAAGTGATAGCAATGTCTGACACCCAGGAAGTGTTACTGATTGATTATAATTATTATTATACATACAATTTTTATGAAAAATACAAACATGGGAACTGAAAGACTGTTTCAACATCAGTTGGTAATAAAGTGATCATATTGATGATCCAGAATCTAATTGTATTAAATTGTTATCACTTCTATGAGGCTAGACTCATTTATTAAATGTATAGCTTTATATTGTAAAGTCTATGGCAACTAGTAGCAATTTTAAAAACAGACAGCAAAAACAAGCTAATTGTTGTGATAAAATGGAATAATCAAAAATGCCGTATCAGAGAAAAATGAGGGAAAAGGAAATAGAACAGATTGAACAAATAAAACTATTAGGAATGAGTAGACTTTAAATCCAAACATACTGATAATTACATTAACTGAAAATTATCTAAACAAATAAATTAAAAGACAGAGATTAGCCTACTGGTTAAAAAAGCACTTTAATATCTGCATTGACAAGATCACTTTATATACAAAAGTATAAGGTAGAGAATGGAAAAAAAAAAAAGCAGTCCAAAAGTAAATTGGCTATATCAAAGTTTTATTTTCATAGAAATGAACACACAAAATTTTAAGCTATACAGTAACCACATCTATATCAAAAATCTCTTACCTCCATGTCCAGCTCTATTTCCTTATTAAAGAACTCAGATATCCCTGAGTAGGAAATAAAACTGAATTAAAATCTTACTTTATATAATCTATAGCTACTATTTTGAATTATCTATATCTACACTTTTTTAATTTATTTTTTTAAAGCACATGTTATGGTATTTATTTCTTTGGACAGAGTTCAGATGAAGTAGAATCTGTAGAATCTATAGAATATTAGACTGAAAGCTGCATATCAACTCTAACAAGCTACAAACAAATTTGAATTTGTGTCACAAATTTCACTGTTAAGTGACCACTTTCTAAAGATTTCATTTAACCAGAAGCAACTAAAACGGGATCCTACTTTCAGAATTCACCAGTTAGTACTAGGTCTTAATTAAAACAAAACAGCTATCTAAACTAAGATTTTTGCTATCAAAGGGACAGCACGACTATATTACCATTTAAAAAAAAATGAGAAGTGTCAAAATAAAATGAAACAAAAACCTGGCATGGGAAAGCTAAAACATCTTGTCCCACAATGAAAATCTGGGGCATATTTCTCTCTTGTGGGAGGAAATGAGAATTCCAATGCTTGTGTTAAAATAGAGTAGGTGTAAATGAGAAAAATATTTATCAACATGTAGTTAACACATAAATTTTAAAAGACAGAGATCTAGAGATGTTCCAACAAGAACAGATAAAGCATAGTCTGCTAACAGAAAATTATTTCTGTTGAACAGGGCTGATAAAGACATTATTTTCTTAGTTTGTACATTTTATTTGAGAAAATCAAACAAATAAGAAACATCCTTGGCAACTGTGAAACAGAACAATGGTAAAGTGATGAGGAGTGATTGAGGAAGGGAACAGCTACTTCAAGCTGGGTGGTGAGAACAGCATCTTGGGGAGGTGATGGAAAGATGCCGTCCACAGAGAAAAATCTAAGTGAGATCACTGCAGGCAGAAACAGGAAGAAAGCAAGTTGGCTTGAAGCATAATGAAAGGGAGTAAGCAAGTAGATAAGAGTTTTGAAAAGGAGATCAAGTCATGTAGGGCCTTTCGGCTCATTTACGCATTGGGATTCTATTCTAAGTGTAAAGGAGAGCTTTTAGTAGGTTATGTGCGTAGAGGAATGTACCCCAATTTGTGCTTTCCAAAGATCACTTTGAGTGATAGAAACATGGGTGGGAATACAAGAGGGCAAAACACGTGGCCTATGAAAATGCTGCGCGTGTCCCAAAGGAAGGTGATGGAACAAACTAAGGTGACAGCAGAGGTGTAAGAGAGTGGATTTGGAGGTGAGATCACTGATAGCACGTACTGACATGGGGAGAATGGGAAAGAATATAGTCAAGGAAGACTGCCATGCTTGATGCCTGAGTAACTAGCTGGTTGGTAGTACAATTTCCCTAATGGGGGAAGATTATGGGAGGAGCTGATTTTTGGAGCACAGGCTCTGTTTTGAGAAGCATAGATTTTATAGTAGTCAAGCGATGTATTGGGTCCTGTTACTGGAAAACATAGAGCTGAGTCATGTCACTGACACTGTCCAGGGGAGACCTGCCGAGCCAGGCCTCAGTGCAGCCAGATTCTCCCACTGTGCAGGGTTGTTTGGCTTTTTTTGTGACTGTATAAGACACATCTGCATCCTCCTCATATGTGCCCATTTTTGCTTTAGCTACCTGACCAGGACATCTTTTGTGTTAACAAGGTCATGTCTAAAGTTCTTTCATGCTTTACTACTTCATGAAACTTTAAGAAGTGATTTTAGAACTAAACTCTGTGTCAACAGAAACTCAGAGCATTGCAGAAAATAGCAGGCACTGGCAGTGTAGACAGTTATGGTACCTGTCTTCGGCGCTGGTTTTGAGAGGTGCGTTGTCTTATTTCATCTACTTTAATCCTTGTAACAGCAAATCTGAACTGGTGGTGACTACTCAATTTTACAAATGAGAAAATTGAGGCCTGGGGGCTTACATGACTGTGTGGGATCACAAGACAGTAAGTGTTAGGGACAGGCTGCCAGGCAAAGTACATCAGTTAGCAGTGCATGGAGCTGTTGGGAGCAGGTTGACTGGAGCTGATTCAGTGAGGGTGTGAAGGAAGTTTATGAACCTTGTGGTGATAGAGCAAGGACTGATGCAGCCAACTTGCTGGGTTCACAGCAGAGCCAGCCAGTATACTATGCTATGGTGAGTTCTAAATCGAATGTATGGCTTTCCAAGCTCCATCCTGTCTCTTGCTTGTGAACCTGTGTTGCTCAGTGTCCTCAGCAAAGCAAAACCACACAAGACATGTAAGTTCATCCTGGCCTTGTGTGAGCAGGCAGTTTCTGGGATCTTATGATTCAGGAAGATTATGAAGATCCTTAATTCTTGGTCAAGTAACAAATTAGAAAACTGAGGCCTAGACAGGTTATTTTTCCAGGATTATATGGATAGTTCATAAAGAATTTAAATTTGAAGATGATTTTTTTGACTACATCTCATTGAATGAGTTCCGGCCTAATTATGATGCTATCCTCTTTCCCTCTTGACAGTGAGGTCTTGGAATCTTTCCTGGTACATTGCATCATCAACCTTCTCTTTGCAACCTATCCCTTCCCATGTGGGTTCTCATACACATACAAAATGTACAGTTTTCTATGTATATGAACTTTTACAGTATACACCAAGAGTGTAATGTCCTCCCAGTAAGACAAAATATTTCCAGCACTTTAGAAGACTCCATTCTGCCCCTTTCCAGACAGTAACCACCCTTTCCACTTCCTGAAAAACCAATATTCTAAAGCCTATCATCACAGATTAGTTTTGTCTGTTACCAAATTTCATGCAAAAGGGTAATTAGGATGAACTTTTAAAAACTGTCTGCTTTTACTCTTCATTATAATTGTGAGACTTATCTTTGCTGTGTATAGTAGTTCATTTTTTCCTCATGCTGATGTGGCCTCCCCTTTTGTGACCGTATCTAGAGGTATTCACTCATTCTGCGGGTGATGGACATTGGAGTATTTTCCCTTTGGGGATTTTTTTATAAGTATTTTTATAAATAAAGCTTGTGAATACCATTCTTGTGAATACTTTCTGGTGGACAGATGCAAGCATTTCTCTCGGGAAGAAGAATTGCCAGTTCAGAGGGAGACATATAATTAGTTCTAGAAGATACTACAAACAGCTTTTTAAGGTGGTTTTAGTAATTTGCTTTCACCTGCAATATATGAGAGTTCCGGTCATTTCACATTCTTGCCAACCCTTGATACTAACCTTTTTTTTATATTTCTTGCTGCCTATTGTTTATAAAAAGGTATGTCACTGTGATTTTAATTTGCATTCTCCAGGTTTTGACCATTTTGATATCCTCTTTTTTGAAATATCTCCTCTAATATTTTGCTGATTTTAAATTCAGTTTGTCTTTCTTTTCCTGATTTTTGGCATATTTTGATATATCCTAGAAACAAATTCTAAGATGTATGCATTTTGACTATCTTCTGCTAGACTTGGTTTGACTTTTTATTCTCTGAGATGATGAATAAATGAGTTTTTAACTTTTAATAAAGTCCTATTTACTCATCTTTCCACAATGGTTTGTGCTTTTGTTTCTGATCTGTGATATCTCTGCCTATCCCAAGTCTTGCTTCTTTAAACGTAGGAAACTCAGAAGCTATTTAAAAATGGTGTCTTTGATAGGCTTGGGAAATGCTGACAGTTAAGCTTTCTCCAGGCATAGGTGAAGAACAATATTGAGAGGTCAGAATGGAAGAAGCATAGTGGTGCTGAAGCAGGTGGAAACTTATTGTGGGGAGGTGGCAGAGGGGAGTGATGCTATGTATGTGGAGATAAGTGGGAACAGTAGTTACCAAGGACTTACCACTGGAGCTGGTGAGGAAATTTTCTGTGAGGGATAGCACAGAACAATGGCAACCAGAAACCTATAGCACAGGGATAGCACAGCAGCAATGGCAACCATCTGACCTATATCAAGCCTTGTACCGCTACCATCCATCCCCATACTTATAGTCCCATCGCCCCATCTGGCTCTTATTCCAGCCACTGCTGCAGCACACAGTTCTGTGTGGGTTTCAATCAGTGTCATGCAGTTTGCAATCTCAGGGCCTTGCTTTGCCTCAGTGTTTGCCTTGTTCCATGATAAATTTCTCTGCTGCAGAGGTAGGCACCCCCAAAACCAACTTCACATTCATAGATACACAATCCTGAAGGGCAGGGGAGTTCATCTGTGAGGAGAAGCTGTGACCCATGGCCTGGAGCCAGTGAGCGAATGCTTCTCTTTTATTTCCCTGGCCAGAGTTCTGGACCACATTGTACATAACTTGCCAGTTTCTCCATGGAATCCCAGCCCCTAGACTAAGGGTATTACCCATCTTTGCAATGGTTGCCCTTTCTTCCCTGCTTCACCCCATCTGGCCTCCATCCCTGTTCCTTCGCTCCCACTCACCAGAAAAGCATTTGCATAAGCTTTTGTGTCAGGCCCTGCTTTCTGGGGAACGCAGGCTAAGACAGCAATGAATAAGAGTATGCTTGATTGATTTTACTTCACTAGGTTTAAAACACGGATCAATTTTACACATTTTAACTTCAAAGGAAGACTCAAAGCTTTTACAGGAAAGGTATGATCATGAATTAAATTCAACCAATCAGTCACACCAGTCAGCTACACAGATAATTTATTTAAGAATCAGTGTGATTCTGTGTTAGTCACAGAGTTGAGAAAATTTCTCCTTAGACATCTGTTGGAGATGAGCCAGGACAAGGATCAAAATTTATGTTGGTTCATGAGCTAATCAAAGCATTGAACTTGACTAAACCAATTAATTCAGCAGATGAAAAATGCAGTAAGAAGTTGACTGTCAGGAAATGTGAACTCATCATTGGCTCCCACCACCAGGCAGAGTCCTGTCCTCACTGAAGGCCTTTCTGTCACCATCACCACTTTGTACACCTGCCACCACTCCTGGGAGGCCAAGGTGTTCCAGAAATGCTGCTGAGGGCGGGGTCAAGTTAGAGTCTTACAGGCACTGCCAGAGGCAGAAATGAGTGTTCTGTGGCTACAGCAGCATCTGACAGAGTGGGACTGTTGTGTGCAAAACGCAACCTGAGGTAAGGGCATTAAAGAGCAGCAATGTGTCAACTACAGTGTGACAGCTGAGGGGGTGATGTGGCTCCAAGATCAGTTGTTTTCTATCCAGTTAAGCAATGAGAGTTGTCAACACAGTTCAACTGAATTCACCTCCTTCCTGACCTGCTCAGTACATCATTCCCCCAGGAATCTCAGCTCCACAGTGACTGAGTGGAAAGAGCATGTTGAACTTCTAGACTAAAGGGAATCCCCTCAATCCTGCAACATCCCTAAAACTCCAGAGGACTGCACTTTGCCATTCTCCAGCAAAATGGAAACACTCCAGAGTTCTCCTCTTTCTAGCAGTGTGAGCAGTTTTATGAGGCCGCATCGAAAAGATCAGGGGAAGGTTAGAGACACGAAGATGAGAATGGGGATGGTGACATTTCCATAGCATTTTGAATGTCAGTTTTCTTGATTCACACAGCCTACTGGCATCTCATTTTATTTTAGTGATTCTCACATTTATAATGTTCCAATTGATGTGACAGTCTTCCCACTGTGTGTGAATTCTATTTTGGCTTTCTTAGGCTTCTACACAGTGCCGTGCTCATTGCAGAACTCAGTATATGTTTCTGGAAGACTTTTGAAGTCTTTGCTCAAATGCCATATTTTCAATGAAGCTACCACGGCCACACTATTGAAATTTCTTTCTCCCACTCTTAGCTCCTTTATCCTAGCCTTTCTCCACCTCTACTCTATAGTGCATATGATCACTAATATACTAATATATTAGTATATACTAATATAGTATATACTATAATATAGTATATACTAATATATATATAGTATATACTAATATACTATATAATATATGTATTCGTTAATTCCCTGATCGCTCTCCACTCATTAGACTATTTGATGGCAGGCATATTTTTCTGTTTGCTGATATCTTCCTTTATCTACAACAAGACGCTGCAGACATGAGATGTGTACACTCAATAGAAATTGATTGAATAAAGAATTTCCATCTCCAAATGCCAATTTGTTTTTTCAACCCACTCAGAGATAGTTTGTGGCTCCCCTTATGGCTCCAAATATCCATTTGTAAAAGTAGCACTTTAAATTTATTTAATAACTATTGTCCACTGAATTGGGACCAGGCACTGTGCGGGGAACCAGGGAGACAGACAAGAAGAAGACAGGATCCCTGCCAAACATCACAGCCTCAGTGAGCTGAAGCTTCAGGGCTCAGTGGATATTAGCTGGAGAATATGTGTGTGGATGAGGGAGGCAGGGGGTCAAGGTGGTAGTTGAGACAATAAAACTCAAAGCTCAAATGTCTTTGCCCCAAAGTGACAGAATCGATTTACTCTGAACCATATTGGGATGCAGCATTTAGCAAAACAAACATTTCTGCCCTCATGAAGCTGACATTCTAGATCAAAAGCAATACAAACAAGTTAGTGATACAATATATGATAAATGAATGACTGGGCAGACTGAGAAAAAGGCCAGGGAGTGGAAGAGAGCAGAGAAAATACATTGCAATGCTTGGGCTCAAGTGCCTCCATCTCTTTGTGTGTCATCTCTTATTAGAAATTTTCCTGCAAGTGGCAGTAGCTGGCCTATGATTTTAGGGGCTTTTTAAGACAGCAGTCTAGAGGAAGAAGCACTCAAGCATTACAGGAATGGTAACAGTAATTATACTTTCTATGAAATCTGTGAAAGCCCTAAAGTAATTAAACAACAAATAAACAAAGGAAAGGACACTCAGAAACAGCCACTGAAGATGCTGACAGGAGACCCACTGCAGTGTGAGGGGCGCAAGCCCTGAGCAGGCAGTCTGGGTTAGCATCCCACTTCTGGGCTGCCACTTCTGGGCTGGCTGACATTGGTAATTCCTTCATTTTGCAAAGCCTCACATTTCCCAACTGTGGGCCAGTGATGGTTATGTTCTTCAGTTACACGAGTGCTTGAAGATTCAATGAGATGATATAGGAAATATACTTCAGTCCAGGGACTGCCAAGTAATAGACACTCCATAATGCTAAACACAAATATGGCTAAAGTCAAATATGGCTTCCTCGATCACTTAAGGGAATATGAATTCATGCCTTAGTCCAATTGGCCGATTGGCCCATGTGGCAGTACAAAGTATGCAGAGAAGTTTGAATTAAGAAAGAGGAAGGTAAGTGGGATGGGGTGAGCTAGGGATGCTTTTTTGGGGCACATTCTAGGGTGAAATGAAACAAAGAGAATGAGTGATGGTGGGGCAGGTGAGCAAAGAACAGTCACTGATAATGTGAAATAAGGCATAAGTTGGGTGGATCACCAGGATAAGGCAGGGGATGGGGCTTGTAACCATGGCCTATAGAGAATAAACTGGAGAAACTTCTAATTTAGTCTGAAGAGAAAGATATGTGTGTGGTGTGGAGAAGAGTACTGAAGAGCTGTTTTCAAAGAACAAAAGTGTTTTTGTTTTTGTTTTGTTTTGTTTTGTTTTCCACAAAGAACAGACTTATTCCATAGAGTACTCATAGAGTATACTACTACTGGGACAAATGGGTTGACATTATAAGATTTCAAGAGAAAATGAGTAATTATGAAAATTGTATGGTCAGGAATGAAGCCTCTGCCCCTGGAGGAGCTCCAGGAGAAATCGGAATACTAGAATAGAAGTGGTTACATCAAGTAGGGGACTCTCAGTTTTTTTTTTTGTTTTTTTTTTAAAGATTTATTTATTTGTGCATACAGAACTGGGGTACAGGCCAGAGACTCAGGGGCGGCGAAAGACTTCACCAGAAACAGAGTGGGGAGCAGAACAGGCAGATTGATGAAGTACACTGCTGAGGGGAGCAGCCGGCGGGTCAGGAGAGGTCTGCCGCGCCATGTGATCACCTCCGGGGCAGGCGGGAATCAAACTCATGCGGAAGTGGTTTCAGCTTCTTAGTGCAGTGCTTTAACCTGCTGCGCCTCCAGGGAGGGCCCTCTCAGTTGTTTTTTAAATCCTTTCCAACCCTAAAATCTTGTAGAACCTCAACTAAGGAAGCAAAAAAGTAAAAAGCCCTGGAAGAATTCGTGTTTAGAAATAATTTAAATAGTCAAAGTGAATTTACATTTGTTTTAAGTTATTTTCAATCATGGAGCCCCGTGGCCCTCCTCATTATTTTTTGTGTCCTTAGTTGAGGCTTTAAATCAGAATTTTAGAACAGAGCATGGAAGGGACTCAATGGACTATGGTGAAGGACTGTGGGGCCTTGGTGGTGGGTATAAAGTGGTAACATATGTCTGGAGGGGTGGACCTTTAGCTCTGAAATATACACAGTGGTGTAAACCAAAGTTGCCTCAATAAAAAAATATTAAAAGAAAGGAAGGAAAGATGTACAGAAGAAGAAAGGAAGAGACGGGAAGGGAAGGAGTGAGAAGGAACAGGAAAAAGGACTAAAAGGAGGAAGGAAGCTAAAGCAGATCAGTAGAAAAGAGATGGCGGTGAGTCCGCTGATCAGGAAACATTTGTAGAAATGAAGACAGGTCCCTAAGCATGATACCTTCCAGCTCCATCCATGTTGCTGTGAAAGGCATGAATTAATTTTTTTTGGTTGCTGAATACTATTCCATTGTCTATACGTACCACATCTTTTAAATCCAGTCTTATATTTTTGGGCATTTGGGGGTCATGCTTAGTGAAATAAGCCAGAAAGAAAAAGAAAAATACCAGACGATTTCACTCATAGCAGGAGCATAAGGGATCAGATGACAAATAAAAGAGGGACAAACAAAGATAGTAGAGTAACAATGAAAATAATGAATAACTATAAGCCAGAGATATTTTATGGGGGTGGAAGGGAGAATGGGATCAGAACTGGGGTGGGAAGAGTGCACTGGACTGTGGTGATGGCACATGGGTGAACTGGTGGTAGGAAGTCCATGGGGAATACAATTTGATGGGAAAATGCACAAAATGAAGAATGATCTAAAATTATATGTGTGTGTGTGTGTGTATATATATATGTATATGTGTATATATATATATATATATATATATATATATATATATATATATATATATATACAAGAATTGATGTCAAAACACTGACTGTTTCAAATGTTTCACCTAATCACAACATGAATCTGGGGATCATAATACCATCACTCATTTCCTCATGAGCTAAGGAAAGACTACAAAGCTCAAGTTTTGTCCATGCCCTATGTTAGCCAGATCGGAGCTTTAACTTGATTCCAGTATTCTGACATCCAGTCTGGCATTTTTTCTAGTTCATTTTTCAGAATTTCCAAGAAGGATTGGGAAGAAGGAATGAAAAATAGAGAGGCCAATGTTTATAAAGATTATAAAAGCCTCTTTACTAATATCCCTGCCCTCCCTTTTCCACTCCCTGTTTTCTCCTTTATGCTGTCTATGCTAGTGCTCTAATGTGGGGCACTATGATCTTCTTAACTCATGACTCTTAACACTGAAGATTCCCCATGGTTCACTGAATTAATTACAATGCTTTAGTTAGTGCTCAAGGTCACCCATAGCATGGCCTATTCTCGCTCCCTGCTCTACAGCATTATCTTCCACTGCCTTCTCCATATACTGGGAATAGCTAATAGGGGAATAATAGGAAATGACCCCCAAGCTCCTAGTGTGGAGAATGTTTCCTCTATTGAAAAGGGCAGGCATATCTGCCCCTCAGTGATGCCAGCTTTACCAACCTTTTAAGTGTAAAACCTCCCTTGTTTTTAAAGGCTAGCCAAAAATTCAATTTAATGAAATAGCACTATATGGGCCAAATAAAACCTACTTATGGATCTGGCTCCCTTGTGTCCATTTGGAATTTCCAATCTGAAAATGTTACTTTTTAGCTAAAACTGTTCCCATCTGCCCAACTAGAAGACAGCCTTACCTCTTAGAAGTCCATGGGAATCAATTTGCATCTTTCTTATCCAGTCATACTAGTCAGCCCTACTAGACTACACGGTTTCAAGGTAGGGAGTTTTCTACCCTATGATTTTCACACTGTGCTCCATTCAGGTTAGGTATTAATATGAACTTCAGATATAGTAGAAAAAAAAACAAAAGATTTGGTTTTGCTAAAATGTGAAGTCTATAAAAAGGGTTGATGAGTAAAGATGTTTCAAAACTCCATGTCTGGGTAATGACGATAATTACCTAGAATAACTGTGTAGGTGGATCAAGCAGGAGATGCAAAGGAAAGTTGAGGCAGTAAGGATTATTAGAATGTGCTCATTCAGAATTCAAGAGCTTAAAACACCTTTGAATGTATGCCACTTCCATGCAAAAAAATAAATCTTGAACTAGAACAACATCAGGAAGTCATTATAAAATTTTGTGCTTAAAGTTTCTATTCTAGAACACAAATTAGAAGGATGGATTGAGAGCACATACTGTCTTGGTCCAACATGTTCAGGGAGAAACTCTTTCTCCAAACTTGTTAAAAAAAAAAAGTATAAAGACAGATTCATATTCTTTCAATTAAACAATTAGTTGACCTAATACAAGATTGCTACTTGTTATCACTCCTTAGTATGGGCAAATAAACAGTTGCTCTTAGTAATTTTCGATTTGGGGGACTGATGTCAGTATTAGCGAGCTCATGGGGGAGCTTTTTTTTTGCAATTTGAAAGATCCTGAATTCTTATATTTTTACTAAAATGGATGATATGCTATGAAGGAATGTTACTCAGAAATTGTGTAGGTTTCAAAAAAAAAAACATGACAGATAATTCTGTAGTTGGCACTGTGACCCTCAATATATCAGAAGTATTGTTTCTTAGTAGAGTTTAATCTCATTGTTGAACTAAGTAAAATTTAAGGAATATTCATTATCCCAGTTTAGAGAGAAAGAGGTGAGAAAGATAACAGCTCTTTACTGGGTGCCTGCAGACTTTGTTCTTACTCCATTTATTATACCCTGCAGAGCAACATTATCATATCCATTTTACAGGTAAGAAAACTGTAACTCAGATAAGGAAAATTTCCCAATATTGCAAGACTAGGAACTGTTATAAGTTCAGGGAGCCAGCCCAGGCTGGTTTGCCTCCAAAACCCATCATTCCCTTTGCATACTGCCCACTGCTCATATGGGAATCTTCCATTCTAATGGACTACCAGAGAGCTTGAATTATTTCCCAAGTGTTGAGTGGTCTGCTCCTATTCTGTTTCTCTTCTGCTTTCCTCACAGCCCATGACTGTCACCAGCTTTGTTGCATCTCTGAAGGGCAGTGGAAGGCTGAAGATGTCTCAGTAGCCACATGGGTTGAAACTTAACTGCTTATCCAAAATAACTCTAGCTCCAGTCAATGATTCCAAAGGATCTGAATAAGGATCGGATTAGAGACGGTCTTGCCATTTGTTAATAAAATCTGTCGGCGAACAGAATTACATAGGTATCTATTCATTATCTCCTTCCTTAGCCAGCCTGTGAACTCCTTGAGAGTAGGAGGAATTCATCCATACATCCCTGAATTCCCAAGCACTGGAGAAGAGCCTATTACCTCATGATGGTCTACCATGCTTGTTACATGTGAAGTGAGTGACTGTTGTGTCACAAATCCAACACACAGGCATCAGTAATAACTCATCACCTTTGTCCCAACAGTTCTTAATCTAAATCTGTGTCTTTTATGTTTTAAATATATGACTAATGTTGTAAAGGTAGTATGGATGAAGGTCTTTTGCCTCCAGTGGTCCAAGTGACCTTTGATTAAATTACCATTATACCAATTTTCTTCTTCATTGTCCCTCAAGGAACAAATTAAGCAATAACAATATGAAAACTGTAATTGTTCTATTTATGGGTATCTAGTTTGGGAGAACTCTTCTCAACTTTATCATTGAGTGAGTAATACTTTCCATCTACATCAAAGGTGTGGCATGAAGAGCACTCATTGAAATAGGGTTCATGTCTTTGAGACTTATATTAATGTTGATGACGGTTCATGAAGTGCTGTGTTATTTAAATATAGAATATTATTTTGCTGAGTACTGTAAAGTACAGAACATTTCCTTACAAAGTGAGAACATAAAATAGACCATTCACTATCCCTCTCATTAATAATTCAGACCTACTGCTTATTTATTCAAGCAGTGAATAGTAGGACTTTTAGCTTAGCTTTTAAAAAAATGTTGCGGAGTTGTTTACTAGTTTTATGATGCAAGTTAATAAACAGTCAGAGGTAGATGTTCATGGCAGAATGCAGAGTTTTTCAGGCAAAATGCCTATTAAGCAAAAGAGAAACTGAGCTCAGCTTGGGTGATTAATCTAATTTCCACCTCTCTCTACAATTTTAAAGTAGAAATGGGAAGTAAAGGTCAATGTTGAAAGTATTTCAATTATAGTTTAGCATTACTGTGGTGAAACTAGTCTATAATTCCATTTAAAACTCCTGCTCGATGAGATGTATTAAAATATATTTTGAATACGTGAATTCTGAGCCTCTTTTTTCCATAAAGGGCATCTTGCCTTAAAACCTCTGCATTCTGCCATGGGTACATATCCCTGACTACTTATTAAAGTTGGCCTTGGACTTGGAAATATATGCCACCCTCCGAAAAAAAAAAAAAAAGTGGTCTGACAGCATGTTCAAGGATACTGAGAATTGGAGTCTATCATTTGTTAATGCATTTTCTCGATGTTACTGCTGGAAAGTCACACGAAAGTGAACAAAAGGAAAAGTTCCTGCTCTCAAGAAGCTCGTGTCCTGTTGGGGGACGGGGGCTTGGACAAACCATGAACCAATAAATACGTAAGAGTATGTCACCTCGTGGTTGTGCTGTGATGAAAAACAGGCAAGGTGAGGGTGGAGCATGGCTGTGCTATTTTCGATTTGGAGCAAGCTTGTGGGTGCCAGGTGAAACATTCAGGCACAGGGAACACAAATACAAGTCTAAGGGGATGCACAGCATGGGCAGGAAGTGAGAGGAAGACATACTTTGAGGAGATGAAATCGGCAAGGCATCTGGAGCAATGTCTGCTGGAGACCTTAAGGGTCACAACAAGGACTTGGGCATCATCCAGAGCAAGATGGGAGGGTTGGGACCTCTGGATTTTGATGGACTTGGGGTGGGAGTTCATTCAGGCTGCTTCCCTTTCCATTAACTCAGTGAATGCCAGCAACTTCCTTGGTACTGTATACTCACCCCCACCCCACCCTTCAAGTGGCTGCACGGGGAGGACACTGTTAATCCAGACCCCTCCTGTCCTGCTACCTTCTGGAGTCAAGAACATTTGGAGGAGTGAAGAAAAGTCACAAACAAGGGGAAGGAAACAACCTAGGAATGGTGGTGACTCATCTAGGTCTGGGTCCTTCACTCACTCTGAGCTGCTGGTTTCCCAATCTGGTCCTGTGACCTCAGAGTGTCTCTGAGGGGGTCTTTGCTGGTCTTCTGAAACGATGAGGCAAAAACTGTTGGGGAGGTGGCTGAGGTAAAGTAAAGCATCCTGGCAAGAAAACTTGAAACTCCATGTAAGTCTTAACTACTACAACTAATATGATGACGATGATGGTGGTGGAGAGGGTGGTGGTGATGGTGGCAGCAAGAAAAGCTAATACGTGCACACCCTGTCTACCGGTCACTGTGTTAAGTTGGAGTGTATATTTTATACACTCAAATACATTTATTTTGTTTCTTTAATATTTATTCACTCCAAAGTAACAACAGGTTAACGTAAATAGCCTATTTTTTAAATGAAGAACTGCATCAAATGCATTTAATTAGTACTTCCAACTATTAGGTAGACACTATAATTTTCTTTATAGTTGAGGAAACTGAGGTACAGAGAGGTAAAGTTACTTGCTCCAGGTCACAATAAGTGGCCAGGTGGCCAAGTACATCTAACCAGGATGTCTAAAGTGGAGGCGGGGTTTGCTTCCTTCTTATATGTCCTATGTCAGCAAAGTAGTCTTCTTTGCAGGTTTAAGCAGCATCATCTTATTTCAGGAAAAATGGAGCTTAGTGGAACAATGGTCAGCCCTGCAGAATGACAGAACATAGGCTTTGCCTCCAGCAGGCTGTATCTCTGCAGCTCCAGAGCCAAGTGTGAGCCCTCAAACATGAATGTACTTAATACATATTGAATGAATGAAGGAATGAATGAAGGAATAAAAGCACTTTGTATAGTACCTGACTTACAGTAAGTGCCAATATATTGTTGCTATTATTAAGAATGCTCGTTGCTTATGCATTCTATTCTAGGAAAGGTGGCCTGAGATGATTTTCTTAGTCAATGCCTAAAGCAAAGTCACTGAAGATGAAATCAATTCTATTAGATAAACTATTGATGAAGGCTATTATAATACACCAGTTAGATCATGTGTTACATGATGAGCAAAAACCCAGTCTGTTTCCTGTTATGAATTGTGTGGTCTTACTTACCTTGGAGTAATCCTATGAGAAACCTAGGTTTTTTGATAACTTAAAGCATTGTCCAAAAGTAAAATGTCATTATTATTGCAATGTACATTTTTACTGTTCCTGCTCTACCAGTCTTAATAAGTTGCCCCTCACCCAGTCAATGGAAAATATTTTATGACATCACAAAAGACGTAAAGGAACTACCACACAGTCATCATTAGTCTACTGGTGAGTGAGCCTCAGGGTTTTCCAGCAGACTTGTATTTTTCCAACTAGATGGCATAATTAGATTTTGAAACACATTTCAAAACTGAATCTAAAACAGATGTTATATCCAAAATTGTCACAATATTAAATTTATTGAGAAAAGTAATTTGAATTCAATCTTTGATTTATGGCAAAGAAAACTCCCACCTCTGTTAAGAAATAGAAGACAAAATAGTGTTTTGAACCCTAAATATTATATATGAGTTCAACATCTTTTTCTCTAAGATTTGCATCTCCCTCCCTACTAATTAGTGGCTTTTTAAATTAACCTTTAGGGATAATTTAGCAGTAGAAAGAGTGAAGCAGACCACAATTTGAGTCCTACTTCTGCCAACTAAAAACTACATGATCTCACACAGAAATTTAACTTCTCTGATCAGGAACCTGTTTATAATGGGGGCAGACAAATAGATGCCTTGGACTATTACGGGATTATATGGTATGTGTCATGTGCCTGGCACTTAGAAAATTTACTGAATGGCAGAGATGTCAGAATTTCTCAAATAGCCCATTTGATTACATGGACTATAGATCATGGAGGTGAATATATTGGGGGGTTACATTTGTCATCATGTGGAATGGTTTAATGATCAACTTAATGGATCCCAAATTCAAACTTTGGGGGCACAATATGAACAGTGCTCACATATTCCTTAAAATTCACCAGTGGTGGGGAGGGGCACCTTACCTTATTGTTGGAACAAGTAGAATATTAAGAAAGATGCTATTTTGAGGGATGAAATCTAACAGAAAAGGATAGATTTGCTAAATTCATCTTTTTGGAAGCTGGAGGGTCAAGATCTGTTTGAAAATCTTTAAAAATATTCACAGTTAAAAATTGGTATATTAGAATCTGGACAGAGTAATTGTGCTACTAAATTATAAGTACATAAACATCCGTTTGATATAATAATAAAAAGAAAAGGCAGTGAATTTCCTAGTGGGTTGCCATCCCCCTCACCCCCAGGTATTAAAAGCTTAACAATTCTTTAGGTTTCTGTTCAACATTTTTTACCAGGAAAGTCCTCTAGTCTCTCAATACTCAGGCATTTGCAAACCAGCTCTCTTCCTGGTTCACAGGTGGTCACTTTCTGTGGCCTCACATAGTGGACAGTAGAGCAGAAAGAAAGAAAGTAAGTTTTCTTGTATCTCTTCTAAGGGCAGTAATTCTATTCATGAGGGTTCCACCCTCATGACCCAGTTACCCCAAGGGCTTCACCACTCATACTGTCACAATGGGGATTGAGATACCAGCATATGAAATTTTATTGTCAACATAGGCATTTTAAAGACACAGACAGGATTTCCTTTGTCTACTTTCTCAAGATCTGATGCCTGGAGAGATGGGATGAGATCATGTCCCAGGTCCCTGGCTAGACAAAGGGCAGAAGAGAATGGATCAGGACTTTTGGACTCATCTCCCTCTGGGAATACTCCCAAGGAAAGAGATGATTCCTGAAAGGAAACTGAGATGCTGTTGGGGTGGAGGATGGGATGTTTGGTAGCACAACCAATGCATTTCTGGCCTAGGGGTCACATACAGCATGGTGTTACAAAGAAGGAGGGCTCAAATATTACTGAGCCAGAGTATTTGCAGCAGTGATCTGAGTGCTTACTATTAGCTGGTTAGGCAACTGAGGAATAGTTAAAACATACAGAAAAAACCTTTTAAAAGAAGACTGTATGGATACATGTATATACATTTGCATATATATTACACGTATTCCTCTCTAGATGCATCTGTCCAAAGATGAATATGAAAACACATATACTGACTATTTTCTAAGGAAGGTCTAATTTGGTGAGTGTTTTATTCTTAAATACTTTTGAGGTAAATTCTCCATTCTAGATATAAAGGGTATAACTTTTTTTTTATTTTAATGTGTAAGACCCCCGTGAAATATTCTGTCAATATTTTTTTAAGTTTACTTTGCTATTAGCTTCTATCTAGAGCTGGAGAGGAATACAATCTCTTTACAAAAAGAAACTGTCCCTTTATTAAAAAAATTCTGAGCCAGGTAGGGGTCAGTGTTTCTGACCTCCCAGAAAGTAGGGTTACTGACCACAATCACAGTGCCCATTAAGCTTACAAACTAAACATGTCAAGTGATAATAAATGCTTCAGGTATCATTTTCTTCCTTATTAGTCAAATCTAAGCTTCATCAAAAAGTATTAAGAACAGACCACTATAAGTTACTGATAGTCATACTCAAAGAGAATCACTAAGTACACATTTTACATTAAAATTTGTTTCTTTAGGACAATGTTAATGAAGATGCTGCTTTAAAAAAAAAAATCTGACACTCAGAAGACTGGTAGCCACTCTCTATGTTTCCACTTCTTTCTAACAGTTAAAAGACACATTAAACAGATAAGCAAGTTTTTAAGTTGACTTTCTTGCTTAATGGAGTTATTAGTCGAATAACAATATTCGATAAATTGTCTATGGCAGGTGGTTGAGAAATCTGTTAAGCTTCTCAGGGAGCATCTATCACCTGCATAAAATCACTTCTTCCTACTTTGCTGAAGATCTTTTCTATGTTCTTCAGACAAGAAAATGAAAGATATTTCACATTAAATAAGTTCCTTAAAGTATTTTAGGTGAGTAATGAATGTTTTGAAATTAATCCATTTATTTTCTAAATGATCTCAATTCTAGTCAATTTAATTATCTAGAGAAAGAGAAAGTAATTGTATTGCTAGAAGATTAGAATCTGTTAAGGACACATCACCCCCTACCTTCTTAGTCCCTTTTGATCTCCATAAACTAAAGGTGGCCTGGATATATATAACAGAAATTATTTCATATTAGTCATTGAATAGAGAGTGAGTTTCCATTAACATTTTGGTTACTGAAATATAATCATGAATATCTCTAGAGGGTTTCAATTCCTGAGAATCAAATCACAGCAATTGAGGCTTTGCTAAGTTACTAAGTGAACACAATGGTCTTTGAAGGTTCTGAAAGAGCTTTAGAGTTCAGTAGGGATACAAGGTCAAGGTTGCAGCAAAATTCTATCCCCAGCACTGAATTTATAAAATAGCACAAGAAATAAGTGAGACCAGCATTGACCAGTTTTCCTGACAAATACCCACGTTTCTTTTTCCAATCAATCCCAGATACCCAACACCCACATATACACTTGAGTCAATTATCTCTCCTCAAAGCAAAGCATGAAGTATGCCATAACACCTCTGCTCCAACCTTCTCCTCCTACGATTCTACCAGACCAAACAAGCACTTTCACATTTCTATTGATTCAAATAACAAAGAGATTTCATTGTACTAAGTGACCATGATGTGCTGGGTTGTTTTTTTCATAACTGACATAACAGCATGACAAAGACTATGAGTCAGTCACATCATACTGTTGTGTGAAGAGGAAAACAGAATACACAAAGCAGTGGAGTATTTTCTCAGCATGATTATCATGTGTCCACAAGGTTAGGAGACTTGCCCAGTTGGGAGGATATTGGACATTCTCAAAAGCAGAGAAGAGGAAAGAGGAATATGAGTCACTTTTAAAAGGTTCTGGTCTTTTGGAAGGAGGAAGAAAATCCTAAACAACCCTAAAATTCTAAGCATATGAAGAACTACAATGAGGAGAACAATTTTCTGTTTATAATTCTCCCTCCCTCAAGAGGATCAATAGGCTTAAAGTGTAGCATGAGGGAATTAAGTTAGACACAATTTCTAAAAGGGAGATCATGAAGGCCTAGGTAGGTCCCTGAATAAAAGATTGATCAGTAGGTCAAATGGTAGGGCTGAGTATAAGCATATCAGATAAGATAGTTTTCCTTTGGATCTACTATTTCCTCTGCTAGAATCTCTTTCTCCTCCCATATTCACACAGCTCTCTTCATTTAGATCTGTGAATGACACTGAAATAATAAACAGCCACCTTCCCAGAGATGCTTCCAATGTTGACCTATTCACAAATGACTGGTGGAAGTTTTGGAGAGTGACAAATACAGAAGGACTCCTTTTGGTACAGTTGCTCTAGCAGCTTTGATGAAATGTTAAGAAATGGGAGTCTAAGGACCTCCAATCAACCTCTCCTCTAATACTTCATCCCCTAAATTCTGCTTCATTCATTTCATAGTCTTTATCCCTACCATGGGTGTATTTGTTTATTAGTTCAGTGTGTACCTCTTATGTGAGTGTGTACTCCATGAGGGCAAGAATGTGATCTTGTTTCTCCTCCAACAGCAAAAGCACTGCTTGCTAAGCAGTTTAGTGTACCACACCTATGTTTTTGAATGAATGAATAGATCTCTAGATTCAAGGGTCTTTGAAATGCTTGTTCCTCTTATAAGACTCGTTGTGTTTCTTGCCTGCCCTAATGAGAGGAAAGGAGCTTTGTGAGTCTCGGGGCACCACTGTGGATGCCCAGCAGATCAGGCTGGATTCCTGGAATATGAATCAGGAGGCATCTACCCTTCTCTGTTTTGGAAGCACCCATTTACAGGGGGAATAGCTGCAGACATGGATGTCCTTTGAGGAGGAGAATACCCAGCTGTAGCTGAACTCTGCAATTCTGAGAACACTGGGCCAGTGACAGAGAATGTCTGCTGTTGCAGGAGAAGCAGGTGGAGGAACAGCAGGTGTGGCGAGGTAACAAAAGTGTTACATGAGTCTCATAATTTCTGACAGCTTTGAGACGTTGCTTCTAAAACAGTATACATCAATTCTGCACTTCGGAGACATGCATCAAAGCATTTCAGTGGTGATTACTTTAGGTGGGCCTTGATTGGTCTCACCTATACCTATGCTGTGCCCACAAGAGACAAGATACTGCCTTATTTAATAAACTCTCCCCAGGCTCCATTCGTACCAGCCACGTTAGAAGTTCTAGGCATGGGGCTTGTGATTGTCAATAGTTTTCAAAGCCCTCCATTGGATATCAATGTGCAATCAGGTTTAAGAACCACTGAGCTGAAATGAAATATAAATTCCATTACCCATTTTTGGATCCTTTTCATTCTCTCAAGGGTTTGTCTATTTGTGGAGGGGGAAGACTATTTTCAGAAATCTGAGAAAATCCAACTTGTACACTCACACACACAAAATCTCTATAGTTCATCATATCATTTTCCTTCTCTTGAGAGCTTCCAATCGCCTCCATTTCTCTCAGCATGTTTATGCCATAAAGCAGACAGCTAAGCTCATAGCAATGGTATTTCTGGAGGAAGAAAAATATGGCAGAACTCCATTTGCCTGATTTCCTCCTCTCTTTGTTACTATAAATCTAGAACTTTGGGGACAATTGAAGAAGTTGAAAACTGAAGGCCTCATACAACCAGCTGAAAACTACCACATCAGAGAAAGCTAAGTCATACTGAAACACAGGGTTTGCATTTGCCTCCACTCCTTTCAAAGGAACCACTGCACTTACGAAGAGTGCCTGCTGCTGCATACCCTCATGGGGAGACAGCTTTCCCATGTGGCTACCTATAGAAATGGAGGGGTCTGTAAGAAGTGTAAAAGCCAGAGAGCAAGAGGCTGGAATCAGGCAGGTGAGGCAAAGCCTCCCCTTCTCCTGACAATAACTATTAAAGACTTTGAAGCAAGGAATTCTTGGCTCTATAATGCATCTGTTTTTGGCCACTAATGAAAGCTTACCTTTGGGGAAACTGCCAGGTAGGTGGCAGATTTTACATTTGGACCCCTCTTAATGACAATGAGTAATGTTCACTTTTTGAACAAGGAACATAAATATTTTCTCAACAAATCTCTTGATTTGTTCCTATGTCCCCTTTTAGTAAGCACAAAGTAGATCTTTACGTGGCAATGATGTCACTGTTTTACATTAAATGTCAGAAAGGAAAGGCCGTATTTTCTAAATTGCTAGCCTGTGTGTGAGTGTGTGTTTACCCTAGATTATCATTATAAGTTCAACTGAAGTTGCAACATGCCAACAAACTGATAAAAGTAAACTATCACCTTCAGAGATTGTCTGAAAAGATGACGGCAACAGAGATGGCAACTGCTAACCATAAACACTAAATTTGTGTCAGACACTGTGTTAATTATCTCACATGAAAATTTTCTTTAATCCTCCCACCAAGTCAATGAGGTAGAAACTACAATTATCCCCACATTGCAATAGAATAAAACCAGGGCACAAAAAATTAGGTAGCTTGTCCCAAAGAAACAAATCCAATGTGATTACAAAGCTTTAGCTAAGGACATAAAATGCACCTCCGTGGGAGCCTACCAGAAAAAAATCCCATAAATTTCTGATGGACAATGTCAGCTGCTTCAGAATCTGGCCGTGAACCACCTCCTTCCCGTTTCCTCCACAGCCTCTCACAGAGCTCCTACTGCAGTCAAATGCATTGACTCACTCACTGCAAAATGGAATGCTTTCCCATGCCTACCCTCTCTCTTCTGTACAAAATGGACCTATCTTCAAGTTCAAGCATCATTGCTCCATGAAGCCATCCAGGCACTTAAGTACAGCCAACGGTAAAAACTTTGTGTCCCCTTAATTCCACAAGTCACTTTCAGTCCTTAAGAAATTGATCAACTGGAAAAGTGGTTGTTTTTATTCATATGCTCAGATATATACCTCACATAAGCATATTTTAAACTTCTTTCTGCATAATCATAATGTCTAGAATATTGCGGGCTTTTAATACATATTTTCTCACTAGGATTTCTTGGACCAAAAAAGTTTACAGTATTTTATGACATTCTCAGGGCAAACAGGAAAACAACAGAGAATTTCTGAAGACAGAAGGAGCGAGGAAATTTTACTTTGTGTAAATGTAATTCTGTTCCTGCAGTTGCTGGAAGATGTCTCTCCATTCAGCTGCTCACAATAGACTTTAAATTGGTTTTTAAACTGAAGGGACTTTGAGCACAGCTCGGCTTTCTGGAGTGCTTACGGCAGGTATGACTGGCAGGTCAGGGAGGCCACACGCATTCAGGACACAACCATACACAGTGCCAAACCATTATGTTCTAATTTTCTGAACTTCAGTATGACAGGTAATAGACACTTCCACAACACTGGCATAAAAAATTGGTATACACAGGGCCACACATTTAAAATATACAGGAACAACAAGTCAGATTCTTGATTCATTTCAAGAGAGTGCTTAAAATCCCAATCTTGAATGTGTGAGCTAGTGAACACAAAAATCCCCAGCTGGGAAGCACCAGATACCCAACAATCAAGAATTCAGGGTCTGCCTGGAGATGAATACTAAGGTGAGGATGGGAAATGATTATGCAGTGTAATTCCCCTTTACTTCCTCCCATCACACAATGAGTAACTGTCCTTTGTGTCTGTGTGAACTGCTTAAATAAGAAGCGTCTGTTACTTCTTATGTTGAACATGAGGAGTGAAAGCAAAATTCCTACCATCTAAGCATGGAATCTTTTTTCAAAATATAAAACCAAATGGAAAGAGAAAAGAGAATTAATAATCATTAGGGGATAATTACTTGCAATCATCAAACAACTGATGCAGGCCATGGCGGAGGGCCAGTGCTGTGGAATACTAAGTCTTTAGATGCAAAATGTATTTATGCTCAAACTTTCTTGATGGATAAGTGCTCGGGAAAAATGACTTACCACCTTGGCCTGACAAAGAACATTCAGACAGCTGCTCTCCAACTTCAATTTCCAGAGAGCTGGAGATTGAAATTGCCATCTGTAGAATAGCTTTTGTTCAGTTTGAACACATCACAATATATATAAATGACATGCCATGAAGAGGTATTGCTCCACTCTCAGGGTGCCCTGGGTGTAATATTTTTTATGTTTTCTCATTTAAAGATGGATTCAAAACCTCTCTCAACATTAAGGACTGACAAATTCTCCTATTGGTACAGATACAAGACTAAGAAAACACGTCTGCTGTGAAAAAGATGATCATGGATCACCTAATAAAAGAGGAAATTAAAAAACAGACAAAGGTAGACCTTCTCACATTCAATAATAACCCGAGGTCTGTTTCTCTCAAAACTTATTCTAATTAAGATAACCATGCACTTACTAGCGCAGGCTGAAAACTATCAACTCAAGTCTTGTTTCCTTAAGCTAAATAGGCTCTACCAACCAACCAGTTTCAGTTGTAGCAGCAGCAGTGAAAAATAAGATGGTAGGTTCATACCTTGACCTCCTGATTGGTAAAGACCTCCACATCCACCACACAGGCAACAAGAGTGGAAACATCACAGTCCATGCTAGGGGCTGGCATTCCCCCTCCTGAATTTTCAACAAAGAGTTAGGCAGCCTCTGACTTGTGCGAGAGGGGAAGAGCTTCCAGGTGGGTGGTGCTGCAGCCCTCCCGCCCTCGCCCGCCCGCCTGCCCGCCCGCCGCCCGCCGAGGGTGAGGGTGCGCCTGCCCTGGGATGGCTGGGGCTGGGGAGCTCGGCACCTGAAGCCCGCCAGCTCCTGCTGCACGCAGCCCGCCGCGTCTGAAGCAGAGCAGCGGAGTAAAGAACGACCGGGCTCTCTCGTGGCAATGACATCACCACAAAGACTGACACAAGCTGAAGCTATTTTTTTTCCCCAAGCCTTTTATCTCTAGGCAGTGCAGTGGAGCAAATTGAACATGATTATGTGCTAAATCTGAACTCAGACTAAATCAATTCGGCAGCGTTCGCTAGGAACTGAGTCATAGCTGTTGTTTCAGCGGAGTGCTTATGTTTGCAAAAAGCAGGGGGCAGAATCTGACACCAGAAGCTCTGCTTTGGGAGGTGGGGGGTCTGGTTGGGGGAAATAATTCTGCGGATGAACCTCATGAGACTAAGATGTGACAGTTTTCTGCCTCAGAGATGAGCAGGAAGTTGAGGTATTTTGCAAATGCTCGGCTTTTGTTAATTATCCTGTGCCACTCGGAGAGACCACACATGCATCCCCCCCCCGCCCCCCCGCACCCACTGAATAGAAATCCATTCTTGGAGGGACTAAAGAGCTGGTCGTCAGTCATTTAGGATGCCTGGTAAGAGGAGATAATTAGAGGTTTGTGAAATTCTATTTGAAGCACATAAGTGCGGACCAGAAACTCTAAAAGCACCCTTCGGAGCTTGGGATTTAGAGTCTCCAAGGTCATTCAAACCAAAAGCGGCTCATAGAAAAAGAGTTCCAGTCTCGCGTGTGGGGACAGATGGCAGCATCTAACAGGCAAACGCACTGATGTGGGTCATTGTCAGAGCCCCGGGGCTCAGTTTTACTTGAGACTGAACATGTCTGATGCTTTCTCAGTCTCCTTGCCTGATTGTGAATCCCTGAAGGCCAGGGCTGTGGATATTTCACCTTTATAGCTTGAGCCTTTAGCAAAGTGCCTAGCATGAGAAGGCCATCATTGTTTAATGAATGAGTCAACCAAACAGGAATAGCTGTTTTTCACTGTAGTCAGATTAGTTTTTATTTTATCATTAGTTATGAAAGCCCCAGTAGAACTCACTGACATTCTAGCAGGATCGACGACCAGTAGGAGCACAGCTGCATCTTCAATGCCTATCAGAACATCAGGATTTGCAACACACGATTGGGCATTTTATACACAGATGGGAAAGGTGACATTTCAGACTGAAGGTAGAAGTTCTGTGGCTGATCTTCACTGGATAACATTTGAGACTAGTACACCCATTCTCTGTGCTCAATGAAATCCACAAATACAAGTATTTAAACTCTTGTGTATATGTGTATGAATTATTATACTGCCCAGGGCACCATGGGGAATATGAAAATATAAACACAGAGAATTCAGGTAGTGCTTACTGAGTGATGACTCTATGTCAAGTTCTACAACAGTTATGCTTAAGGATCAAATGATGAATAGGCAATATTTGTTATCCTCAACGGGTTTAAAATCTAGGGGAGGTGATAACACATGGAGACAAACAAAACAACAACGTAATGGTGACAGTGACCAAAGAGGCACAGGCAGTATTTGGTGGTGGCGCTAGAGAAAGAGAAATGAATGATGGAGCTGTAGGAGGAGGATATGATCTCTGCTCTGCACTTGAAACATGAGTAAGACTTTGGCAGACAGGAGTCCTTCAGCCTAGAAATGTCCAAAGGAAGAAAATAGAGTATTGGATACAAGGCACATTGAAGGTTAAATGTGACTGAAGGGATAGACAAGGCAGCAAGAATCAGATTATTTAAAGTCCCATGGGATTCTTAGTGTCTGTCTGGTTAACTATGGAATGCTGGGAAAGTTTTTGAGAAAGTAAGAGTGGTCTTGATATACATAAGTATGACTAAAATGTAAAGCATGTACAAAGATGAATACAATTTTGAATACCTATGACATGACTGTAACAGACAAAACAACACTGCAGACTGCAGAATGACTATGGAATTCAGACTATTAGAGGGGAAGAGTAGGATAGAAACAAAGGGCAGAGGGGTAGTGGTGGGTGTGGTGCGGCAGAGTACACCCAAGGAGGTGTACATTGTCCCCCTAAATCATATATAGTATGCTAAACCAATGTTATCTCGATTAAAATAAATAAGTGAATTTACCCATCACAATGATTACTGAATATAAAGTTGGGAAGTGATGTCAGCAATCTGCCCCCACTGCCTGTGTGAATGACCTCCAGCCTGCCCCTGCATTGCTATATGTCACACCATGTCAGTGTCTGTTCACCTGCAGAGGTGAAGTCTAGGATGCATGGCCAGAACTGATGAAGGATCACTGATTTAGAAAAACAGCACTCTAAAGACTCCATGAGAACTTCACACTCAATATTTGGGGAAGAACTATGAAGAATACATGTGTTATTTCAAGAAAAGGGGCACTGCTATGATACCCCTTAGTAGGAGGACATTAATCTATCCAGGAAGCAGAATCCCACTCAAAATTGTAAAAGAAGTACTTTTTTCTAATGCATCCATAGTTTCTCCTTTCTGATTTATTTTTGCTCTGGGCACACTATTTCCTGTACTCAAGTATCCACTCATCTTATAGTTTCCTCTTTCAAAATATCTTTTCAAGGACATAGCTTTCAATTCATTTCTATTAACTTTAAATGACAGATAAGTCTTAGTATTACCCATCATGATGAAAACTGTAACAGAGGACTGTTAACAGAGGACTGGATCCTAAGTTCAGTAAACATGGTTTTTAGAGTGATATCATCAGCATCAAGAACATACGGTCTATGGGGCAAAGGAAATTTCCTGAAATAAAATTACTGTATCACTTGGGCTTGTTTTTAATATTAATTATAGAAACTGGAGGTGTACTCAGCAGTAGAGAGGATACAATATGTCCCTTCATGGGCCTACCACTAAGGCACAAGAATAACTTAGAGCCATTCTTGCTTCCCCTTTGCCAGGGGTTCTCAGAGTGTGATCCCCAGACCAGTGGCATCAGTATTCCCTGCTAGAAAGGCTAGTTGTGGGCCCTACACAATACTGAATGTAAACTCTGAAGATGGGGCTGGTACCTGTACTTTAACCAGCCTTTCAGGTATTTCTGATGCAAGGTAAGTCTGAGAACCACTGCTCCATGTGTCCCCAATCATGCCCATGCTCACTCACGTAGGGCATTTTGAAGCAGAATGTTTGCCATCTCATTTCATCTATAATATTTCAGAATATAACGCTAGAAGAAAAGGTTACTCTTCTGCAAGCCCTATACCTATCACCACACATTCCAAAAAGGAGAGATTAATTCCTCAGTATCATCAACCAGCCTTCACACTTCTCCAACTACTACAGATGTTGTCTTTTCTCCCTGTCCCCCCTCCATCCCTACTGAAGTCTCATCCTTTGTCCCTACATTCCTTCTTTCCTTCCTTTGCTTAATAGTTTGTTTACTTAGGTTGAGCACACATTCTTTCTTTCTTTTTTTTTTTTTTAAGATTTTATTTATTTATTCATTCATACAGAACTGGGTTACAGGCCAGAAGTGCAGGGGTGGTGAGAGGATTCACCAGAGACAGAGCAGGGAGCAGAACAGGCAGATCTAGAAAGTGCACTGCTGAGGGGAGCAGCGGGGCAGGTCAGGAGAGGTCTGCCGCACCATGTGGTCACCTCCTAGGGCAGGCGAGGATGGAACTCACATTATTTCTTATTACCTCTTTTACTGTACAGATTCCTTCTCCACCTCTTACTTTTTCTCCCTTGAAGTTTGCTGATGTTGATAGTGAAACCATGTTATGTATCTCTTATAATTTTCCTAGTCTGGTTTTCTTGAAGACCTTCACATAGTGTCATTTCACTAATTTCTCGGTAACCTGCAGGTCCTGTGAGTTAAGAGTCAGAGGTTTGATGGATTCATGCTTGGCAAGACCCTGTCATAGGTGGTGGCATGTACTTTCTCCATAGGATGTATCCTACATGTAACACCTGGCTGTCTCTGCTGTGGTATTAGTGGTCTTTCATTACTCAATGTCTAGACTCATTCATTTAGGAGTCACAAAATGAAGCTATTTCCTATTCATTCATGGGCTACTTCCAGAGAGGAACTACTTCTCATCTACTATATAGGTTACCATTTTGGAAGGCAACAAAATAAACATTTGATTCTTTCCCTTTGAAGAAGATCACTAAGGATGGGCCCTCCCTGGTGGCACAATGGGTTAAAGCACAGCACTAGGAAGCTAGCCAAAGCTGCTTTAGCACAAGATGGATCCCTGGCCAGGGAGCTGACCCACCTTGTGCAGCAGACCTCTCCTGTCTCACCTGCTGCTCCTGCTGCTCCCCTCAGCAGTGTTCTTCGTCAGTCTGCCTATTCTGCTCCCCACTCTGTCTCTGGTGAATCCTCTCACACCCCTGCATCTCTGGCCTGTACCACATTTCTGTATGCATAAATAAATCAGTCTTTAAAAAAAAAAGGTCATGAGGATTTATTATTTTTTTATGTACAATTATGAACTCATGAGTTAAACATGTTTGGTGGGCTTTAAACCACTGTAGCTTCATGTGCTGGATGTTTTAGCTGCCCATATTTGTCTCATGAACATCTAATCAGGTTGGCTCCAGAGTCCTTTTGCTATAATTCCAGTTGTCTTCAAGGGCCACTTCATCTTCTGCCATGATACAGCTATTTCTGGCCCATCTTGTCCATTGCCTGCCCCAGATAAGGAATCAGCCATTTCTTCAAGGAGCTCTAGTTCCATTTAGTAAGTATTTCATCATGTTTTAATATCATAATCCATATACTTAGAGCTGTTCTTTGCACTGACTTAATTATTGTTTATAAGCCATTCCAGTAGACTGAATTAGGAAATTGTATATGCACACATAATTCTATAAATTATATATAGTGCTATAAATTATATAATTTCCTAAACACACACCCATATATATATATACACACACACTAAAGATAGCACACATCATGAGTTCAGGCTGATAATTCCAATTCAAATCTAGGACTGCAGTATTTTTGCTGAAAGTCATCACTTTTACATCTGTATTGCCTTTCTTCCACACCAAATATAATATCTTGGGCATTATCAACAATATCATTCCGCATCTGCCTTATCCTATACTACACACACAGAGGTCTCAGAACCTCAATATTAATACTTCCAACTACAATTTAAGACTTTTTTTTTCTGGTTGTCCTTGTCATTATGATATATCCTGTAGTGGACACACAAATTATTGTACTTTTTAGATACTTGGAATATTTCGTTGCACCAACTAGAATCAGTTTGATTGATTTGCTTCATTTTATTTTTAATTCCTAGGAATTACTTTTCATATTATATTTAATTTTTCTTTATAATTATAAAAAACTACATGGTTGAAAATAAAAATTACAGAACTTAAAAAAAATGTAGTTTCAAATTTGTCTCCCCAGCCATGTTCCTTCTCTAACATACAAGATACTGTTATTTTTTCTTTTATCCAGTTTTTCATTAAACAAACCAAAATATATACATATTGTATATATACACACACACACATCTATTATGTTCCCCTGCATTCCTTGACAAAAGATAGCATACTTTGCATATTTTTCTGTCTTCTTTTTAATCACTAAAAAAAAATTACCCTAGAAATAAGTAATTACCCTAGTAATAAGTAGAAATATTCTTATTCCTTTTTAAAATTATTATACTACATGGGAGTCACTAAGTCTATAACTATGGCCTTACTGATGGAAGTTTAGGTTGTTTTCAGTCTTTTGCTATTAAATATTGTAGCAATATTTAGAGGCAATATTACAGACTTTGCTCATACCTTTTCATAGTTTGTTATTGTATCTTCAGGCCAGACTGAAAGTGGAATTGCTGGTTTAAGAGGCAAGCATAGAAGTAATTTTCTTAGGTCCAGTCAAATTCTCCTTCAGTGGGCTTGCACCATTTCACTTCCCTAATAGCACTGGAAAATGTGCTTCCCTGCAGCATGTTTGCAGTGCTGGACATTTGCCCATCCAGCGAATAGATGTGGCCTGTTGTCTCAGTGGAGCTTTGATTTGCATTTTTTTTATTATGAGTACATTTAAGCATCTTTCAAGAGGTGAGCTAGCAATATCATTATCAATGTTTTCCCCCCTTTTTTTCAGCTACTTGAACTTCTTTCTGACTTTATGAAAAGCCCTAAACACACCAAGTCTTCGATGCATTTTAATTTGCATTGATGCAAACTTTGCAATATTATGAGCAAAGTGGAACATTTGTTTATATGGGTAGGAAAGACTTTCATCTCTTCTATGATACATCACTTAGGTTTTCAATCACATGCCAAGTACATTCCCCAGTCTTGGCTCACTCTTCCACATTGTGCAAGTCTCTGCTCTAACGCCCCCTCCTCTGAGAGGCCAGCCCTGACCAATCCATGTAACACCCTTCTCACTTTCTTCAAGGTTCTTATCACTATGTGACTCTTTTTCAGATGTTATTTTCACTAACTGATTTATGTATTTATTTGCATAGTTCCTATTTCTCCAATAGGTAAGCACCTCTAGGTAGGCATAGCTCCTCTACCTTGTTCACTTATCTCCTCAAGTACCTGGCACACAGTGCGGGCACGAGAATGTGTGTGGGACGAATGATTATGTGAATGAGTACAATCCTTTTGCTCAGAGGCAGCTGAGAACAGGCACGACCAGTGACATGGACATGAAAGAGGTTGATAAAGTGTGTCCCTATAAGAGAAGGTAGGTTGAGGCAAATGAAGGGGTCTCCAGTTACTGGGCTGTGGGGATGGTGAGGATGAACTGTGAGGATGAACCCTCACAGGAAGAAAGGCACAAAGGTTAGTTAGGGCTTTGTTTACAGAGTAGTGAACTGCTCTCTTAGTTATAATGGGAAGTGTGAGCAGAGCTGGGGTGAGCTATAAGAAGGTATTGAGGGTCAGGACTACAGAGAAGAGTATTCGGAGAGCCAGGCAAAAAGTAAATCTATTTCTCACATTAAAGTGTGGGATCTCTCAGAAATTTGTGAAAATACATGTGCGCTAGGTTGAACTAGAATGGACAAAGATTGCAAATTTTAGCAATTACAAACTCTTGTCAGGGACTGGATAATGGAAATACAATAGTAATACAAGGAAAGGCATGGATGGAGATAGAATGTTCAGGATTTAAGTATTAATTGATTGTCAAGATTGTGGTCAGGGGTGGGGAGTGAACTGAGGAGAGAGGCAGTTTGGAGGTGCCAGAAAAAAAGGGAAAGCAGAGAGGACAGGAGGAAAAAGATGCTAAAGTTTCAAGATTTGTTAGATAGTGTAACTTTATCTGAAATAATTTAGTTATGTAGGTAACAAGAGTAAATTGTGATCCGTTTCATAAATCCATGCTCACATTTTTTTCATTTTCAACTATTATCATTATTCTTTTATATTTATTTTTTGCTTTTTAGGTTAATGTGAGACCAATGTGGAAGAGTTAGGAATTAGGGATAGTGAACCATAGAAAATACTGTTTCAGACAGGGGCCTGACAACAAAGAGCTTTGTGAATTATAGGTAGGAATTCAAATTTTGTCGCATAGGAAGTAAGAAATAGTTAAAGTTATAACAGTTGTCTCTTGTCGTTTCTTGTCTCTCATTTTCCTGCTAGTTAATCCACCCTGCAAACAAGCTATGGTCAGAAGGAAACATTTACCAAGAAAATATGTGCTATTATTGTCTATGAGAGTAGGGCTGCATTCACACCAAGAATTATAGTAAGGAAATTGTAGAAACGCAAAGAATAAATAGACCTCTGAGACCTTGTGCTGGGAATTTCTCCTGCTTTTTTAGTAGAAGGCCATCCTTCTTCACTAAAATAATGCATATTACTTTCATATACATAATGCACATCAACCTATTATAGTTCTTACCCCACCATATGATTTTAATGTTTTATTGTATCCTCAGCACTTAGCATGCTGCCTTATAATACAGCCAGCAGTCAACATCATGTCTGATAGATGAATGAAAGAGTGCATGAATGGATGATAAGAAAAGCTAAAACCATCCTCATCTCTTTCTAAGGCTAGATAATTTCTTAGCCTTTCTATTCTAATAGTAGCTCCATTTGCGTTAGACCTCAGTGCTCAACAGAAAGTCTCCTACCTGACTGTCCTCTTTTTTAACTCCTTAAACTTTGAACATCTGGAGACTTATACTGGAAGAATGAAGTAGCACAGTCACAAAGTCTCACACGCATTGATATATATGAAGAGAGGACTGAAAGTTCACCAAAAGTTTGTGCTCCTTCCATGAGAGTAATATTAATCAAATATGTCTTCCTAATCAGGGTTATTTATAGTTTCCAGCCTAGAGTTACCTGTGACTAATGTCTGTTCATGGTGTGGGAGCAGAATTAATGTATGTCATATTCAGGTCTAGCTTATAAGAATATCCTAAAAAGTCCCATTTTTTTTCTTCATAATGGTATTTGGATCTAACTGTTGAAGATGGAAGAGCTTCTAACAGCCTAGGTCTCTGGATGATTCCGGGGTGTACATTCCTATTTCCTTCATCCTTTTTTTCTTCCTCTCTAATCACACGATAAGTGGGGTTTTATCTAAGTAAAAATAAATCTCTCTTCTGATAAGGCCCAAAGATTTTAGGGCACACACAATAGATAGTATGACCCTAACAAATAGAGTGTGTGTGTGTGTGTGTGTGTGTTGGTGCAAGTAGGTGTGGATGCAAAATCCTATTTTATACAGAATCAAAATCCAAATAATAATAGAACCAGAGTAAGGAAATTTAGTCCTTCAAAGTAGGAAATCTTTCATTTAAAATTTAATGTGAATGTCTTAAAGAAGCCAAAGAGCATGTAGTTATATTTTTGTATCAAGACAGAGACCAAGTTAAACAACAGAGCTACAAAAAAGAGTAAAAAGAAAGCAAAAAGGATTTTCTGATTCAGGCTTAATATATACATGAAATATAATTAACTTTTCTTGTCATCTACTCATATGTGTATGTTCATACATTTATGAGCACACATATACATATATTAAAGTTGAATTCATAATAGACATTGGTCATGATTGATGAAATTTCTTGTTTGTGTGTGTGTGTGTAGAAGAACTTGGGTATAGACCAGAGGTACAGGGCTGAGGGGATTCACCAGAAGCAGAGTGGGGAACAGAACAGGCAGTGAAGTACACTGCTGAGGGGAACAGCAGGCCAGACAGGAGAAGTCTGCTGCACAAGGTGGGTCAGCTTCCTGGTCACTTGTAGCAGAGTTAGCACTGAGACATAACCCCTACATCACCAGGGAGGCTCTGATAGGTGAAATTTCAAATAAACAAATAAATACCAAAGATTATATGTAAGAAACATACATTATGATAGCACTGGGTTCTGTAAGCTTCAGAATGCAGATTGTACTTTAAGTTTCTGCCCACTTAAACAAGGCAGGTAGAGACATTAAATGATTTGTTCTGTATTTGAACCTACTAAGGCATCTGAAACTGTAAATCTGTCATACACACTCCTTCTTTCAGTGACTTTCCCTTTTTCAGGGAAGGGTTGTGATAAATCAGAAAGCTTGAAAAGAAGAAGAGGTAGGGATACCCTTCCAGAAGCCACCTGGATATGCACAAATGGGCAGCTTCCAGCATAAGATGACAGGCTGAGTACACACATTCATATCACCGAGACTGATCTTTGGGTTATGGGTGATATATCTGGAAATTTCCAAAACCTTGATAAATCACATACTTTGTCTGAAGAGATATGTCCTTTGAGTAGCTCCACAGAGTTGGGGTGTCAAGAGCAAATTAAACAAGCTAGCTATTGGGAATTGGCTCTAAACTCAAGGGAACAGGGAAAAAGATTTCCATGTTACATTTAAAGTGAGTCAAGCTATTTCATCAGAAAAGGCAAAGAAAAACGAGTCTCAGGGTCAATTCTTTACAAAAGAATAAATATTGTGCGTTTGGTTGGAGTTTTATTTGTATTGTGACTCTGGGACATATAATAGGGAAGGCAAGATGGAGAAAGTGTAAAATCTTTGCAGTGGGATCATAAATAAAGTTATCAATGAGAAAGTTTTCTATACGCATGGTTCAGGGATGTGCAGTTGAATTTTTTGTTGCTATTTTTGGTGGCATATAAATGGAGTTTGCAGTACTCGATTGGTGAAAATCTTTTTGGAATGCAAAAATTTTATTTTTTTGGATTTTTTTTTATAACAGTTTATTTTTACATCACATTTTTTTCCCATCTCAATTGTAATCCCTGCGGGTTTCCCATCACCAAGTCACCCGTGTGCCATCACCATAATCCCGTGCACTTCCCTCCCCACGCCCACCCCCATTTTTGATCCCATTCCCCACTGCACCCCCACAAAATGTATCTGGTATATGGCTGTTCATTATTCTTGTTATTTTCTTGCCTGGTCCATTATACTCCTGCTATGAGTGAAACCATCCGGTATTTTTCTTTCTCTTTCTGGCTCATCTCACTAAGCATGATCTTTTTCAGCTCCATCCAAGTTGCTGCAAAAGACATGTGTTTCTCTTTTTGGTTGCTGAGTAATATTCCATTGTATATATGTACCACCTCTTTTTAATCCAGTCATCTACTTTTGGGCATTTGGGCTGCTTCTATGTTTCTCCAATTGTAAATAAAGCAGCAATAAACATGGGAGTGTAGGTATCTTTTTCAATCAGTGTTTTTGTGTCTTTTGGGTAGATACCTATGAGTGGGATTGCTGGGGAATGCAAAAATCTTTATAAAATAAAGAACCTAAGAACTCCCACTTCCAACTTAGCATAGAAAGTTGCAAAAAGCCATGTGCCTCCCTTAAAAGAATAAGAATCTCAAACTATACCATCACAGATTTAGGGAAAAAAACCTCAGAGAGCTGATTAAAAAGAAACCTAAATTAATTAAACTCCATAAAGTGATGAGTCCTTCCCATACAAGAAGAAATGTATGTCTGCTTTTACTTTTGTGTTTGGAGAAAGAAGTACTTATCAGAGACAGGAGAAAGGAAAAACTAGAGGAACTTCTAACATATTCTTATCGTTTCACTTAGTCTAAAATAATGGATTCAAAACTCAAAGAGTCCCAGACAAAGAAAAGAATGTACATATAATACTTTATCCAGACCAAAATTAAATCAAGAAAAAGTGACCAGTAATACCATATAAATTAGTCTAACAAATGTATAAGTACAGTCCCCACGGAAGAATAATGCATAAGAAATATTTGAAGAGGTAATGGTTAACTCCAACTTGGTTAATTATGTCAGTAAATTAATCCAAGAAACTCATTTAGACCCATGAAAACCATACCCAGACATATCAGACTTAAAGTTCTAAAATTCACAATTAAAAAGAAAATATTAAAAGTACCAAGGAGAGGGCCTTCCTGATACATAGGAATTAAATAGTCTCAGTGCTATCAAGCTATCACCAGCCACTCCAGCATGAGTTCAATCCCCAGCCAGGGAGCTGACCCACATGGCACAGCAGACCTCTCCTGTCTCGACCGCTGCTCCCCTCAGCAGTGTATTTCAGTAGAGCCACCTGTTCTGGTCCCCACTAGTCTCTGGTGAAACCGTGCGCTCCCTTCATCTCTAGCCTACACTCCAGTTCTTGTATGCATGCACAAATAAAATAAATCTTAAAAAAAAATTAAAAAGTACCATGGAGGAAAAGATAGACTGTAGGTAGAGGAGCAGCATGGCATGAGGACTGACTTTGAAGAAACAGTGGTGGCCATAACACAGTAAACACTATTTAAAGTGAAGAAAGAAAGAAAATGAACTATCAACTTTCATTTTTTTCCAACAAAAATGCCTATCAAATATAAACCCTTATTTCAAATAGGAACATTATTTATTGCACATGAGAATGTAAGATGACACAGAAACCTTGGAAAATAGTTTGGTAGTTTTGTTTCAAGTTAAGCATATATTTAAAATATGACACAGAAATGTCACTACTAGGTATCTACCCAAAAGAAATGTAGACATGTCATATGCTGACACAAAGATCTTATGTGAGTGTTCATAAAAACATTTTTATAACATTCAAAATGTATAAACAATATAAATGCCCACCAACTGGTGAGTCGATGATCAAAATGTAATAAATGCACACAATAAAATGTTTGTTGTTTATCATTAAATAGGAATGAATTACTAGTAAGCTACATCATGGACAATCCTCAAGAATATTATGCTAAATGAAAAGAAACAGAGACTATAAATTGTATGATTCAATTTGTATGAAATGTTCATAGAAGTAGATTAGTGGTTGCCTGCAGTGGTGGGTGGAGAAAGGCTGGCTGTCAGCAAATGGAACCTTTTCAGGATATGGAAATATTCTAAAACTATATTGTGGTGATTGTGCAGTTCTGGAAGTTAGCTAATAATCACTGAATTGTTTAGCTAAAAAACTATCATTTTTATCTATGTACTTTATGCTTCAATAAAATTGCTAAACTAGGTCCTCCCTGGTGGCACAGTGAGTTAAAGCACTGCACTAAGAAGCTTAAGCCA
>NW_004567102.1:12389348-12399085 GCF_000260355.1 Condylura cristata
CTCCTGACCCGCCTGCTGCTCCCCTCAGTAGTGTACTTCAACGATCTGCCTGTTCTGCTTCCCACTCTGTCCCTGGTGAATCCTCTCACCCTCCGCATCTCTGGCCTGTACCCCAATTCTGTATGAATAAATAAATTTTAAAAAATTGCTAAACTACATGACGACAAAGAAATAAAGCATATTCAATAGAAAGAGGATGACAGGACTCACTTACTACACACCTAAACAATTCTACAAACCAACTTGATCTAACTGGCCCTTCCAGAACATTACAACAACTGCAAAATCCACATTCCCTCAGATGTTTATATAGAATTGACAACAACAGGGCATATACTAGCCTTTAAAAGAAATTTCAATAAATTGAAAAGGATGAAAAATATGTGCAACACAGGCTCTCAAAATATAACTCAGACAATGTGAGAGCTTCATAGGAGGTTCCTTTAAAGTCAAAAACATGAAATATTGAGACTTTTTATAGTTTCATTTACTCATGAGTGTAGAGTTTTTCAGAGGCTGAGGAATTGTGATATTGTAACAGATTGAATGAAGATGCAGATGTGAAAATTCAACCATTTTCTATTAAGCCAGGCATTGAAAAGGGCTGCAAAAATACAAATTAATTCACTCTGTTCACTGCTTTCTGTTGCTTGTTTTAGAAAACACGGTTTTTCATAAAAATATTATTTACATGAAAATGTCATTTTAAGTGGTTTTACAAATATATTTTTAAAACTTAGCTTAAATTATAGTAAGGTGAATATAAACTGATATAATCCATGTACAGATACAACAAAAGTTCTGGGGGGTTTTCAATGATTTTTCAGAGAGTAAAGGGTATAAGATCCAAAAATATTGATATCTGTTGATATAAAATATGTTAGTTGGCCACAATAAAATTAAATTAGAAATCAGTAAAATAAGACATCTAAGAAGGCCTCAAGTATTTGGAAATACAACAATATTTTTCTAAATAATCCTTTCATTTACTTATGTAAAAGACATGGGTTAATTAAAAAAAATAAAATAGTATGATTCCATTTACTTAAGTAGAAACATGAAGAGTAATTTTAAAAATAATTTAAAGGAAATGACAATGAAATAATTTATCAAAATTGGGGTTTACAGTTAAAGCTGTGATTTGAAGGAGCTACATATAATATGTATGCATATATATGTATATATATATACATATATACATGCATATGTATACATATATACATACACACATATATAACCTGTTGAAAGGAAAAATAAAATTTTTTAAATAAACACCAATTTTACATTAAATATTTCAAAAAATAGAGAAATAAATACTTGCCAAGTCATTTTAACAGGGTAGCATAATTTTGACACCATTATTTGTTAATTAAACCAAATGTGCATAATCTTTTACTGGTAGTGTGTTTAGAAGTCTTTTAAGAAAAATCATCAAAAATAGAGATAAACATTTATGTGCAACAATTATAATATCATCCAACCATATGGACTAGTTAAGTAAATTGTGATAAATCTATAAGATGAGATTTTATGTATCTATTAAGAGTATTTTCTCAAAGGAATTAATGCTATTGGAAAGGCATGAGTTAAGTAAAAAAATGTAGTCATTGTTATATACATATATGCAGCACATATTTATGGTATGTGTATAGATATATAAATATATGTATTAATTATATAAATATATACACAATTATACATATTTACATATAACATTGTAGCCAGTGTTATATGTAAATGCATATATTTTAAATATTAATATTGTTTAATTCTGAATTGGAGGGATTGTCAGTAGTTTTTTTTTTTAATGTTATGATATTTTCCATATCATCTGTGCTATGTGAATGTATCCCTTTAATAACAGGAAAAGACCAATAATTCTTTAAAGAAAATTTTGGATAATGTAACACTAAAATTTATAGACCAGCATCTCTGAAAAATCATGGAGAGCAACCAGCCCTACAGTTGTATGTGACAGATGGGGAAATCAAATTTCCTTTTCTGGTGGATATACACTGTGTGTTGGTGATAGTATCAACTTTTGAATCTAGATCTTTTTAATCTAAATTTTTATCTAGATTAGCATCTCCTTCTAAGACCATGCTTTTCACTTAAGGTCACAATGTGAAGAAATGACACTTGTCAGATGTATACAATTTCTACAGATTGAATTACAGCTCTCTAGCTGTGACCCTAAAAGATTTATTCTGGAGCCCTCCTTGGTGAAACAATGAGTGAAAGTATAGCATTGTGAAGCTGTCCACAGCCACTGCAGCATGAGTTTGATCCCCAGCCAGGGAGCTGACCCACATGGCACAGCAGACCTCTCCTGTCTTGCCTGCTGTTCCCCTCAGCAGTGTGCTTTAGTCAGTCTGCTTGTTCTGCTCCCCACTCTGTCTCTGGTGAATCCTCTTACCCCCTGCAGCTCTGGCCTGTACCCCAATTCTTGTATGCATAACTAAATAAATCTTTAAAAAAAAGAAAATGTATTCTGTTTTCAACACTAAGTTCAAACATAAAGTATTTAACCTTGATTTAAAAGTATGCTAGTAACTTATTTCAACAAAAATGAAAGAAATAAGTGACTTCTATATATTTTATAGGGCAATGGGCTTTTGTCCAATCAAAATGTTAACAGTATTTTCCTGTTATCTAAAATATACTGATAGACTAAAACTTCAACTTAAGAATTATCAATTATATAACCAAAAGATTAATGGTCCACCACAGAATTCTGAACAAAACTAATCAATCATTATTCAAAATGTTCAGGTTTCATTGAATGGAAGATTCAGTTTAAAAATTATTTTTATGGCCCTCCTGATGGCGCAGTGGGTTAAAGCACAGCACCAAGAAGCTAAAGATCCATGTGGCGCAGCAGACCTCTCCTGACCTGCCTGCTGCTCTCCTCAGCAGTGTACTTCAACGATCTGCCTGTTCTGCTCCTCACTCTGTCTCTGATGAATCCTCTCACCACCCCTGCACCTCTGGCCTGTACCCCAGTTCTGTATGCACAAATAAATAAATCTTTAAAAAAAATTATTCTTCCAGAATTTAAGTTGACTCACTAAGAGATATCTGTTTATAGAAACTTTTTTAAGAAACAGAGGCATATATTTCTTTCTTGGCATATTGAGTAAATCAAGCCTGTGTGAGAATAAATAAGAATAAAAAAGCATGACCTTTCATTGTTCAGTCTGAAAAGTATAAGTTGGCTATAAGTAAGACCTACATAGAGTTCTATACTGTGACTTGTATGGAAGCATCTATTGTTCTCAAACACAAATGCTAGATCTTCAGAGATACACAGCTAGTAAAACAACTGCAATAATGTTTGAGGAAATGAAAGGGCCACTTTGTGTTCTATCTAAGGTGGGTAAGCCCAGATCCAGCAGGCAAAAAGAGTTTGCTTTCAAATTTCATAATTATTTAATAAAAGGAGGGAAATAATCCATATTCAATGGCAGGATTAGTATGTCAAATCTAATCATGATTTTATTGGCTAAAAGAGGCAAATGTATATGTCCTTTGTCCTTATAAGAGTCATGGAATAAAATAGGAACCTTAGATGACAGCTAGCCTTGCCTCAGTGGTACAGGAAATATAAGTTGGGCAATGATCTCTTGGGCAATGGGCCCCCATTATGAGGGCCTTCGCTGCCTCCCTACAGATTATAGAGCCCCACTTACCAACCTTCATACCCAGAGTGTCTTACTGTGATATCTGTCCTTATCTAGGTGAGTTCTTATCACTTCTTAACCACTGCTTGGAAGCACACTGGCCAAAGATTTGGGGTTCAGGTTCAGATTCTGTTTTCCCCAACTACTTGGGAAAAGTCATTTACCCTCTATGGGCTATGTCTTCAGCTGTTAGATGAGTGAATTGAGTCAACCTAGCAAGGTGCTCTTCCTTATTATCATTCTGTCCAAAATATCACCCTCCTCATTCCTTACCAGTTTATCTTGCTATATTTTCCCCAACAGCACTCACAAGCACCTACAACAACATATATTTACTTTTCTTATTGATTTCTTCACTAGAATACAAAACCCATGAGGCAGGAGCACAGGTGACTGCATTCATTGTAACATCCACAGCATCTAAAATAAAGCATGACTGGCACATAGTAGTTCCTCAGTAAATATCTGTTTAATGAATGAATGTAAGTAGGAAAACTAGAAACTTGATATTAAGCACTACCAAGAAATATTGCATAAATATGTATTGCTACTTACAGATTCCCTTCCTGTGCAATGATTGATGTTGAGAGATTATGCTCATTTTGTGAACAAGTGAGGCCTGCAGAGCAGCTGAGATGGAGACAGCTGCTTCCGGAAGGCACAGATTCTCCTGGTCCTGAGATGCACAAACCCACCAGCCTCGCAGAGGTAGGGCAGCTAGTTCTAGCTGCCAAGACTAGACTCCAGCAATGTGATATTTGAGGAGGGTTCTCATCTAAGTTACATTATTTCTGGGCATTAGGATGTATATCCCAAGGATAGGAATGGTGTAAATGATCTCATTATTCACATCTAGGTAAGCCACTGACTGAAAAAAAGAACACTCAAAGGATATACAGGACTCATTGCTGCTATAGGAATTGACTCATCTGCAAATAGAAATTACTTTGAAATCAGCAGACACTGCATGCAGCAGCACCATAAGAGAAGAATCTGCTCTGCTCACGGTGGAATTCTTCATGGGAGACTTTAAGGAGCAGGCGCCATTCTAACCCTTATATAGCTAGCTTGTTAACTGCAGAGCTGGGAGTCAAATCTCAGAAGTCAGGCCCAGAAACCATGCATTCACCACACAAATAGTGTGCTGATAGCTGGGTGTTTGGGGGGCGGGGCAAGGCAGGTCATCTCTGCACCACAGTTTCTATGGTTAACACCAGTGTTACCTTAGAGTTTGTGTGAGGCTCTGATGAATTCACACATGTAAAACGCCAGAAAAGAGTGAGCTTATAGTAATCACTAATATATCTGTAAGATCAGTTCCTAGCAGTGGAACTACTGGTTCAAATATACATGTTAAATACCTTTCCCAAAGTCACTAGAGCTCTGTTTGATCTCAAAGTTCATGTTGTTGTGTACTTGCTAGTTATTATCAGGACTGTTTCCAGGACTAGGATCTTTCTGGTCTTTGGCAATTCTCAGTCCAACATTTCTGTTCCCTTTCAGGCATTTCTTCATGACAGCTGAGTTTTAATTCTGTAGGAGAACCTGTTCATGACCCAGCAACCTAGTCAAATATTTCAAACCTGGAACATGTCTGGCTATGGTGAAATGCCAATAAGGGCATTAGTGTGGACATTTCATTTTGATTCTAATCTGAGACTCCTTAGCAGGGCTTTGGAGGAAATCATGTCCTTGAAAGTCTCATGCATACCAATGTTCCACAGTCTAAGAGACTTTATCTTGTAGCTGAAGCTCTCACAAGATACACAGGTAAGAAATGCAATAGCTCTTTTAGTAAACAGCACACACTATCAAGCTGGCAAATAGGTCAGTTCGTGGACAGGTAAATAAATGATTCAGTGGGACACAAATACTAAATGCCTTTGATGTATGAATGAAACAAAATGCACCTGCATGTGATGGTCCACAGAACTGATGGTTCAGGTTGTTTTTATTTATTTTTATAATTAGGGTGGGGTGGGTAAGAAGCCAGGAAGTTGAGAGACGGATGACATTTTTTTCTGTGGGAACTCTTCCTCTGGAAAGCCTTGCCTATGGACTCAGAATTTAATATACTTGTAGTGTTCTTTGTTCTTCACCTCATCCTCTTGTTCAATGCTAGCTTTTAAGAAGAGTCAGATATTTTCATAAGGCTGTGCATAAATGATTCTTACCTAATGTTATCCATCTAAGATTGTTAGATTTCATCAGACCCTTAATGAAACATACCATGGACGTCATGTATCAAGGCATACCGTTGAGTCATTCGGTGGGGGCTCCTGGTGAGAGCTGTGAAACCCCATTGTGAGTAGCCAGTTAACTTCTCTGCGCATAGCCAGTTAACTTCTCTGCTGAACCTCCAGAAAGTCATTTCCTTAATCCAATTGATCCACAATAAATCATATGTTCAAATGACTTACCACAAGTTCACAGAGCCCATTAAGCTAAAAATGATGGATTGATGGATGGAATAAAGAGGAAGGAATGATTATTTGCATCAAAATCTGAAAAAATGGCCCCTTTCTCTTCTACCCTTCACTACCCTTCTTCCCCTCTCAAGACTGATTTCAGACGCTTGCATCCAAAGCAGAAAAGGTACATAATCTGGACCTCCATCACCCTCCATCACCCTCACCCTTTGGCTCCATCACAGTCTTTTTAGGGTCTTCAGGCCTCACTGAGCTCTGGATAATGACATGCCAAACCTGAACTTCTTCCTAAATACAAAGTAGAAAGTATATTCTCAAACCCTGACTCAAACACTCACTGTGCTCTATAACTTTATGGAATGCAGCCAAGTACAAATCCCAGGGGAGATCTAGGCTCCTGGCCAGGAACAGGAAGTTTTCAGGGTAACATGGGGACACCGGGTACCCTGGAGGGATTGGGAAAATGATAGGCGGTGTCACTGAACAGGAAGAAGACATAAACACAAGGTTTGTCTAGGCATACCTCTGGGGATAACTCACCCATTCTACTGTGGGAGCCTTTGGCCATATGCTGCTTCTTAGAGGGGCCTGCAGACACCAGGGCAGCCAAAAGGGGGAGCCAGTGGAATCTGACAGCATCTACATGGACAACTCCAACCCTTAAGTGTCTCAGTAAAATCCCAGCCATTCTGGCATATTCTCTATTATCTTGATGAAAAGTTTGACCGAAATAAAGGGAAATCCACCTTTTTCTATGATATGAGGTTGAGTTTTATGTTCTCCCTCAGGTTCTTTTCAGAGCATGTTATGGTTATAAATGTCTCTAGTTAGCCCCACAGTTAATAATACTGAGAGTAACCACTAGGATGAGGTGTGAGGTTTATCCACTACTCCCACTGTTTAACTGATAAAAACCCATTTCAACTTTTTTTAGAGAGAAAAAATATGGAAACTTGCCCAGGACAGTGTTTAATTTCCCAGGTGACAGAAAAAGGAACACTGATTTATTTACAGACAGCAGCAGTTGCTTACATGAGCATAAGTGGAAATTTTATCTACATGATCATACGTACACAGGAAATATCTCATCATGTTATAGGCTTCAAAACTTCAATTCTGTCTATAAATGACATTTTCCAAAACCAGTGGAATTTTCTTCTCTTCCCTTCATATTGACTTTAATTCTGGGAGCCAAAAACCTTAGTAGTCATCTTTTGTTTGACATAGGATCTAAACCAGGATATATTTTGTATCATTGTGAAATGCAATTTTCTGGCAGTTAAGTTTGCCTTTAAATGTCAGTCGCTTTTATCCTGTGATCTATTATTAAAAATTTTAAGTGTTTAGGATGTGTATAAGTGAGTTATATTTACAATGTACATAAATGCATTGTGTGTGTATGTGTGTGTGTGTGTGTGTGTCTGTGTATGTATCACAATATTATGGTTGGAAGACACTATAAATGACACTCAAGGCAGAGGTTTCCAATCTAGCTATTTTAGAGAATTAAATGGAGTGCTTTTAAAAAAAAATCTCATCTTCAAACTGATGAAATCTAAGAAAATCTCCAATTTAGTATTCTGATTTCAAGGTCTGTTTCTTTGCTTCGCTGTTGAACTGTAGGCACATGAGAGGTTAACCACTGTGGAAAGCTAAGTAGCACTTGTAGGGGCCTCTCTGTGTAACTTTGCAATTTCCTGTGAGTCTATAGTTACTTCAACATAAGAGTTAATGAAACACTGATGCACACGGGGCAAACGCTAGGTCAGTTCAACCAGAGCCCTGGGGTGGCACACTGGAATCAGTTATTTTTAAAGCCTCCACCCAGGCTGTCATGAATTGAGGCTTAACTAGCTAGCCACTAATCTTTTCCAACTAGTTACCTGATATTTACATAGTTTATAACCTCACGCACTGCTCAGCATTTTAAGATTAACAGAGCATATTTCAATTGTATAATTCTCAACAAAATATTTATTGCAAGTTTTCTGATTTTCTAGGAAAGTTGCCGATATTGTGTGTGTTTGTGTATTGAGGCAGAATGTCATAATGACTTTGTCAACAATTGTGTGTTTGTGTGGTATTCCTTAGCAGTTCTAGTGACAGGAATACAATAGGTTGTCATGGAACAAAGAAATAATTAGCTTGTAAATAAAAATATAATCTTTGTTACAGTTATAGTTAATCATAAACAAAAGAATGTTCTATTTGGTATTGAGCACATATGTTTGACCTTAAAAACCTTTGCAATGCACAGCCAGGGTTCCTCTCCCCAAACACTTAATAAGAAAGGCAGAAGAACTTACTGAGCTATCAGGCTAAAATGCAAAAGAATTCACAAAAAAAATTTCTCAATCTAAAATTCTGTGGCTCTGGTCTTGAATGTTATATAGTGCGTATGTGATGTTAGTTATTAAACTACTCTCACAAAATTTCCTTCATACAGCCATATGCATACAGGCTAAGAAATATCACCTCCTCCCAAAAATCATAAAGTGATGGAAGATCAACATTAGGTCATTGTTGTCTTCACTGAAAAAATAGAACACATTTCAGATACTGAATCAAGTCATCAATATGATATTCCATGTGCCAGGAAACCCAGAGCGGTTTCTTAAGAGGCTAAATTGGCCACATAACTCCCACTCACCACTGGCTACAAACATCTGCTCAGACAATATGTCAAGTGAGAATGTACAGCATTATAGGCAGCATGACTGCTCCAGAGGAATAAATGAAAATTGAAAAAAAAATCCATAATGGTTACTGCCACTTAGATGTCCACAAATATGATTTGACAGGCAAGCAATGTAAAGGACTGGGGTTCCACATAGGCTTTTAGAGCGGGAGGTTGAGAATTAAAGAATTTAAAGAATTAAACTTTCTTTGGCTGAGAAAGCAAGACCAGTGGAATTGGCTAAAGTCCATTTGTCCATCCAACTGTGGTTCTTTTATCACTGGTGTGAGCATCATCTCAGTAGTCATGCAAGGCTCCCAGCCAAGACATGGGTGAATAGCTCATTGAGGCTGTGAGTTCACAACCCCAGTTCAACCTGTCTGGTTTCAAGGTCTGTAGCTCCTTTCTTCTTCAACAAGTTAACTTGGTAACCTCTGAAAACATAGTTGAGGGATGCACAGCCTGGAGGAAAACTTAGTACCCAAAACAAAACAAAACAAAACACTATGGACTAAGGAAATTTATGACAGCAGTTGTCAAGGCCTAGAATCATCAGATTTGTTTAGCCTTTGGTTTATTCCTGGGAATAGCAGTTGTGTCCATGAGTCCTGTTCCTAGGTCTCTGTCCCAGGGCCCGTGTTTTTCAATGCCATTGCATTACCAGAGTTACTAGGTGAAGGATGCAGTCAACCCCCCAAAAATCTCATCACAGCTACCATCACAGAGAATTTTTTAAGAGACATTTATTTATGTATCCGGAACTGGGGTACAGGCGAGAGGTGCAGGGGTGGTGAGAGGATTCACCAGAGACAGAGTGGGGAGCAGAACAGGCAGATCTACAAAGTATACTGCTAAGGGGAGCAGCGGGTGGGTCAGAAGAGGTCTGCCGTGCCATGTGGGTCACCTCCCTCGCTGGGGATCAAACTTGTGCTAAACTGGCTTTAGCTTCTT
>NW_004567102.1:12400100-12411596 GCF_000260355.1 Condylura cristata
CCCAGTTCTGTATGCACAAATAAATAAATCTTTAAAAAAAAAAAAAAAGCAATTGCAGGATCATATATGCTCAGAATTGAATTTCATTAGTCTAAAATGACGGCAGATTGTAAGGTATTTTTCGTTACTTCTTCAAATGATTTTCATGTGTATTCAAGGTTGAATGTCCACCAGAAATCTCTGGGAGAAACCATTCCTCATAGTTAGAGATGCACCCCATGAAGTCAGGGAAGTGGTGCAGTGGGATGTTAGTACCTACACACAGGGTCAAGCCTCTCCTGTCATTGGCTCTTCTACCTTTCTTCCATGTGTCCTGAGATAGAACTTTACTAATGTCATGTTAGAATGACATCTGTGAGCGTGACTGTGATAATGTCTAGGGCAATGGCAAGCATGGTTCTGGAGCAGCAGCTGCTGTCCTCAGATTTTATTAAAACTCCTAGAATTTATACATTTCCTAAGGTAGAATCTACATTCTGACAATCCTCAGATGAAGCCGGATACCCTCAAGATGAGAAGCACCTGCATATGGTTGAGACCAGGGCTAAAGAGCCTGATCCTTAGAGGAATAAAGCCACTGCCTTAGGTATGTTTGGTGATTGAAGTCACTGTGGGGTAGGTCTGGAAAAAGCTTTGCAAGGGAGATGCTGTGATTGCCAATGTCAGCGGTGAGAAGAGTGAGGTGCAAAGAGGGAAGAAACTCAGCTAGATATCTAGCAAAAAATAAAGAGAGAAGTGGGATTCTATTTATGGCTTCATTCTATTTAGCCTTTACACACACTTGGAGAAGAGCATATATTGCTTCCCCATGCACTGTTCAGACCAGTTTTTCCAATCACTCCATCAGATAAGCAATATATTATACCCATTTTTCAAATAAGAAAACTGAAACTCACAAGGGGGTTAAGGGACCAATATAAAAACAACAGCTAGACAACAAAACTGAACATTTTAGTCTCCCCAGTATCAATTTTCTAAGACCAGTCTTTAATCGTTCAACTTTCTTTGAAATTATTCTGTAATAAATTTGTCCTCCCCTGTGATGCAGACTGGTCCTTGCCAGGGATTTGAGTATTTCAGCATACGGAAGAAGTGGAGAAGGTGGCCCTATCAAGCTGCCTCTTGTAAGACAAGAGGACCCAGTTGGCCACAGGCTGAAGAGAAATTGGAAAACTCATTCAAGGGTACCTGGGAATTTCCCAGTATTAACACAGAAAGTCTTGCATCTTTGAAACCTCCTCAATCCCAGACCAACAGGGACAGTTGGTCATCCTAGTTGAAGATTAGCCTTGGGGAAAGCAGTAGAGGGCTAAATCAGGAGCTTCTCACTAGAAGACACTGAAGCCCTCAGAAAGCATTCACTTATGTTTATGCTAAAATCCATGAGAAAACTTGGAAATGGTTCACAAAAGATCACTAACATAATTTATGGAATGGAAACTAGGCCTTAGTTAAGAAGTTAGGTACTGGTTAGTAATATTCCATGAATGGCTTTAAATATCTAATGTCAATAAAACCTCAAATATCTATAAACCACATCTCACATGCCTGACACCAAGGGGCTTTAAAGCCCACATTAACCATTCTTTCAAGAATCTGATGATGAAGAGACTAGTGTTCTCCCTGACATAGAGATAGGGAACAGAAACCAGAAAGGCTGACATGTTCAAGGTTATAGAGCTAGTAAATGTTAATTGTGGGATGGGTTTAATATTGTATAGTTCTTAAAAACGTTTCATATAGGGTATGAACCCCCTAGCAGATATTAGCAACAGAAACTGTACCTCACCCAAGACATCATGAAGAAGAGGTTAGGACAAGGAAAAGGGTTTCATGTAGCTCATTTTTCACCCTGTCCAGGACAGGAAGATACTCAGACAATTTCTTATTGTCTCTCTCAGTTGCTGGCCAAGATATTATCTTTCCTTTCCCTCACCAAAAACAGCATCCACTGAATGTAAACTGGAAAAATCAGTCACCTCAGAACTAATTTTGGTATAAAATCTTTGGTTTATTTTTACAACATGCAAATCAGAGGTACAGACAGAAAATTCAATAACATTATAATCCTGGTGATGCCCTAGGTCGAGGATGACATTTATTTAGGCAAAACTACCCTTGTGGTTATAGGAATGATTTTTGAAGCATTTTAAACCTGCATCAGACTTTAAACCTGCATCTCAGACTACTGAGATCCTTTCCTCTGTATTTTTAAATTCTCTGGGATAAAACTAATTTTATTCCAGCAAAAAAATCAAGTCAGTGAAAAATATGCTTCAATAATGACCATACTCTATTTGGGACCTCTTGCCCAGCAACGGCCATGAGCATACTTCAGAAGTGCTTCGCTGTGGCAGCTTATTTGGAGAAGGCATGAGGAAGAAGAAGGGCAGACACCCCCTAGGGAGAAGAAGGTCTGAGATACCCCAGTATCTGCAGGGGTTGTCCAGAGGCCTTGGGTCTCTCTTTCAGCCAGACCTTCTCCAGTCTTCACTAAAACATCACCAATAACAGTGAAAATATTAGACGACACTGACCCCATGCATGGAATTTTGGAAAGTTACCTTTTGCCTTTCCTCATCTATAATATGAGGCATTAAACTTGATAAGATATCCACAAACCTCTCTGTATTTGAAGGAAAAAGGTCCTGTACAAACTATAGTTGTCCGGGCCCAAAAGAGTTGGTTGCAATTGGTTTGGGGTAGAACCCAAGTATTGGATAGAGGCCCTGGATAATGTCAGTATGCAGCCAGTGGTGGTCTCCATCAGAGTTCTCAACCTAGCCTGTATATTAGAACTTTGGGGGAGATTACTGAAAATCCCAGTGTTCAGATTATATTCAAGGCAAACTAAATCGGGGAAAAGCCCAATCAAGCAATACGATTGAAAGCTGCCAGGTGATACCAATATGCAGCAAGCATGGAGAATCACTCACATAGACAATGGCCACAAGACCATTAAAACAAAAACCTTGCTTTATTTAGAGCCCTACAGTCCCTTCTACTTTCAGCATTCTGTTGTTTCATCTAAAGCAGGTGTTTCCCAAACTTGAACATATCAGAATCACAGGGTATTGGGAGGCAGGGAAATTTCCTCTTATCCTTCTGCATTGCACCAAAGTTGGTGGAAAAATCAAATAAACTCCAGGTAGATTAGAAGAGAAACCATGCTCAATTTCATAAGTCCTGAGACTGTACATCAAAATATAGATTCCAAAGCCAGTGAGACAAAATTGGGGGTATATATCCTAAGATAGGAAATTGGATAGGAGCTTGGAACTTCAAGGAGAAAGGAGGGTGACTCACATAAGAAAGAGAGCTGATTCACATGAAGAGCTGATGCTCTATAATTAGAAATTAACCCTGTTATATAGATAGATTTTTCAGATAGAATGATCATAGCCCTAATTCTGAGTAAGATCCCCAATTTTCATTCTTGTAGTTAGTCAACAGAGCAGTAAAAGTTTTTCATGAGTTTGTAGGACCTCAATTGACCTCAACTCAAAATTATTCACATGGTAAAGTGGCACATTTTGGGAACAGCTTTTCTGAATATCTTTCAGAAGCCTATATCCTTCAAGTGCTTGTAAAAGCAAAGACTTTTTGGCCCAACTCCAGATGTTCTGATTCATTAGTTCCAGGGTAGGTGGGAATTTGCATTTCTAGCAAGATCACAAATGATGCTATTGCTGGTCCTGAGATCACATTTTGGAAACGAATGTTCTTTAGCAAAATTAGTATCAGATTCTCATAAAGGAGCAAACATCACCTAGAGTAAGTAGTTTTTGTTGGGGAAAAAGAAACTGGTAAAGAGAGTTGTACAGGGCTGCTAGGATCAGCCCCATGGGCAGATTCTGGACAGTTAAAATGTCATATGGAGCCCTCCCTGGTGGCGCAGCGGGTTAAAGCACAGCACTAAGAAGCTGAAGCCACTTCCACATGAGTTCGATTCCCGCCTACCCCAGAGGTGACCGCATGGCGTGGCAGACCTCTCCTGACCCACCCGTTGCTCCCTTCAGCAGTGTGCTTCGTCAGTCTGCCTGTTCTGCTCCCCACTCTGTCTCTGGTGAAGCCTCTCGCTGCCCCTGAGCCTCTGGCCTGTACCCCAGCTCTGTGTGCACAAATAAATAAATCTTTAAAAACAAAGATGTCATATGGAGACAGTGATTGGATACTAAAGTACAAAGAAGATAATGTTCTGTGAGGTGAGAAGACAGCAAATACATACTTCATCTATGTCAACATTTGGCCTAGAGCTACAGTTATTTGTCAGTCAAATCATAGGGAGGTAGAAATGTTGGAACATGTGTTGAGTTCATCAATAATTTCATTCTAATTCCATCAGAACTCTCCAGTGTCTTTTGCTGACAATCTTTCAGCTATTCATATTTTATGAATTGGGCTATTTATATTATTTTTATGGTCATATATATTTAGATACACTCAAACCATGCTGAACACATAGAAAGTGCATAATCATTGTTCTGAATGATTCAGGATGCTTGAAAGACAGATCCAATAAGAAGGGAGAAAAAGACATATGGGATGCAATGGGTGAGATGAACCTGTACTAAGCTTTGGGTAGATGTATCCTATTTGTATAAATATCACTTTTAGTTTCCATCAACAAACAGTTTGATAACAGATGTTACAATGTACGGAAAATAGGGCCAAGATTTCTGATCACAAATCATTTGTATGACACCCCATAGCTGACAGGGAAAAGCCTAGAGTTGAATCTGTGGACATCTGACTCTAAAGCCCAGGCACTTTCCACTTTATCTCTTATTCCTTACTCCACATCTGTCCTATACCTATACCTTTGTTTCACCTATTCAGACACCTGGAAAATGGCTTGCCTTACTAATCTAGTGCATCTCAAACTTCACTGTGATAGGAATTATTATAAATGCAGGTTCCAGGGTGGGGTCTATGATCCTGCTCCAAGTGATGCAGATGGTGCTGGTTCTTGCTTCACACTTTTCAAATCAATGTCTTAGGAGATGCGGGTCTAAAGAGAGCTTTATGAAAATGCATGAGGAAAACAACATATTCTCCAAAGGTCTACAGTTTATTTTTGAATATCATGGGGGGTTAGGGACATCCACTTCTCTGAGGAAAAAAAAAAATGAAAATCCACATATAATTTAATGTTGGCCTTTGGTATCTTGTGAGTTCTGTATCTACAAATCCCATTATCAGAGGATTCAATCAACTGAGATTGTTTGAATCCATGAATGCAGAGCCTACAAATATAAAAAGATAACTCATGTAAGTGGACCCCTACAGCTCAAATCTGTGTTGTTCAAGGGTCAAGTGTACTTTGAAAAAGTAACTGTGTCAGTCTAAAAAGTGGATGATGAAATGGAGTAGAAGCTGCACTTAAGAGATTAAAAAAAAAATAACTGGTTACATTTTGCTTTTAAATTGTCAGCTAACCAATCATTTGGTACCAATTAGGCAAATGAACCATACTTTCTAACTGGTTTAATCTAGAGAATTTTCACTTTACTGCACTAGGGAAGAGTACAAAAAAATGGCTTACCTATTGATAATTGAGGGAAAAGTGCACTCTTACATATGATTCTAATATGTTTTAAAATTGCTATTAAGGTTTTTTACAATGTTGGTTGAAGAGTAATGACACCACAGGTCTTCTCCCTTCCCCCATGTATGTGTAAAACTTGACTTGGATTTTCAAAAAACTAATTCAACTATACTCTGCAATAATGTTTTATGTCTGCAAGCTCCTTAAATTACAAAATAGCTTTAGATCTTGTTCTAAGTCATTACCAATATTTCAAACCATCTTTGTGCTTCCATAATTTCCATATGGATTGCCACCCTGACAAGGTAAAGTGGAAATCAATTTGGCTGCACAGCAGGTCCAGAATATAATAACTGACATCGAGAATTCTATCCTAGGGGAAGGGTGAGAGAAAGTAGAGCTGCCTGGAATGATACTGGAAATCAAAGTGAAATAAGCTGAAATCTCTGTGGACAAGAAGCAAAGAGAATAGTTAGACATGGAAAGTCTATAAAAATATAGAGGACTAGAACAGAGAGTGCTTCAACAGGAGCTGGATTTTTAATTAAGAAATAGCTATACAGCTTCCAGCTTGGCCACCCCAGCTTTCAATTCACACTAGGTTTCCACACAGACACATGAAAAGTTAAAAAGATCCAACCAACCAGCCAACTATTTTTTTTTTTTTCAGGAAAAATGCAGTTTGACTATAGCTATTTTCTGAAATAATGATTGGACAAGATATTTAGAAATTGTGGTAATGTGTTGGGCGCTTTACCAAGCAAAGGACCTAAAAATAAGTCTAGTTTATAGTTTAGACAAAATGCCAATTTAGACAGCATACCTAATAAGAAAGAAGCTTTTAGTATTTTGGCAAATGAACACACTTTATGGCATGTTTTGCTCAAGAACTAGGTGCCAATTTTCTTGGGATGGAGTGATACCTCGTTTTGTTGGTATTTGGTTTGCTTTGAATTTTCCTGGCAGGAATGATGCCAGAAGGTTATTTGCCATTATATAGTGTTTATGGCTAAAGATTTTCTTTTGCCATTAGAACAATATGAGATATTGTTGGTGCCTAAAAGAGAAGAGTATGGCAATCCATGGTTATTTTTTTTTAGCTGGATAAGAGGAGGAGTTATATATTTTTATCCTAAATTTTCAAACACCTTTCATCACAGCTTAAGAATTTTAGCAAAGCTAATGCTTTAAGAGCCAAAGAAAGACATCAATAAAAAGAGATTTGAAAATTAAATCTTTAATCAAGTCTTGGAATTTGAAATATGTTTTATCTCACAAACTGACTTTGATAAATTCATGTGGACTAATGTGTTGAGAAGGTTTCTGAGCTCCAGCTCACAGTTAAGATGCAGTGATTGCTAAACATCCAACTTAGGGAATGACAACATACCTGTCATCCATTTCAGAAACCTAAGTGGCAAAAGTCTCTATATTCAAAAGAGGAAAAGAAGAAAACATTTTTTCTGTTCAAGGGGAGTAAACTCAAGCAACACAGAATTTTTTTTTTTTTTTTAGCAAATGGATTCACCAGAATTTTCTGCAAATTGTAAATGCTGCTGGTTTCATGTTCATTGTAAGGTAATACACTTACCATAATGAAATGTTAGTCAATGGAATGACAAATAAATTCTCAAAGAGAAGGCAACCTTACAGAAGGAGGCTGATGATTCCTTTTACTAGAATCTCCATTAAGTTAGCAATATGATTATGTCATGATGATATACTTTCATTTCAGTTTTTTTTCTTCTGTCCCTATAATTTGGCTTCCAGAGGGAAAGCCCAACTAATCTAGGAAAGGGGTGATCATTCAAATAGACCTGATATTTTTTTAATAAACATTGAGAAGAGAAAATTACCTTGTAGAACTTTCCTCCTTTGCATTCATTTTCATTGTTAATGGAAGAAATACCTTTCTTTACACCAACATGTATTTCCCATATCATCTTGACATTATTACTTTTCTTTAAAGATTTATTTATACATACAGAACTGGGTCACAGGCCAGAGGTGCAGGGGGTGGTGAGAGGATTCACCAGAGACAGAAGGGGAGCAGAGCAGGCAGATTGACAGAAACACACTGCTGAGGGGAGCAATGGGCAAGAAGGGAGAGGTCTGCTGTTTGTGGGTCACCTCTTGGGTAGGGATTGAACTCGTGCTGAGGCAGCTGTGGACAGCTTCACAGTGCTGCTAGTGCCGCTAGGGAGGGCCTCATCTTGACATTCTATCAGACCTACCCGTGGGTAACTCAGCAAGGTAAACTTTTGCCCATGCTGCCTCTCTGATATAAAACACTGATAATATCCCAATTTTGAAGTATCAATTACCATATGGTACAGAATTATTATGTTAGTTTTAAAAACAGAAACTTTTGAAGGAGTTGGCTTAATATTTCATGGCCTGTAGTAATAAGTAGGCCTTAAAATAACTGGCTAGTTAATTTTCTAAGAAAATGAAATTTAGTTGCTTATCTAAAGAGGTAAATTAAAATGAAATCCAAATTATCCTGAGAACTATTTCCCCTTAGATACAAAGTAGAATTAACTATTTTCAAATAGCAAAGAAAATTACCAGCTCCAAATATGTTATTTCATTTGACTTTCTTTTTTTGTGTGTATTCACATTTCAAGATTCTATCACATGTCCGTTATATGACACTTTGGTACTTTTTGAGAGAAACACATGATATCTAACCTTACACTTATCCAACTAAATGAATTTAAATTTAGAGACACACTTTTCTTTAAAAACAAAACATGTTAAGTCATACGGCCAATAAAGAAAATTAGGAAATAAAAAGTGAAAATTCTGGACATACATAAGTAGAAATTTAGCTGAAAGGATAGGTATAAGCCAGATTTTTTCCCCTTTGCTTAGTTATGCATGCATTAGAGACCTACTCCTGAACCACAGAAGTAAATGCAGAAGAAAATAACTGTTATTTGAGTTTGGTACTTACTTATTATCTTTGGGGAATTCCTCTAATATTTAGTTTATAAAAATAAAACTATAAAGCATGCTTGAAAAATTATTTTTAAAAGGTAACATGATGACTCTCATACAGGCATAAAATGAAAGGTTTTGTTTAACTCACTATATAATATATATAAATCTATATATGAAGATGATTCAAAGTAATTAGAATGTATAGATGGATAAGTATATATACATAATTTAGCTTGTAAGTTAATAAGGGAAATACTAACAAGTGAAAGCCAGATTAAAAGAAAAATCAAAGAGCAAATGCTATGATTTTTCAGGAGTGGTGAAATAAATGTGGTTGATAGATATGTTAAAAATAAGAGGCCGATAAAGGAATGGCTTATCCTTAGCTCCATGACACCAAACTGAGACTTAATTACAGTTTCACATTCTTTAAAATGGAAGCATAATTATCAGAAATCTGCCTGAAAGAGCAATGCCAGCCCTCTGGGAAGCTAACCTGGCCCCAACCAATCCTCTTCACAGAGTTCACCTTCCTCATTGCTGCTGCCTTCTGCTTGTTAAATCTCTTGCCTTGTCTAGCACGTAGGTGCTCCTTTTACCTGCAAAATTAGATGTTGCCTGCTTCATGGATTGCTGAATAAAGCCAGTAAGAATTCTAAATTTTCCTCATTATAAATTTTCCACATCTTCTTGATCCAGTCATCTATTTTTTGGGTATTTGGGTTGATTCCACATCTTCCCTATTGTAAATAGTGGGACAATAAACATAGAGGTGCAGGTGACCTTTTGAATTAATGTTTCTGTGTCCTTTGGGTAGACACCTAGGAGTGGAATTGCTGGACCATATGGAAGCTCCATTTTTAGCAGTTGGAGAAACTTCTAAACCGCTTTCCATAGTACAAAATGAAGAAACATAGTACAAATGAAGAAAAATATAATATATATATATATAATAAAAAAATAAAATTTACTCAGTATTTTAACAGACACAAAACTGCCTTCTATGGTAGAAGAGGTCAACATGTCCAAAACCCTCCAGAAAATAGCCACCTCCATGTCTGTCCACAAGAACATTCCTTTTCTGTCTGTTATCTACAAATCCAGATATTGAACAGTTTAAACACATGTGAAGCTCATAGGCCCCAGGGAAGCAGGCAAACAGGTAGGATATATTAGAAAGCACCTTGTTTTTATTGAAGACACTCAGTCATCTTTTGTGTTTATTTCAAAGTCTTTTATAATCTTTCCCTGCAGTAACTAGACTTATTCCATGAAGCCACAAGCTTGGAAATGCAAAATAATGATTTATTTTTTATTTTTTTAATTTTTGTTTGTTTTCCTTCCACCAAACCACCCATACTCATACCCCATCTGCCCCTCTCCCACTCTCCCACCCTTTTCCCCATTCCCTCTGGCAACCATTATCTTCTTTTTGCCAAGTTCCAATTTTTATTACTTCTATTGTTGGCATATAATCATAAACTGATCTCTTAAATGAATACAGAAGACTAGGATTAACTTGCAAATTCTGGTTTAACTTCCAGTTCCTGAATACTAACTAGCCTGTTGGTAACTGAATCACCAAAAACCCAGATACGTGTTTCCACACTGATGTGACTTACACTGGCTGTTCAGTTTCATTCTCTGAGGCCTGAGACTTCCGGGTTGTCTCTCAGATCTATGTTAGTCCCTGGGACTAACATAGATCTGCTTTCTCTCTTCTGCTGACACAGGTAGAGGGCACTGCTGTCTGAGAAGAGGTTTGAGAGCTCCCTGCTGCAGTATCTGATGCCAGAGATTGTCCAGTGGATTTGGATGCTCTGCCAGGCACACAATCACCCAGCACCCCCAAATGACTAGGCCCCAGCAGCAGGAAGGCCTCTGGAGTGCTTGTCAGGTCATGGTTCCAGAAGGAATGACCTGATCTCATACTAGCCTGCCACTTGCTCTTTCTGTTATAGTCATACTGGCCTCCTTGCTGTTTTTTGAACCCAGTGAGTAAACTGCAGCCTGTTATAGTTGCAGGACACTCTTTATCCAGGTATCCACCACACACTCGTCTCTTACATCACCTTTCAGTGAAGCCTCCTTGCCTGGTTACCCTTTCTAAAACTGAAACCCTCATCCCACTTCATCCCTTTCTTATTTACAGGGCCCTACTTATTTTCTTTTCATTTGTCACAATCTAAAGCAGTGTGTATATTTACTTATTGCTTGTCTGAAGAAGGATAGCAGAATATGCCACCCCCTAAATATGCCTCTATTGTGTAAGGGTTATTTTGAGATGATTGTTTTTGAGAAATAGCAGACACAGGAAAACCTCCGAAAACAGAATAGAAGCTATCCTTTTGTAAGGGAAATTTAAATTAGTATAGGAAATTTCAATTTGTAACTGTCTGCCTCTCTGTACCAGGAAGAGAAGATGGTTATTAAAAAAAAAAAAGGGCAAGAAAATCTAATCAATGGAGCAGGCTCTGATTTAAAGCTACATAACAACCTTGCCCTTGTTTATGGGAACTTCCCTGCTCACCCCATAGCTGCGCCCACAATAACACCGTATCTTTCTTTTGTCTGTAGCTGAAGATGGTATTTAAGCAGATGACTTAGGCCATGTGGGGAAGTTTAGTCATTTTTCCTGATTATCCCCCATATATGTACGAGTTCAACATGTGTAAAAACTTCGATTTATTTTTCTCCTGTTAAAAGTACTTAGTCCTGTTAATCTCTTTTATTATAGGTGCCTTGGCTAAAAATTCAGAAAAATAGAGAGAAATTATCCTCCCTCACCCATCCTGACTTCCTCCATGATCATGTGACAGACAAGAAGGCAGATTTGCATGTTCTGTTCAACGCTGTATGCCAAGCACCTGCTTAACACATAACTAGAGCTCAGTTGGTAGATGCTAATTCCTAAGGGGAGAGAGAGAGGGAGAGAGAGCAAGCGAGTGAGAGAGAGAGAGAGAGAGAGAGAGAGAGAGAGAGAGAGAGAGAGAAATTTGGAGAGG
>NW_004567102.1:12411976-12443057 GCF_000260355.1 Condylura cristata
CATCAGAGAAAGTCACTTAGCTATTTGATGATAGTATAACAAATGGACTACCATTTAAGGATTTCTAGAATGCAGACTAACTACAAGCACATTTATTTTTTTTAATATTTATTTATTTATGCATACATGAAAGGATTCACCAGAGAAAGAGTGGGGAGAAGAACAGGGAGATGTACTGAAACACACTGCTGAGGGGAGCAGCGGGTGGGTCAGCAGAGATCTGCCACACCATGTGGGTCACCTCCCTGGCAGGGAATCTAACTTGTGTTGCAGTGGCTGCGAAAAGCCTCATAGTGCTGTTTTTAACCCGTTGCACCATCAGGGAGGGCCCTATAAGCACATTTAGATAGAACCAGTTTACCTAGAGAGGGAACTGAGGAACAGGGAGGTGTATTTACTTTTCTTGAAATTATACAGCTGAAAGACATCATGCCAGGATTTGAACTTGGGTCAACTGACTCTAGAGTTGGGGCTGTTACTATTGTTTCCCAAGGTCATGACAATCACCAGCACCGAGCAGTGTGGTTTTTGCTCAAGTCTTTTGGCTGTTGCCCCAAGAAGTCTAGTTCCTTTGCCTGCTACATTGTCTTTCATTCTCAGCTGGAAATAAATCCCACTTTCACATCTTCTGATCTCTGAAAAAGCCAAGAGCTTCCAAATGACTATTCAGGAAAAAGAAATCCAAAAATTCAGGCTGCCACGTGTCCAGAGGTCTTGCTGATATCCTGTGAAGAGGGCATTTCTCTTGGGCCCTTTAAGGCTAAAATCCCAGGGGTCACTGGCCACCCTCTAGCTCCCACATTTCTGTTCAACTTCTTTCCAACCCATCTCCCCACCTTGTACAAGGCTTCTCTTTTTTTTCTTTTAAGTATCTTCAATATATGTATCCTGGTTGATGGCCCAATCTTCATACATTTACATACAAATTTAAATGGAACATGCAGGTGTTTATAATACAAGAGGGGCTCAAGGTTGAAGGGAAGCCAGCACCTCAAATGTAAATTGTTACTGATATGATTTAAGACATGGAAAAGTCTTGACTGGATGCACGATTAGGCATGCACTGCATGATTGCTTTCTTCAAAAGTCAGTGATAATTCTAAGTGTGTCAAATCACACACACCATCAGAATTCTCAAGTGTACTGAGAACCAAGTCCAGAAGGTAACAGTATAAAAGAGAAAAGCCCAAGAGGTACTTTACAAAAAAAAAAATGTTCATTTCTGCTCTAGTCTAAAATATAAACAGAATTATTTTTTTTTCTTTAAGGAGAAGGTTCAAAAGAACACCTGTTCTTACCAGAAAGTATCCTAAATATCTAGTGGCAGTCTGAAGATTATATGAGTTGCTGATCCTATTTAGAAAGCTCTTAAAAGCCCTGAGATTAAAATTATGCCACTATGGAACTTCAAAGGTTTGGTGAGTTAAGGTAAATTTGAAATGTCAGTTCAATTTAAATCATTTAATTATCCTGACCTATTATTTTCTATCAAGACAGAGAGTCATTCTTTCATATTTTTTTTTCATACTGCATGGTGTTATAGTAGTAATAAAGAATCTGCTCTACCTAATCACTTTTATCAAAGTATGTGGAATTTATCTTACTTTGGAAAGATATGTAATCTCAGATGATAAGATCATGAAAATAAACTAAATGTAGGCTATGTTTTTCTTTTCTGTATAGGTTATTATTTCCAATTTTTGTTTATATAGCTGGCAATTCAACATTTTGAAATGCATGGATGAAACAAATGATAATTAAAAACAAATGTATCTTGGCTCACATTCTCCTAAATTCCTCCTCAAATTCAACTGGCTCCAATAAATATTTCTCTACTCTCTATTGTCAACTGCTTACAGTATCCAGACATATCAATTGAGAGCTGTTTATGTTTTAGAGTAGAGCAGAAATGGACAATTTTTTTTCTGTAAAATCCCTCTTGGGGTTTTCTCTTTCACACTGTTACTTTCTGGACTTGGTTCTCAGCACACTTGTCTAGTCCACACAATAGATCAAGCCCCTCAGCACCCAAGTATGCCACTCAGACTCCTATACCTGTCCATATCTTTAATTGTACCTGATTCTCTATCCTGGCCATTTTCTGTTGCCTCCTATATCCAGTCTTGATTCTTCCTTGCCTTGCTTTTGACCTAGGAAGCTGCCCCCATGGACAGTTCCCCACGCCATATCTTCTGGCCTCTGGTTGAAGTCAGCAAGTGGGAGGTCCCAGCTGGGAAAGAGTTGGGGTATGGTTGCATTTTAACTCTGGCTCCCTGCTGGCATACTATCCAAGGTCCCACTAGGCCTCATAATGCTATTTCACTCCTTGTTCCTCTGAACCTAAGGGTGGTGACAACTGCCACTGGCTAGCGCATGAGTGCCTTAATATCCTGATGAGTTATCTTAATACTGCCAACTTTGCAGTGGACAGTCACTGCATGCAAATCTCTCAAGTCTTCTGAATGACTCTGTTTCCTGACAGTCTTGATTGACAGATGCCCTGTATTTGACTTTTGTAGTATCCCTGGAACTTAGGAATCATTCCAACATTTGCTCTGCTTATTGAACATGCGTTTCCAGGGACCTTCAACATCACACTGTCTTTTTGCAGGTTTCTTCCTTCTTCAATTTTTACTCATTGTTCAGGGAGCAATCTTCCAAAGACTTAATTTGGAAGTCTTAATCTGAGATACATGAGCCTTTTAGGATAACACAGAATTGGAAGAAAGAGATTCATGCATGAGCTGACATTATATAAAAAACTGGGTTAGTGCAATTTTCTAAAGAGAGGGCTGGGCCCTCCCTGGTGGCGCAGCGGGTTAAAGCACAGCACTGAGAATCTAAAGCCACTTCCGCATGAGTTCGATTCCCGCCTGCCCTGGAGGTGACCACATGGCGTGGCAGACCTCTCCTGACCCGCCCGCTGCTCCCCTCAGCAGTGTACTTCGTCGATCTGCCTGTTCTGCTCCCCACTCTGTCTCTGGTGAAGCCTCTCACCGCCCCTGAGCCTCTGGCCTGTACCCCAGTTCTGTATGCACAAATAAATAAATCTTTAAAAAAAAATAAAATAGAGGGCTTATATCTTTCATCCACTTGCCAAAGGACCTGTGACCCAAATGGCTAAGAATTAATTTTAGCAAAAGATGGAGAAGAAACAATGCAAGTTGGGGCTAGTTCTACCATTTTAATAAGTGATGCAAGATTCCTGTGGTGTTGTAATCTTAGTGATTTATAACAATTCCTATTTTTATAATGAGAATCAACTCTATTGGGTGCCTAAAAAATAACCTTGGTTCTAAACTGGAAAATAAAATAAGTAAAGATAGTAGGCAAAATATCAGTCTTATTATTCATAGCTAAGTTGTGTCATGTGAGCCAAGTGGGGCTGACTAGACTCACTCGTCTGACCCTAGGCAAAGTTTGAGTAGAAGAAACATTTCAGCGATGAGTTTGTCCAAGTTCAATGACATGAAGGGTAAAAGAGAATTCCTACTCCCTTAGACAGCTTCACATTAAAAGGAAGAAAGAAAATGATGAGCTATGTTAACCATTTTCAATCTCTCACCCCCACTTTACTGATCAAATATGTCACTCTACCTCCTCAGGAGACAGTGAGTACAAAAGAGGAAGAGGGGGCAGAAGAATTTCTTATAACAAATCATACTGCTTTTTCTCCTCCTTGTCCTAAATTAAATCACATTTTAAGCTACCTAACTTAATAACTATCATGTGAACCTCAGAAGTATAAACACAGATTTGCTGTCCTTGTCTATGATTGTGATCACAACCGCATGATTGTGTATTGGGCTGAAGTCATTCTATGTCATGGCATCCCCAGGCCAGTTCTACCCTCCAGCCACTTACCACCCAGTACTGAGGACAACTTATGAAAAGAATAAAAATGTTAAGTCAAACACTAACATTTATAAATAAAATTGATTCATGTTAAGTGGGTTATATTACTTTGACTTCAAATAACAGAAAATTCAATTAGCAGTTATAATACTTCTGACTTCAAATAACAGAAAATCTAATTCAAATTGATTTAAATAACATGCAGATTGTTTTGTTTACAGAAATGGAAGCCTGGATGCCCATTAGTGAGTCAGTCACTGGCAAATGGGATAAGATTATCCTTAGACTAATTAGACTTTGGTGGTGATCAAGATGGGGGTCAACTTCTCCCTGAGGCACAGGGACTGAATGTGGGAACAGTGGATCTACCTGTAACAAGAAGAGGTTCTCAGGAGGAGCGCGCATAGTGCACAACCAGTAATGTCTAAGACAGTTGTCATATTCAATATTGTCTTTCTTTTATCATCTTTTATGCATGTCCTTGTATAAACAACATGCTGGTCTATAATCAGGGTTTAGTTTTGATCATCTGAATCTCCTAAACAGTCAACAATACAAATGTAAAATAAACATGTGTTGAATAGAAACCAAATGTACCAAACCATCATACACATGACCTACAACCAAGATTGGACTAGGTAACCACAGAGATCCTTTCCTGTTCTAATTCAAAATAAACTTACGGGAAGTCTATGTCATATGAGCAAAAGAAGAATGTTCTCCGAGGCAGCATGTCCAAGGGTGTTTCTCGTTACCCATGGAAAAGATAATCCTCAAAACTAGTACATGATTACAATAATCATATTTCCTGCAGTCAGCTGGGACTGGAGATACAAAACAGATGGGATAGAATAAAGTGGTCATCATCACATTTTATTTATTTAGAACTTCATTTGTACTGGGTTCTTATGAGATATTCAAGTACATTTTATTATTTTTATATCGCAATGATTATATGAACTAGGTTGATTCACTGATTTACAGACCAGAAAACTGAAGGTTGGAGGCCAAGAATTACCTGTAAACCCAAGTATGTCATTTGAGAGACCAAACTAAGAGTCATGGATACAAACCAAGAGCACCTCTCAGAGACTCTTCTTATATTCCTCTCCAATTTTTCTGCAATGCCAGAAATTATAAAGGCTTCTTTTTCCAAGGGAAGGTCTCTATGTTCCCTGCACTATATAATTTGCTAAGTGCTTAGAAATATGACTATATGATCACCCAGAAAGTCCCCTTTCTGGATGATCATATTTGGAGATTGACAACTGCAGCATGAAAGAGAATTTGGTCTGTCACACTTATGGGTAGAATCCTTCCAGTTTTGGGGCAAGACCTGCCCAAGACTTTCTTTGATCAATTGCCAGCCATGAAAACAACTCCTCAAATGTCATGTCAACTACTAGCTGTCAAATAAAGAGCTCTGTAAGTCTCAGCTAATGTCCTACTAAATCCTTTAACTACCAGAAGTCTAGATTGTTCCACTTGTAAAATAAAGAAAACAACATCTGCCCCAAGGATCCTATAAGATGAGTGTTCTAAGTTTATAGGAAAATAAAAACAAAATGTTATATCAGATGTAAAGAGACATTATAGACCCTGAATTCAAAGGAAAATAAGCCCCAGAGAAAGGTTATTCTTTGACTCCTATTACATTCTTAATTGACAAAGAAGCTGGTTTCCAGCTTCTGGATCTCCCAATAGTGGGTCAGTATTCACTCTACATGTCCATGAGTCATGGACACACCCGAACACACCCTCACAGTAAGCTAGAATGAGGTCAGCAGATAATTTACTGTTATTTCATAAAGATTGCAGTCTTTGAGTTCCTAAGCAATTACTGGTAATTTATTTCTGCCATATAATATGTAGTGTGATTGTTGGCAGCTAAACTAAAGTTAACTTACAGGGTCAAAAAGAAATATTGAGCCTGAGAATCTGTTGCATTTATTTGGCTGGTATTTTAGTTTTCACACAGTAAAAATTAAGTAGTCCTTAAGCAAGCAAAAGTGTATCACTACATTTGTTCCTATATTTTTTCTTATATTTCATTACTTTACCTTTGTGTAAATCACAAATGGAGACAGTTGCAGACATCCCAGAATTTTCAGGTGGAAATTGTTGGTGGAGACTCTTGATGCATGAGCTCATCTTTGTCTGTTTTGCCTCCTTCCCAACTCCAGGCCTCCCCCATTGCTTACCCCTGTCCTCACTCTCTTGTCTCTTAGAACCAAACTCACACTTGTCTTCTACACTTTGGGCAAAGTCTGGCTCCTGATTTTCCAACCTACGTATGCCATCACATTAACAGCTCTACAGTCTACTTTTGCAAGACCAGCTACCACACTGATGCAGCCTGCTTTGTACAACTCAACAATATGGCTGTTATTTCATTGTGTGCTCCTCTTAGAATCTGTAAGCTTTGCTGAGGTAGGGACCATGTTTCTATATCTTGATTCCTCCATAGTGTGGCACAGTGCTTAGTAGATAGAACCCATTTACAAAATTATTGGCTATGTCAACACTCCAAAACCTGCCACAGCTCTCCCATTATATCAACATCCCTCTTATTTTTCATTTGCTATGCTTCTTACTAGAATATTTTCCTCAGGACTTTACTGCTTAACAAATCCTTCATCTTTGTAGAATTCATCTCAAACTATTCCAACTAAATTTTTACCTCTGAGCTTCTATGGTGTGTAACCATAGTCTATCTTGTACTATTATTTTGAGATTTCATGTAAGTTATTCCTGATCTTGGATAGAAAAATATTTTTTTAAAAGATTTATTTATTTGTGCATACAGAACTGGGGTACAGGCCAGAGGCTCACGGGCGGCAGAGGCTTCACCAGAAACAGAATGGGGAACAGAACAGGCAGCTCTACGAAGTACACTGCTGAGGGGAGCAGCGGGCAGGTCAGGAGAGGTCTGCCACGCCATGTGGTCACCTCCGGGGCAGGCGGGAATCCAACTCATGCGGAAGTCGCGTTAGCTTCTTAGTGCTGTGCTTTAACCCACTGCGTCAGGGAGGGCCAGAAAATAATTTTTAATATGTTTTAGTATCCTATTCCACAGACCCTCATATATATGTACTATATATATATGTATATGTGTGTATGTGTGTGTGTGTAGGTACTTGATATTGTGGTACAAAAAATGAATAAAATATGAAGCTGATGTAATACCCACAACCATTTTCAGCCTTATGACTCTAGGTTTTGATAAAAAGTGACTTCAAGATCCCACAGGTCTACACTATAAAGAAGCCTAAATTTTGCCGATGGCTATATATGGAACAATAGTAAATATTTCACCCTTCCTATTTTAAACTTAAATTCATCAAGCCTACCTCTATTGGCTTGATGTAGGTCAACACTTCGCCTTATCAAACCATATTTATAAAAGAACACCTTGGATGAGATACAATGCAATGTATATTTTTCAAATAGCTCAGTTATAGGGAGATTAGAAAAAAAAAACAGCTTTGATGACTGGGAAAAAGAAAAGCAAGTTACTCACAGTTGAAAGTTCAATTCATAAGATTCCATGAAAATCAGCCTGGGGTTATTCTAGAAATACAACTGACCCAACATATTTTTCTCATGCTTATCCTATTCTTGACCTCACCTTTCAATACTGCAAAGTACCCCCCCCCACCAAATTATTTTTCCTGCTCAGAATCTTTCAATGTAAATAAAAGTCCTGAGCCAAACCTTTCAAAATCTTAAATGTAGCCCCTCGTTACCTTTCTGGCATGTTCTGTGCCACCAACTTCATCATCCAACTTGTCATTCAAAGAAAATAGAAATTCATATTTACACTTCTACCTCAAGGAGCCACAGACTTTTTCTACTAAGTGCTAGCGAACAAGTATTTTAAGTTGTGAAAGTTATATAGTCTCCATCAAATTTATTCAGTTTTGCCATTTTAGTACAAAAGTAACCATATCTGGCTAAAAAGGAGGCAGCCATGACCATGCTCCATAAGAATTTATGGAAAATAAAATTTGAATTTCATATAATTGCACATCATGAAATATACTAATTCTTTCTATCTTTTTCAGATATTTAAAAATGTAAAAACCATTTTTTTTCTGTTGTGTGATATTGCATCTGCTGTACCTGCCTGACATTCTTTCCTCTACTTTATGAATTTTTTTCCATTCTCTAATGTCCAATTCAAATATCATGCTCCCCTCAATGTGTCATTTCTTCTCAGGGAAATGACACATTCCTCCAAGCTTCTTCCTTTCTGCTTCCCAGAACCTTTAGGTTATACCCTTGAGAGGAGCTGGACGTAGGCAGCTCCGGCTGCCACGATTTGCAAGCTCACCAGATCTGACGTTCTACAATCCTACTTGGAATCAAATTCAACTCTGAGCATCACACCTTCTCTCCCTGCCATACACTACCTAGTACAGACTCAAGGGTCAGAGAGATTTAATTATAAAGATCTAAACCTTGCCTAGTTTCAGAACTTCCCTAGAGGACTGATAAGGAAGTCACAAAAGAGCATGAAGTCCATTAAATTGGGACAGATCATAGGAACTGATGCCATTCCTGTGCTGCCAGCTGCTTGCTAAGAGGCAACAGTGACAGTTACAAAGTCTTAGCAGTGAGGAGGAAGGAGAACACAACTTCAACAGAGGCAGAGCTTTGTTTCTTGCCTTCCTCTAGACATTTAGCTTCAAAAGCAGCTGCTCATGGGCCTCCCTGGTGGCTCAAGAGGTTGAAGCCACACTATGAAGCCACAGCCACTGAAGCATAAGTAGGATCCCCGGCCAGAGAGGTGACCCACAGGGCACAGCAGATCACTCCTGTCTCACCCACTGCTCCCCTCAGCAATCTATTTCAGTAGATCTGCCTGTTATTCTTCCCACTCTGTCTCTTGTGAATCCCCTCCCCCATGTCTCTGGCCAGCACCCCACTTCTTGTATGCATACATAAATAAATATTTAAATAAATAAATAAAAACCTTGTCTTTAAAAAAAAAAGTAGTTGTTCATGTAGAAATCTGGGTAGGTACTTGGAGACAAACTAAATATTGTCCTCCCTGATAATTAATACTGCAGACAAAGATGAAATTTCTATATGATTGTGTCTCCAAACAATTTGGGAAATGAAAAGCAATTCCCTGAGGAAAAAAGTTTCCTTCTGGAACTCTATCTTGCAACAAAAGACAAAATTAGAATATACGCTGGGTGAAGTTGGGGACACAGCTTCCAGTCTATCCCCCTAGTGCTTATCCTTCAAGGTCAAAGACCCATGTTAGAATGGTTGGAGGCATCTAAATGAGAAGGGGGTAAAACTGACATTGTCTCTTGGAAATGGAGGGGCTGAAGCACATTCTTCCCCCAGCTGGGTGCTCAGGGGAACCAACCCACAGAACTTCTGGTTGGCATGCTCAAGGGGAACAAGGATGCTCCTCCTGCACTCGCTCAAGGATTTAATTAAGACCCCAGAGATCTTCTCCAAAGAGCCCAGTGGAAATGAATTTTGTTTGGAAAATGTTCAGAGTGGGTCGTACCCCATCCTGGCAGCAGGAAAACTTCCATAACACTTTCTTACATGACTGAATCAGAATAGCATAATTCCCAGTGGAGAAGGGTGAGTCAGCTGTGAAGTGTAGCCCCAAGTAAAAGAACAAGGGACTTGGTGTACAGCATGATTTATTATTAACTACCTAAGGAAGACCATCCAGGCCAAGGGCCCAGCTGTCTTTTTTCTGGCAGAAGTTAACTAATGAAGCAGAGTGTCTCTTGAGGTCATTCCCAATTTTGCTATCGATATTACTTACTTGGTATAAATAAGGATCTTCCTACTTGTTATAAAGCATTTCTATCCACTTTATTGAAAATGTATGAGTTCACTATGGCATAGGTTATAAATCCTGATAAACCTGGTAGGAAAGAAGACAATAGAGTGTGAAAATTCGGAGCATGCACCTGGAAATGGGGGTTCAACTCTTCATGGGATCACTTAACAACTTAATAACTATGTCATGAAGAACTTCAGTTACTCTATTTGTTCCATGCCTCAGTTTCTTCATCTGAAAAACAGAGATACAGAACATGACCAAATAAACTTGTAAAACTTAAAGAATCGGGCCCGCCTTGGTGGCGCAGCGGCTTAAAGCCCAACACTGAGAATCTAAAGCCGCTTCCGGATGAGTTCGATTCCCTCCTGCCCCGGAGGTGACCACATGGCGTGGCAGACCTCTCCTGACCCGCACTCTCCTGACCTCTCCTGACTCCCCTCAGCAGTGTACTTCGTCGAGCTGCCTGTTCTGTTCCCCGTTCTGTTTCTGGTGAAGCCTCTGCCGCCCGTGAGCCTCTGGCCTGTACCCCAGTTCTGTATGCACAAATAAATAAATCTTAAAAAACAAAAACAAACAAACAAAAAAAACTTAAGGAATCTTCATCTGTATAATGCATGAGCACCCAGAAAATGTCAGCTACTCCTATGATTATTTGCATTCCCATTCTATCTGTCATAGCAGCTCACACACAGTAGGCACTAACTGAGTATCGGCTGATTAATTAGCTCATTTCTTGCAATTAAGCTGACGGTCATTCATTTGCTAATCATGGTGCCAGTTCAGAGGCTGAGATTTGCCTTGCAGATGCCATGGATTTCACAATTTGTTTATAAATAGTCAAGACTTGTCATTTATAAATGGCTTCTTACGAGTGAGTAAACAAGAGAGAGGGAATGGAATGTGATGAAAGACAACTTAAACATCACTCAGCATTGACAACTAGAGCAGGAGACTGCTCAGCAAAGCTAATGAATACCTGGCCCAAAGCCACTCAAAAAGCTGCAGGTGTTTATTATTAGCATTGTTCTTCTGCTTGAGCTTGAGAGCTGGTCTTCTGGAATAGTGATCCTGTTCAGGGAAATGTGCAGGAATTATAGGAATATTATAAATCTAGGGATGTATGGACATGATGGTGGTTCAATGAATCCTGAGGTCTTGAATATTTGTTTACAAAGTGAGACACTACAAAGAGTCAACTGCTTGGTTGTGCAGGATGGACACTGCACAAGCCTTCAGGGCACAGCCACTTGAACCAGGATGCCCCCCGGGCTACGGAGCATGCACTCAGTACTGCAGCAGCCTTATGCACAGTCTTACCTCTGGAGCAGAGAAACCCTATTCCTTACTGAAGATATTGAATATAGAAGAGAAATTTCTTTCTTTCTTTTCTTTTTTTTTTAAGATTTAGTTATTTATTCATACAGAACTGGGGTACAAACCAGAGGGGTGGTGAGAGGCTTCACCAGAAACAGAGTGGGGAGCAGAACAGGCAGATGGACGAAGTACACTGCTGCAAGGAGCAGAGGGCAGGTCAGGAGAGGTCTGCCACACCATATGAGTCACCTCTGGGGCCGGGGATCGAACTTGCACTAAAGCAGCTGCAGTGCTGCTTGCAGTGCTGCATCCTAACCTGTTGCACCACCAGGAAGGGCCAAGAAATTTCTTAATAAGAAAATTGTTATACATTGAGAAGAGATATTTAACAAATTAACCAACTTAAAGTATTGATGGAATAGTTACTCTTTTTGGAAAATTGGATAGATTTTATTTTGGATCCATTAAGATGATTTTGGGACCAAATTGAATCGTTGAATAGAAAAATGTCCTACCATACAAAGTAGACCTCCCAGGGTACTTTAGTCAAATGGGGACACAGTAAGCTTTATAAATTTGATATGACTAATCCATCAAATTAGTGATCCCAGCTGAGATGTGCATGTCTCTAGAATATATGACAGGTGAGTGAGAATTAAAAAGCTGAGAGAAATTTGTCACCATGAGGGCAGGAGACTGCTCTCTGAATCCATAAAACCTGCTGGGCCTGAAACCCAGGAAACAGTCTCTTGCTACTGGGAACCAGAATGGACTGCTTTTAGGCACAGCACTCTTAGCACATGAGATACCAGTCTGTACAAATAACGAACAGTTTTGGGTCTCTGCATATCAGGCAGGAGAGAAGGGTCCTGGAAAGCATGGCTAGGGAGCACAGCTACTTCAGCTCTGTGCAGCCAACCTCAATGATTCCAGAAATAGAACACCAAATTATAAGCTTCAGATAAATGAATTGTAAGGGTTTAAAATAGTTTTTCTCTGAAACTCATTGCTCAGGCAATCTCATGTAATCCAGTTACAATATGTGTTAGTGTTTCCTGATGAATATGCTTTTTATGGCTTTATAATAGCTCTAAGAAGCATTCTCATTTAAATGAAATGATGTTTGGGGGATTTGAGAAATTGTCTCACAAATTAAGCCTGACTCACTACTAAATAAAAATACTAAAGTCTCCTCTTCTTCCTCTTCCCCCAATCTGAAACCTTAAAGGTATCTCATTCCCAATCAAAGCTTTATTGGAAGTCTGATCAAATGTGTGACTGTTGTTATTGATGGTGTCTCTCTTAAATGTAATTAAGCGTCAGGAAATATCCAGTTCAGACCATAGTGTCCTTGGGATTTGCCCAGGTAACAGGGGGACAGAATGCTAACACTTTTTCATGCAGTTCAATGAACACTAGCAATTTTGTAGTTGAAGGACCGAAGCTTTCAAAAAATCTTCCAAAAAGATGTCTCAAAAGGTATACATTTTGAGGTGTACATTGTGTACACTTTTATGGCTATCTAAAAATGGCCCTTTGTGCAGCACCAAAAGCAAAGAACAAATGTCTCTTAGGTTAGTGTAAGTAGTAAAAGTAACCTAACCTTTTGTTAGGTTAGTATAAACCCATTGATCCCATCTGAACTCTTTGGGACTAGATGTGTTTTGGATTTCAGAGTTTTTAAATTCTAAAAGGAATTAGCATGTTTCTGTTATAGAACACCCCTCAGAAAGATCTGGGGTATCCTTTATAATTTAACATATTAACTGTAATGAACTGTATGAACAGTCACATAAAGTAAGAAGGATAAACTATAAATAGCATCACCTCAGATCAGGTCAGCTTGCTGCTAAATGAGAATGCACCAACCTTCAGAAAAACGATTTAGTGTTCCCAGCTTTTTGGATCTCAGTATTGCAGATGAGGAATTGATTATCTGCAAACGTTCAAAGATGTTGTGGCAAAGCTGTAGAGCACCAGTTTTCAAAGTATGATCCCCAGATCAGCCTCATCAACATCATCTGGAACCACGTTAGAAATAATAATTCCTGAGACACCACCCCTGATCCACTGAATCAGAAACTCTGGAAAGGGGCCCAGCAAGCTGTGTTGAATTAGTCTCCAAGGGATTCTGAAACCCACTATAGGAATGCCAGGCTTCTCTGGAGAAATTCAAACAGGGAAAGAGCACTGTGTGCTGACTGACTAGCTGGGGCACATAACCTTTTAGTAATTTGATTCTGTCTGCAAAATGGAGATGCAGTCTACCTGCTCTTTTTGTTTAGTAGGAATGTCACAAAGATAGAAAGATATGTATAGAAAGGTTTATCAATGACAAAGTACTATGTATATATCAGGTATTTAAAATAAGAATAAAATAGCATCACTACTAAATGGAGCAAAAGTTAATTAGGGGTTAATGATATAAAATAAGAAAGTAAGAAAATAAAAAATGTAAATAGCTCCTTCAATGCTTGAAAAGAGAAATATAAATGCACAATATCATCTACATCAAATTTCCTATTTCTGGAGCTCCAGAGTAATGTATTCAATCAGCTCACATTAAAATATGGCTGTATTGGAATTTACCCAAAGGATATAAAAATACTAATTTGAAAGGAAACCTGTACTCCTTTGTTTATTCAGCACTATTTACAATAGCTAAGAAATGGAAACAACCCAATGCCCCAAAATAGACAAATGGATCAGAACGTTGTGGTGTATTTATAAAATGGAATATTACTCAATGATTAAAAAAGACACTCAAGCCATTTATGATAGATATTAATGGTATCACTTATATGTGGTATATAGAGAAACCAAAGGAAGTCAAAAGTAGGAAGGAAACCATGGAACAGAGACACCCAGCAAAGGAGGGGGAGGGAGGAAGCAAACAGGGAGGCGTGAACACAAGGGAATATGATGATGGTTAACAGGTGATATGGTGGTGGGAGAACTATGGGGACAACGACAATATAAGAAAGAATCTAATAAATAAAAAGTTTGAAAATCAAATAAAATATGCAGTATATGGAAAAATTGAAATACTCACTGATCTATACATATGAATGCATTTTCCTATGCCTTAGCCCATCTCATTACAGAAAAGACATAATACTATGCTGAAAGACAGATGCCATATTTGACTGTGCTGTGAATAGTAAAGAATTATCCAGAGGCAAATAATACAAGAGCAGTCAGGAAAGCTGAATTCCAAATTCAGTTCTGTCACTAAGGAAGCAAGTGCCCTACCATGTCCTTTTAACCTCTCTGGGCTTCAGTTTCTAGCTCTAAACACTGCTCTTCTAGTTCAGTTCTCTAACCACAGCTTTTCCAAGTTCCTAGAATTCAGTCTATGAACTGAAGGGGGTAAGGTTGACAACTAACTCACAAATCTAGTGAGAATGAACATAAGAGGAGCTGTCTTCCAGAAATACAAGCTGAACCGGATTTCAGGGTATTGAGCCTGTGTGTATATGTGTGTGTGTGTGTGTGCATGTGTGTGTGTGTATTCTGGTTCCCCCTTATAGGCATAGTTTTATTTGCATTTAGTTTCCTATAATAGCTGTTATTATTTACAAAAGACAAGTCTCACAAAGGAAAGCTCAGTCCATACAGGAGAATTCCATTGGTCCTAGACACTGGTAGTGCAGCAGGTTGGAGTTGCTGCACTGCAAAGTTAAGCCTAGCTGTGGCGGCTTCAGTACAAGTTAGATCCTGCCCCGTAGGTGATCCATGGTGCAGCAGACCTCTCCTGACCTATCCGCTGCTCCCTTCAGCAGCGTACTTTGTCGATCTGCCTATTCTGCTCTACACTCTGTTTCTGGTGAATCCTCAGGCTGCCCCTGCACCTCTGGCTGTGCCCCAGTTCTGTATATATAAACAAATAAATCTTTATTAAAAAAAAAATACCATTGGTCCAATGATTAAAAATTCCACAGCCCAATGATTAAATTTCAGTCAAGGTCACTTGTTCCTATCTTTCACCTTGGCTCAGAGAGAACAGCATTAGCATTTGTTATCTTTTTTTGGAAAGTCATATCTTCAATGGCTTCTTGGCTGTACTGAGTGCCCATGAGGTAAACAGCCCTCTAGAGGCACTGGCTTGTATTTTCCAACACACAATTTCCAATTTTTATGTGCTCATGTGGGATGTGAAATGTTAGCCTAGGGACCACAAGCATCAGATTGCCTTTCAATCATTATTTACATCTCGGAAAATTCCTTTAACTTTTCAATGAATGATTTGTACAACTGTAAATTGTAAATCACCTTTCTCCAAAGGTGATTGGGGGTGCTAAATGATATTCTCTGGTAAATCCCAGACCACCACCTAGAACAGTACCTCCCCCCATAGCAACAGCCCTGACCAAAATGTGTTGTTCAGCTTCTGGTTATTACTCCAGGTCAAGCCTTGGAAGAGGAACTATGGTGGAACAGAACCATTTCTCCTAAAATAGAAAATAGCACTACTCCCAAAAGAAAGAAAACAATTTAACTTGTATTTTACTGAATTCAAGCACACTGATAAAGATCAAACCTAGCAAGAGAAACTCCAGGTGAGTTAGAAAGGTTATGTTGCATAATTATGGCGATTCTATTACTGTTCCAGTATATGACTTGGTTTAAACACTGCTAGTCATTCTTCATTTTTATACAATTCCTGTGTTGTCGTTGTTGTTTTTAAGTAAAATGGGAACATATAAAAAGTCATCGGGAAATACTCTGTTGAAATAAATTCCAATTGTAGATATATAGAAGGCTCTGCTTATGGAAACATGAATGGAAAGCATATTTTTAACTACAAATGTTCCCTAGAAACATTTCAGAAAAAAACGCTGCCTGAGAAAAAAATAACCTTCCTCCAGAGGTCAAGAATAAAATTACTTCCTATGACCACTAAAAGGTGGTCTTGGGTTCACAGGGTAATTTGCTGCCATCACTACCAACAGGGGCAGAAACTGAAGACAGTCTCTAGAACAGTCTTCAAACAGTACCAAATACCCATCTGCAATATTTGGTGTTAATTGTGTGTGTAAGAAAGGGCAGAACAACCTAAATTGTCTTCTCCAGGAGTTAATAGTTGGGTAAGAGGAAAGGAAATCTAGAACAAGAACTTAAACATAAAGTAGAAGGTAATAAATGTAATACACATGGAGATAAACCATCAGAGGAGTTTACAGGAAGGAAGGGATTCACACAGACTTGGGGAGGGTCGGGAAAGGGGACCCAGAAGGCTTAATGCAAGAGGTGTATGAAGTATGTCTTGAGGAGTGACTAGAATTTAGATGAACAGATTGAGGAAAAAGGTAGTGGGGAGTCAGGAACAGGCTAGGTGAAGGCCTAGAGGGAGACAGTTTTCTGCTCTTGCTTCCCACCAACCATTGCTCCTTCTAAAAGAAATAACTATAATGCCACTTCTTAAATAAAAAGAAATACCACTTGTTAAAATTTTCTTTTTGAAAAAAATGTTTGAGGTTCTCCAGGTTAGAAAATAAGTTCTAGTCCTCTAGATGTTTTCAGTACCTAATACGTTGCTGGATTACACCAGGTGCTCTAAAATGCTTACTGCATACACAAGTGGATTCAAGAATGTATGACCATCTACTGTGCTGTGCAACATGGTAGCCACTAGCCACTTATGTAAAGTTAAGTTTAAAAAATTACAATTTAGTTAGAGGAACCACTGTTGATTAGTTTATATTAGAGAATATTTCTTGTACTTTAAAGTCCATTTAATTTTTGTTAATTTTATTGCCCCTATTTTTCCATCTTCTAGAACAGAAAAGAAAATTTCAGAGACCAAAATGTTACCCAATGACAACAGATATAAAGAAGAGAAATTCAAAGGAAAATCTGTCACATGATGCTGAATAAATGAAAATAAAGGAAAATCTGTCACATGATGCTGAATAAATGAAAATTGTGGGAAAACAATACACACAGCCATGTACTTCCATTCAGGTCAACTTCTAGAACAGGCAGAATCTGTCTAAAGTGAAGTAAGTCACATAGTGCACCTGCAGGATGCACAGATTGCTTAGGAGGTGACACTGCATTTTACATACTACATGTAAAGTTTGTCTAGCAAATAAAGCATTAAAAAAGTCAAGTGGAGCATGAAGAGTGATGGAATGCTAGTAATTCAGAAGCTGGGTGACTACAAGGCATTCATCTAATGTACTGTTTACTTTGTGCATGTTTGAAATCATCCATAATGAAACAGTTTTTAAAGATTTATTTATTTATGCGTACAGAACCAGGGTACAGGCCAGAGGTGCAGAGGCAGTGAGAGGATTCACCAGAGACGGAATAGGGAGCAGAACAGGCAGATTGACATAAGTACACTGCTGAAGGGAATAGTGGGCAGGTCAGGAGAGGTCTGCTGTGCCATGTGGGTCACCTCCAGGGCCAGGATCGAACTCACACTGAGGTGGCTGTGGCTAGCTTGCAGTGTTGCATCCTAACCTGTTGCACCACCAGGAGAGTCCCATGAAACGGTTTTTAAAAATGGCTGCAAAATTGACTTAACAAGATGGGGAGGGAAGGGGGGAGAGCAGCTCAATGGTCTAGGGTAAAGGACTATGGGTGCCTAGAGGGTGGGAGTGAGGTGGTGACATTACATCATCCCCTAAATCATATAAGTGTTGTAAACCAATGTTAACTCAATAAGGGGGGAAAAATTATTCTTAAAAACCCTCTCGGTTTCTCATTTCAAGGCTCAAGGTCTTTCCACCAACCGCTTTGTTTCAGATAACTTTGAAGTCTAGTGAAATGGAGGACAACCCCATCCCAGTGAAACTACAGAAGGAAGGGAGAAAGCCACAGGAAGGGGAAGTGAATGGTCCACCAGAGAATAAGCTGCGTCCTCCCCATGCAAGGAATCACATTCTACTGAATGAGCACCAACACTCTAATCCACACTTGCATCTTTGGTATTATCATAAATAATATTCAAGCTTGAACGAGCAGATTCAATTGGAACAAAGAAGGAGAAATGCAAAACATATGTAGACATGCAAAGGAATCACAATTCTATAGCCAGAAAATTCTCTCAGCAACCTTGAAGGAAAGTGACAAAATAACCAGAAAACTAAGGTCAGGCAAATACCGTCCTGATTATTCAAGAAGAAAGAAAAACTTCCGGGCTTGGGGGAGTGCAGGACAGTCAGGAATCCACAGGAGGAAGGCAAGCCGGCTCTCTCTGAACCTCTGCAGTTTCATTGCCTGTCTCTCCATGCTCCTCTGCTCTCTGGTGTTAGTAAATGATTTGTCTGTGGCCACCTGTACTCAACTTACTGACTCAGGCCAATATTGTTTTCCTCATGCTGCTTCCTCCCACTAGTCTATTCTTCTTCAATTTACTCCTCAGACTCAGCTCAGGAATTATCTCCTTCAGGGAAAGTCCACAGAACCACAGGCCTCTCCTCAATGTTCCTATTCACCTCTCACAGTACTGATGCTAGTAACATGATCTAGTTGGGCAGCAGGCCCCCACTCTCCAGTCACCCACAGCAGCCAACTCCAGAGACAGATCAGGTCTGTTCATCTCAGCACCTGGTCCAGGGCTGAGCAGTTCACAAGGGCACAGCATTTACGGCATTGTCACAGGTCTTCTGGAGCTGGTTATGTTGTGTGGCTTGAAGTGACAGGGGTCTTACTACCTTACTGAAGCTGTGCAGGGCTTACCACGTCCTCCACCTGAGACCAAAAGCCACCTTCAATTAGCTTACAAGTTCTGACGTTCTGACAGAGTGATACTGTAAGTGGGTATTGAAATGACCCAAGCACTCCTAACTACGACTACTACGTCAGATGATTTTGGAATGGAAGTTAGGACAGGATGCTGGCAAAATCCGTCTAGCATTGAATAAAAAGTACTTTGGTCAAATATCCACCTCTACTTCATGAAATGCTCGGAACAAAGAGAAATGAACAATAACATTAATGGAGATGAAGGAAAACTGAAATATCGACCAGGTCAATCTCTTTGAACTAACTGTGGTTAAAATACTTAGATTTGAAATGTTGACCGGAGGTTATAGGCAAAGTAGTTGAAAATGTGTTCATGGTAAAATCAGGGAAGACATTCAGAGCAGATGATATCAGAGAATGATTTTATTGTATTAGAAGAATCTTGAGAACCCTGGGTGGGGAGAAAATGTACATGTTGTGCTACTAATTCTGCAATGTTGTGAAGTTGCTCCAAATCCTACCTGACGACTTTGTTCAAAATTGTTAATATTCTATGAATATTCATGGACAAATGGAGCACTAAATGTACTGTCTGAGCAAAATTATGTTCCCACTGGATTTGTGGTCCTTTCAGAATACAGATTCAAAATCCAGAGCATCTCCAAATAGAACATCAAGTCTTTTTACTTTGCTTGGTTTTTCAGTTTGTATGTTAAGTATGAGGAAGTTTTTTATGGGATGGGACATTTGGAACTTTCCTATTTCCCTTTTATATTTTTCATAATACATTTCGAATCAGTTATTGCCCTGCTAAATTAACAATCAATCAATCAGAAAACAGTGGTTACCACAAACTTTCACTGCTTTATAGAACTCCAGTTGAACCATATTAATCTTATTTCTATTCGAATGACTAGCATAAGGGCAAGTCATAAACACAGCATTGGGGTAACTTCAAACAGAGAACTATGGAGCGAGAAGATCAAAGGACAGGATAATTGAAACCTGGAACAATAAAAGCAATTTTGGAAGCTTATTGGCCTTGGGAAAATTACTTTCTCTCTCTGCTTTCTGATATGTAAAACAGAGATAATAATAGCTTCCTTTTAAGAGGTTAGTGAGAAAATGTATATATAGAGGCCGTAGAATATGTGGATGCTATGGCTGCCGAGCTAAAAACTCCACTAAGATGAGTCTCCACTAAGATGAGTCGTTCAGTGCAGCCCTGAGGAAAGAAAGTTTCCAACCAGTTATTGAAAACATCTCTCCTGAGTCTGAGGGAGAAGTGCTTTCTCTCAAAGTGGGCAGCCTGGAGATGTGCATCCTGGCTCCACTTCTCAAACCCTCAGACTTGGAAAGTTACATAAAGGCCCCATGTCTCAGTGTCCTCATTTGTAACATGGGGATATTAGCAGCTCCATTGTGTGAGGTTGTGGAGAGAACTGATGAGATTACAGAAAGACAAGTGTCTGGCACACAATGAGTGCTCAAGAAATGCGCTTGCCGGCTAGGCAGGATGGGTAGGGTGAGCACTGGAGCAAGAGGAGAAAAGCACTCGGTGCATAGCTTATCCAAAGAGCACAGGTGCCTGACTCTTCTGGAAGCCACATGTGTGCAGGGTGAGTGTCTTCACTTACCAGGCTGATGAAAGGAGCACCTTGGCATTTGTTTCATTTTCTTGTGAACAATATATTCTATCCCCAGGACTACAAGAGAACAAGAGCTAACACCATCATGGACAAGTTTCTTATTCTACCCTGAGGTGTAATGTGGGCTCGATGACAGTGGAACTGGAGGATTTACAGTGAATTAAACTTCCAACCACAAGAGAACTGATTATTTAGAAGAAGTCAGGTCAGTGGACTATAGCAAGTTGGGTGGAAGGCACCCCAGAAAGCATTTATTGTGTTCACCAAGACTCAGAGCTGGGGAGGAGGGGGGGTGTAAAGAGGGGATCTGACACAAATTCAGATGCTCAGACTTTATTGGCTGAATGAATAAATAAGAGAAAATCCAAGATTTGAAAAACTCTCAATAAGCTATATAATAGGTCAGAAATCAAGATGAAATGTGAAGGAGACAAGCATTAGGTTTTGCCAAGTGCTAGGTTTTTCCTAATGGGAATAAAAGACACAACAATTTAGAAGATTTTATCAATTACAAGATTAATCAGTTAACCAGGTGATGTAAATTTAAAAAGTGGACTTAAGCCATATATTGAGACTCAGAGGAAAAAAACACACATCTGGAGCTTCCTATGGCCGAGCCTCACAGGTCCTATCATCAGTTTTAGGGCAGTGCTTTAGGAAATCCAGTTATGCTCTGGAGTGGGTGTAAAGGCAGATCACCAACAAGAGTCTAAAACTCTATCACCGGGGAAGCAATTCAGGGAGCTGATCATTCTTAATTTGGGGGAGGCGGAAAGACTTATTGGAAACATGAGCATTGACTTAAAATACTTCGGTATTTTAGGTTCTGTCAGGTAAAAAAAAAATGAATTAGACTTATAAAGTGAGCAAATGTTTAGAGAATGGCTGATATTTACATAGTCCTTATTTTACAAATATCAATTGGCCACCTATTCTGTGCCAAGCATCATCCTAAATGCCAGGGGGAAGGTCTCTGTCCTCAAGAAGCTGACACCTAATGGAGATGGGGACAACAGTCAAACTAGTAAACAGAGAACAATTTCTGATAGTGGAAGGAAAGAACTATATGTGTCCTCATACATTTGCCTTCAAACCTAGTGGGGGTGGGGTTTCTTATTCCCCCTGTCTCCATTAATTAGACAAAGATCCCTTGTAACTCAACAAAAGGAAGACTTGATCCCAATAAGGCAGGGCCTCTGTCAAAAAACGGTTTATGCTATCACTGCAAATGTTAAAAAATTAAACCTGCATGACCACCTTTCAGGGCTGTTATGGGGAATTAACAAGGATGGGGGAAAACTGGACCAATGGCCCCCAAAGAACGTGGGATTTCCTAGACCGGCACAGCTGAAAAAAAGGTAGGTAGCAACATAGTGTTAGGGTTACTATAATTTTTTAATTCCTGAGTATATTAACAGAAATCCTACTAATTATAATTAACATTTTCATTAATGAAAGGTCATTTTTTTTATAGATTTCCAAAGAAAGAAGGACACAATATCAAATAAAAAGTTCTCTAAGTTAACTAAATGTAGTTATATTAAAATTTCAGGACATTGTTCTTATTTTTCTAATTTTGCAACAGACCATCAAAAATTTCATCATCTGTCTGACGTAGGCTGGTGATTGAAGTCTGAAAGCAGAGCCAAATGACCTTCAAGTTCTTCTCAATATTTTTAAACTGCTTATATTATCAAATTATAAACAGTATATAAGTATGGGGTTTTGAAGCTGATGTCCATGAAGTTAAAGCCAAGGCTCAAACTAGCTCTGGAGAGATTATTTAACCTCTTTTAATCTCATGTTTATTTCTGTAATATGGGGATAATAATATTACCAACTCATGGTCCCATAAGAATTTACCGAAATAATGCAAGAAGCATCCAGTACAGATAGTAGTGATTGTTCAACAAAAATAACAGCAAACCACTTTGTCAGCTCTTCTGTCCTCCCCCACCCCCCAAAAAAGGGGAGGTGAGAGGCACTTGGGGAGATAATATTGTCAGGCCATACTAATTTCTAAATATTCTAATTATCCACAGAAGAGTATATTGCTCACTTACTGCAACTCTGCCTCCTAGTGCCAGGGGAGTAGACAAACATGACAACTAGTTACCTAAAAGGTTGGTTTTATCTTCTCCTAAATTCATTCCCAAGGCTCCTATTTCTGACTTCTATTGCCAGTGTCAGGCATTTACTGGCTTCTATATAGAATGTTGGCCCACCCATTATTCTCTTACCTCTTGGAAACCCTTGTATTTTCTCTTCCACCAGTCTGCTTTTATGTCAGCCCACTAATGACTCTGCTTCTTCTTATCTCTCTGGAACTCTGGCCAACACTCTTAGTAAACTTTTAAATTAAATAGAAGCCTTTGATCTTTTTTCATCAAAAAATTTTGCTCAATGGAATGTGCATGAATGCTGTGGAAATTCACAGGCCATGACTATAATCCTGACTGTTCAGTCCTCATGACCTATGTATGAAAGCTGAGCTATCTAGTCAACTTCCAAGGCTCATGCTCTGTGACAATGCCAAGCAAAGTCTGCTCAAAAGAACTCATAGTTCTTACAACAGCTAGTGCTTGTTCTGTTTGGTAAGGAAGTAACCCTTTAATGTTATTAAGAGGGATCAGACTTAAGTCCTTAACTGAGCATCCCAGAATTCAAGACCTCTGTTCTTTGGGAGCAGTAAATCTGGACAATGGGGTGCTGAAACAAAGTCTGTATAACAGGCCTTAACTCAGAGACATCAGTGAAGTACCTATGATTTGGAATTTGCATAGACTAAGAGTTCTGAATAAGTCCTGGGTGACTTTTCATTACTGCCTATGCAGTAGGCATTTATAATGTATTAGTTTAAAAGGCGGTTGAGAATGATAGAGAAATAAAAGCTAGCACAGTGAACCCGTGCACTCACAGAACACTGTCTAGTGCATAAAAAGCAGTCCAAAGGTCAGGGCTTTCAGACTCATGTTGGAGATTTCTTATTACAGACATTGGTTAAACCATTGTCAAGATCTTACAGCTAAGTAGAAATTCTCTCTGATTAAGAGAGTACTGTCATTTTTATTCATGCCTCCTATTTTCCTTTTCTTTTAAATTTTCTATTTAAAAAGTAAATTACAGGCCCTCCCTGGTGGCGCAACGGGTTAAAGCACAGCACTAATCTAAAGCCACATGAGTTCGATTCCCGCCTGCCCCAGAGGTGACCACATGGCATGGCAGACCTCTCCTGACCCGCCCACTGCTCCCCTCAGCAGTGTACTTCATGGATCTGCCTGTTCTGTTCCCCGCTCTGTCTCTGGTGAATCCTCTCACCCTCCGCATCTCAGGCCTGTACCCCAGTTCTGTATGAATAAATAAATAAATTTTTTTTTAAAAAAGTAAATTACATGGGAACTTGTGGAGGCATTTTAAGACTTTTGCTTTCACTTTTAGTGAGATGGAAGCAAAGGGGAGGCAGAAGTTGCCCTACCCTTAAACAGGATCCCTTACATTGCTGTTTATGGACCAGGACAAAGAAGGTAGATGAATTTATAGGCTTTTGCAATAATCCAGGTGAGAGATGATGGTAGATTGGGTGGACCAAGGGGGAAGCAGTAAAGATAGTTGGAATCACTTATTTTGAAGAAACACTAAACTGGTCTCTTGATAGACTAGAAGTGTCTTATGTGAAAAAGAGAAGAGTTGTGGATAATTGTAAGACGTCTGGCCATGAACAGTGAGAAAGAAGAGTTTCTATCTTCTGAGACAGGGAAGACTTGAGAGAAACAAGTTGCTGGGATGATGACAAGGTGGTGAGGAGGATAGATTACAGATTTGGCTTTAGACACGTAAACTTTATGATGCTTTGTCATCAAGTAGGGATGTTAAAGAATAGATCCAGATCCAAGTTAGAAATTCAAGGAAGAGACCTGGGCCAGAAACATTCATTAGGAGTCATTAGTTCATCCACAATAAGTAAAGCCATGACATACAGTGGTGACAAGGAGAGAAGGAAGTTGGGGCAAAGACTGAATCTGGGCCCTTGAACTTGAGGCTGGGGAAAGGAGGCGACACATACAAAGGAGCAAGGCAAGGCTACAAGTGAAGAAGCATCTCAAGGATGCGATGAAGGAAATGTTTCCATAAGGAAGGATCAGCTGTGTCAAAGACTGATCACATTAATATTCAAAAACAATTTACAAGTGTAATCTAATTTCCCTACTCCTCTCAAAATAAAATAACAGGTTGAATAGTAATTACACATTTCAAATAAAAATCTCAAGGCTAATTTGTCAGATACTCTAACTTGTCAGTCAGTTTCAAACACCTTTAATAACAAATAAGCACAAATAAAAATTAATCATTCCCAATTTTAGTACAAAACATAAAGCTGGGGTGGAGGTTGACTTTCATCATCTCTCTGCTTCCTTCAACATCTTCTGCAGGGTTTTCCAATTTAGGAGGAAATGTTTAAGCAAAGATTCAGGCTGTGACATACTTCAACAATAAGACCTTAAGTCTGGGCACTGCGTATGTCAGAATGGATTCTACCATTAATGTTCTAGGTGGTGAAGTTAATCCTTTTGTAGCTGCTGAGTTCTGAATGTTCATTCTTTCATTTAGAGTTTAGTTTCAAAACCCTGCATATCACACATTCCCTAGAATACATTTCAAGTTATACCTACATCCAATTTTTATTGTAGACTTATTTCCATGTGTTATTAGCTAATGTAGGTGAAGGAAATTCTCTCTTTTAACCAATTTAGAGCTAATCCTTTCACCCCTCAATTAGACTAATCTTTTTACTTTGTAGCTTGAATTACATATTTTACGTATTTTTCTTTGTGCACTTTGACCATAATTCTAGAATCATTTTTACCAACAAGAACAGATTGAATTTAAGGTCTATGGTTGCAGTAGAACCAAATACAAATAAGATTTCTTTATTGCAGTGCAAAGCACTGGGCTCACGAAAGCTCTATTTTGTTAGCAGGGAATCCAGAACTGCAAAGGACCCAGAGCTTTCTCTTGCCTGCCTGCTAGAATATCACATCAAAGAGCTAAAAGCTCTGGGATGAGGGCTAGAGGAATCATAATGGAAGATTGATATATCTCATTCGTTCAAAAGACACTTCTAGACACCCTGTTTGCAATAAATGTTTGTGTACCTCCCAAATTCATATTTCAAAATCCTGACCCCCTATGGGATGGTATTGGGATGCGGGTGTTCAGAAGTAAATTAAGTCATGAAGGCAAAGCCTCGTGAATGTAATTTGTGGCCTTATATGGAGAGATGTGAACCTAAGACACATAGTAAGAACATGGCCTCCTAGAGATGTGGCCCTAACCAGACATAATCTGCCAGCACCCCCATCCTTGTCTCTACAACTGTGAGAAATAAATTTTGCTTGAGTCACCCATCTATGGGATTTGTTTTAGCAGCTGGAGCTGACTGAGACACACTTAGCATTTGTTTAGCACTGTGCTGGGCATTAGGCAGGGTGAGATGCCACTGGGTCCACTATAATCACCCCTAAGATGTTACAGCTATTATCTATTCTTATTAGAAGTAATCACTGCTCCAAGTAAGTGGGAAAATATTATTAATATTGTTCACAATAATAGAGATACCAAAGGGAAGAGCATATATTTTTATCTTTCAAGGATTTTTTGCTTTCATGATTTCAAAGAGACAGCTCTCCCTTCTGATCTGTATTACAACCTTGAGAGCTAAATATTACAGGCACCGAGGACACACTTCCCAGACCTGCTGAAGTTGCCGTGTTTAACAACAAATGCCCCCAGATAACTCCATTTCTGAAATATTCTAGGACTGACAAAACTACAGAGATGGGAAACAAACAGATCTGTGATGCCAGAGGTTGGGGGGAAAGAGGGAAATAAAAGGAGCATCACAAGGGAGTTAACTTACAGTACTGGCAGTTATCACTGGTGATTGTGATGTGTGGAGTGGGTGTACAAATCCCACATGTGATAAATTTTAATAAAACCATACAGATTTGAGTGTCTAAAAAACTGGTAAATTCTGAGTAAGCTCTCTTGTCCAGTAAATGGCACAATTCCAATGTCCATGATGTACTGTAGATATTTCCTTTGGGGAAACTGGGAGGAAGGGTACATGGGATCTCTCTGGATTATTTTGCAATTTTTTGTGGTTCTTTAATTATTTCAAAGAGGTATTTAAAAGAAAAAAACATGGGGGACTCCCTGATGGTACAGGTGTTAAAGCACAGCACTATGAAGCTATCGCAGCCACTGCAGCATGAGTTCAATCCCCGGCCAGGATGGTGACCCACATGGCATGATAGACCTCTCCTGACCCACCCGCTGCTCCCCTAAGCCGTGTATTTCAGTAGATCTGCCTGTTCTGTTCCCCACTCGGGCTCTAGGGAATCCTCTCACCCTCATATCTCTGGCCTGTACCCTGAATCTTGTATGCATAAATAAATATATCTTTAAAAAAAGAAAAAGAAACAACCATGTCTTAACAATTTTAAAATTATAGACCCTGAAATGTAAAACCTTTTTTATTTTAAAACTCAGTTCTCCTGGTTCCAAAGTAGCCAATAATGAACATGTAACTTTTGAGCTCACTTATGCTGTGGATGCTTATTTAGCCAAGAGCTGTCACCATCATATCTTTGTTTAATGTTTGATTCATAAAGTTAGCATGTACAAAAAATTAATTTTGCATTCTCTGTAATACAGAAGCTGTAGTAGACAAATTGGAAACAATCAAGTATTGTTATACTAGAATACTTAGTAATTTAGAAAACTGTTTCAGTGTTTTGCAAATTGAAGGAAAATTTACTAGGGTACATAGAAATATGTATATGTATTTGCACAGAGAAAACATATTTAAGTGTTGATAGTTTTCTCTGTGTGACGGTATTACAGAGAATGTTTATTTTATCCTTTGAATTATGACAATCTTCTAAAACACCTACAGTAAACATTTGTCACATTTATAAAGACTAGAAAAGGAAAAATATAATGCATGCATTAAACCCAAGGTTCCCAGACTGTGGTGAGGGGATGGACCTCTGATGGTATGAGACCACAGTGGCCCATGATAACTGCTATGGGAAATTTGAATGTGGTGTCTTCTTTAAGGGGAGAATCTTAACACAATCATATGGACATATTCTGGATCACCTGCATAACTACAGGATGTCAGAGTGGTCACTGTCCATATCTGCTCTTATTTTTATGTCTATAAATTGAGAAGCACTGAGACTCTAGTTGTTACAGACTCATGAGAAAACAATCAATATAACAGGTGATATATTCATAGCTGGTAAAGGCCATAACCCACCGCACAAATTAGGGCCGGTAGAAGTTTCAATACATAAAGTTCTGGAGAATACCAGGCATACCAAACTCAAAAGAACTTGCCTTCAGCAATCTTTATGCAATCCACATTGCAATCAACAATTAAACTTTTGGAAAAAATATCCGCAGTCACACTGATCAGTGTTGTATAGTGTTTACTTTGAGTTTTTATATTTAATCTGCAAGCTTGTTTTGGTCTTATGTAAAAGAAATACATAAAGAGAGTGTGTGTCTATGTGTCCATTTAGTTTAGTGTTGTACCCATGTAAGTAGCATACCGCTAAAAAATATTAAATCAAATGGAGTCCACAAAAGTTTTCCTTTTCAAAGTTCTGCACACTGTTCAGATTTGCAAAGTACTGATCTAGATGGTACCAAAATGTCCCCTGTGTACAAACATGGTATCTTGAGCAGCTACATAAATTTTTTTAAGCACTGAGCTATATTTAATCCTGTCTACTGGCATTCTTAACAGCATGCTACAAACAGAGAAGTGGATTTGTTTCTAAAAGCTTGCTGCAAATTGAGTATTCGGAACCCCAAACTCATTTTTTTTTCACACAGAAATTATATTAAAAACTATGTGACTCTTCCAGTTCAATTGACGGAAGCCCTTTTAATATAAAATGTTCCTAGATCAGGAAGAACAATGTGTTCTGGAATAAGAGGACATTTTAAAACACAAGTTTTTTTTTGTTTGTTTGTTTGGTTGGTTGGTTTTGTTTTTTCGCTTAGACCAGGAAGATTTTATAACATTAGCTTAGGGATACTTGCACTTGTCTTCTGCTTCATTCCATCCCCACCTTGTCCCCAAATCCAAACAGCTCTTCCCTCTAAGTGATCCTTGCTACAAAATAAATGCCATAGTACATTGTCATAGAACCCCCAAAGTGTACAAACACCTCACACCGCCTATCTTACTTAACCTTCATATTACAACGGTTTGGTAAATAAGCAGGACATTCTCATGTTATAGAAGCTGGAGCTAAGTTTCAGAGAAGTGAAGTAGCTTTCCCACTTGGCCGAGGGCTCCAGTGTCCACTGCGCCTCAATGGTGGGTTTTCTGTCTTAATCTCTGTAAGAAAAGAATGATATTTTTCTCTGACTTGGTCCCTATTCCATATGACAGGAAGGCACTTCTTAAAATATGTCCCACTGACTACCCTATGAAAAGCACCTTTGATAGCTGTTAAACAGGTACTTACCTAAGCCCTGTTTTAAGCAGTAGAACCTCTGGGAAATAGGGCTCTGCATTTGAACAAACTTTATACTGATTCTTACCTATATTGAATTCAGAGAACCACTCACCTAGTATAATCAAAGGGAAAAGGTACAACTGTATTTCCTGAATTTAATTTAGGCTCAGTTGAGGACCCTAATGTTCATGGTGGGACACACACTCTGGGAAAAATTCTTCCCCAAGGCAAACATGTGGACACAGGTGAATAAGAACCTCAGGACCAGGGCCTTCCCTGGTGGCGCAGCGGGTTAAGGCGCAGCACAAAGAAGCTTAAGCCACTTCCGCATGAGTTCGATCCCCACCTGCCCTAGAGGAGATCCACATGGCGTGGCAGACCTCTCCAGACCCGCCCGCTGCTCCCTTCAGCAGTGTACTTTGTTGATCTGCCTGTTCTGTACCCCATTCTGTCTCTGGTGAATGCTCTCACCCTCCGCATCTCTGGCCTGTACACCAGTTCTGTACGAATAAATAAATAAATCTTTAAAAAAAAAAAAAAAAGAACCTCAGGACCCAAGAATTTCTTCCTCAGTCTTTCAAGCACAGGCAGAAGCCAGCCTACAGTCTGAGCTCTGTCTACTTCTCTTTAGGGAGTTTGTGGTGCACCCCTGCCACGGGGCCCTTGTCAGAGTTCCCAAGTTTGAATTTGGGAAGAGAGTTGAGATTTGGGTGCCTTCCCCCAAATCTTTTAAAATCATGGGCATTAAAAGATGCACAGGAGAAAACATGACTGCTAGACTGTAGCTATATGACAGTCTGGCCTGTGATGCCTCCCAATCGGGGCACACCCAAATCTCCTTTAAAGCACCTCACAGGAGGTCTCCCTGTTGGTGCAAGGAGTACAGTCGTAGCACTGTGAAGCTATCAGCAGCCACTGCTGCACAAGTTTGATTCCCAGCCAGGGAGCTGATCCACATGGCACAGCAGACCTCTCCTGACCTGTCTGCTGCTCCTCTCAACAGTGTATTTCAGTACAACTGCCTGCTCTGCTTTCCACTCTGTCTCTGGTGCATCCTCTCACCCCCACCCCCTCACCTCTGGCCGACACTCAGTTTTTATATGTACAAATAAATAAATCTTTTTAAAAAACAAAACAGCTTGTGAACTGTATAAGTGGTAGTAGCTGCATTAATTTCATTTCCACCCTAATATCTCCCTGAGGCCTTCTAAAGCACTTTAATTCTAAATAATTATTATAGTGACTCATTGGACAGTTAAAATACTAATGGAAATGTCGGCTCTCTTTATCTTGAGCCTCTACAGCTTCAGAAATGTAAGATGTTTGAGCTTCTTCTCCCCCAACACATCCCCTCAAGCCCCAAGTCCCTCACACGGGAAGCTTACAAAAGGCAGGTCCAGGCCCTGCACAGCTCAGGAGCTGGGTTTCATGGTTTAAAAGACTGCGGAGCATCAAGCAGACAGGAAAGCATCAGCAGAGCATGTCTAAGAGTGTAAACAGTATTGCTTATAAATAAATAAGTACATAAGAACATTTTTCAAAAAACAGTGCTTGCCATTTGGGAAAATAGCTAACACTATCACCTAAAATATTAAGAATGTATACTTCTGGAAAGCTAAAGCAGTACAAGTTTCAGTACATGAAACAGAAACTTGAAAGAGCTGGATCCATTTTACCCACTGACATGTAGTCACCAAGTACCTATTATATGCTATTTACAAATATTTCCTTGTACATCTATATGGTGTGTATGTGTGTGTGCATTCACTCAGCCAATTGTAACCTTTGATACAAAACAACTCTGCAAAGGCCCACTCTGGTGGCTCAACAGGTTAAAGCCACAGCACTATGAAGCTGTATGCAGCCGCTGCAGCACCAATTTGATCCTGGGGCAGGGAGCTGACCCACATGGCACAGCAGACCTCTCCTGACCCGCCCACTGCTCCCCTGAGCAATGTACTTTGTCAAGCTGCCTGTTCTGCTCCCCACTCAGTCTCTAGTGAATCTTCTCACCCACCACACCTCCGGCCTATATGCGTAAATAAATACATCTTTAAAAATGGCTCTCCCTGGTGGCGCAGCGGGTTAAAGCACAGCACTGAGAATCTAAAGCCATTTCCACATGAGTTCGATTTCCGCCTGCCCCGGAGGTGACCACATGGTGTGGCAGACCTCTCCTGACCCACCCGCTGCTCCCCTCAGCAGTGTACTTCGTC
>NW_004567102.1:12443157-12444983 GCF_000260355.1 Condylura cristata
GACCACATGGTGTGGCAGACCTCTCCTGACCCACCCGCTGCTCCCCTCAGCAGTGTACTTCGTCGATCTGTCTGTTCTGTTCCCTGCTCTGTCTCTGGTGAAGCCTCTCACCGCCCCTGAGCCTCTGGCTTGTATCCCAGTTCTGTATGCACAAATAAATAAATCTTTAAAAATAAAATTACTCTGTAAGCCAAGGTTGCTGGGCAGTTCTTGACCCTGGATGTGTAGGTTTCCAAAGCCTTTGGGTCAGATTCAGGTTAGTGCGATGTGCCCAAAAAAGGGTGAAATTTGCAACATGTTTTTCCTCCCTATCTATTCTTACCTGCTCTCATAGTGTGCAAAATAGATGTTCACACAAAGGGAAGAAAGGTTTCGCAAACAATTCAAATTTGAGAAAAACTGCCAGGAAAATAATTGAGTACTTGCACAGAAAGGTGTCCTAAGCTAAGGGGGTGAGACTTGTTGCTCAACACTTATATTTTAAGGATGTTAGGAATTGAGGGGGAAGTGATATAAGCTTAGTGATTTGGAAGAGGGAAATGATTACTCCTTTGATCATAGACCATGACAGTCTGATATTAACCTAATAGCTAGTTCACAAATATTCATATCTAAGATACAACATAAAGATAATTTGTTGTAGGTAAAGGCCTAAGCCTATTTTTGTTCATATTTTTAGGTGACTCCTAATTAAAGCTGTTATTGAATACTCTTGTTATTTACCCTCAAGACAGTGTAGAGCACCTTATTAGCTATTTTTAAGTGTGGGTTAGGCTAAAAGTTATTCTAGAAGTTTGTTAAAACCCACAAAATAAGTATACTTTTCAGTGAAGTTCAGAAATTAAGTTCTTTGATATGCACCAAGTATACTGACTTTTTATGATCAATTCCTCTTAAAATAGCATACAAGCAAGTTTTTTGATACCAAATGTTGCTGAAGTGGACAAAGGTCACCATAACAGTTCTATAGAAGGCCAGGTCCAAGAAGCCTGAATTATAGAACACTAAGCATTGCTACATTTGCAATTTCCCCTAGAAATCTACAGAAAAAGCAAGTAACATATAAAAGACCACTTCACAGTTTTTATTTCCTTTTCCTTATAGCAGGGGTAAAAGCACTTTCCCAAATTTTGAATCATTCTTTCTCCTGAAGAAAACCATTTACGTTCTCATGAGTGTACTGAAAGATTAAACAGTAGCCAAAAGCAACTGATTTTGCAATAAAAGATGACGTATATCAATAAATTGTAATCTGCAGAGATTCATATGAGCAGATTATAACAGGCTTGGGAATTTTGGATGGAAGGTTTTCCATGCATAAGCAATGCAAAAAGATAGATATATTATCTAATTTTCTCAAATAAAGTCATTCCTTCAACTCTCATTAAATTTGGTCAGATATTTCTTGGTCTGTTTTCATTTCTTTCTTAGGCTTCCAATGTGTTCATCAAAGCAATAAACCTTTTAGTTCAGTCCTCACTGATCACTCAGATTTCATGGCATTAATGATTTTGATGGGAGACCAAGGAGAGCTGGTTAAGTTTTAGGGCCATTTAAAGCTAATGTTTCTGTTAGCTCTTTCTTTTAATGCTTACAAATGTCTCACAGGTCTCCGGCAGGGCCTTCAGTAAACCTTTAACATAAGTCGACTGTGAACACCTTGAAAGATACATTTTCCATTTAGAAAAGGTAGTTCTCTCAGGGCCCTCCCTTGTGGCGCAGCGGGTTAAAGCACAGCACTAAGAAGCTTAAGCCACTTCCGCATGAGTTCGATTCCTGCCTGCCCCAGAGGAGATCCACATGGCGCGGCAGACCTCTCCTGACCC
>NW_004567102.1:12445568-12463622 GCF_000260355.1 Condylura cristata
GTGGCTCTTGTTCTCTTTGTTTCATATCATGCATTGGTTAAGTAGCCACAGACTGGCACCGGGGGTGGTGATGAACAAGAAGACCGGAAGGAAGGAAATTTCAAAATGTGACGCAAAGAGAACTCCCTTTTAGCATCTTCAGTATAACTACATGGACATGAAACTAGGTCCAAAGCTAAGGAAGTTAAGAATCATTAGCAGTATACACTACTATTTTTTAAAAAATCTTTCCTATAACACTCAACTATAAAGATCTTAGTGAAAATGAATCTGATTTCTCTCGGGTAAGGTTTCTCATGCAAGTCCTTGAGGCATAATGCCAAGAAGACTCGGAAGCTTTCGTCTTTCAAAAGTCCACAGTCTAGGAGTAGTTATGAATAGGAGACAAACAATAGTGGGTTCCCCAGAATAGAAGAGTTACTTTTTTTTTTTATTCAAGTAGTTTTTTTTTTATTAAAAAGTTTATTTTTACATCATTTTTCACCGAAGAGTTACTTTTAAGGTGAACAATTGCTTCATGGAGGAAGTGCTGCATTTTGAAAGATACAGGTTGTAACAAATACAGTTGGGGTCTGGAGGAAGGGAATCCATTTCAAGACTTTTAATTTTACATCACTTTTATTTAGTATAGACTATGGGATCAACCTCCCTAAAAGGGTTAGACTTGTATCAAAATTCTGAATAGAAGGCTCTTCCAAAAATGTCCTCTCAGTATGGGCCACTAAGGGAAACAGAGGTCCGGTGAGCTTCGTGAAGTCTGTTACCATTATTTAATCTATGCATATTATTTTAAGTTAAAAGCAGTGAAGGCCCAAGAGACTGCAAGACACTTTTTTCTTTTTTTTTTTTTAGACCTCTGCCTTTTTTCTAATCTAAAAATAAGCAATGCTCTGCCTTTTGCTGATCGAGAAGAAAGTTGTTTCAGGGGTATCATCTAGGTGCAGATCTATCAGTGAACATGAAACTCTATATGAGACTCTCATCTTTTATTCCCAGAATGAAAGGATGGGGTCATCCCTTCCTTGTCCTATAAAGTTCCCCCCTTCTCTATCTTTGACATTCAGGTCTCTTAACATAGATTATATAACCCTGGCTTGATCCATTTTACTTGTAATTTACAACCATGTAATTTCTCCACACATATTTTATTACATTTTGGCTTTTTCTCCTATTAACATGTCTGATATCAACTGGTTCATTGATTCAGGCTTGGAAGAATGAAGATGGGGTAGGGGAATTGTTCCTATCTCCCTGACAATACCAATATACTATTTTGTGACAAGGTCAGGGAGTATGTTTTAGTGCCTAAGTGTTTTTATGTTTAACCAAATTTGGAAACCCATACTTTAACCACAGGTCAAACTGTGGTCCTACGTCAGCAGGCTCACCTGGGAACCTGTTAGACACACAACTAGTCAGGCTTCTTGGCTAATCTTCTTATTTACCCCCAGGTTGGTAAAGAAGAGGTTAAAAGTCCTATGATTTCAGGCCCAGATATCAACTGTCATAAACTTCCTTGGTCCTTTACTATGCTTAATGATTTTTTCCCATTCCTCAGCTATCTTTCCCTGTCTTATCAAGTTGGCTGCTATTGTAAAGGAAAGGGAGCTGGAGACCCAGAGGAGAAGAATCATAGAACTTAACATGAGACGGATTCAACTTGGAGTGGTGGGCACATACCTTATACAAGATGTTTACCTTGGCCATGAGGCCAGCACCACAGCGGCGGCTGATTGGTGCCCATCAGCAACAAAGCATGAACTTCAGGCAAGTCTACTCTCCTTGTTCTCTCAGTCAATGAGTCTTAATTCCTTTGTTCTTAAACCTTGTTCCTAAAACCTATAAAAATAGAGACCCTTGACCTCTGCATCTCAGGGAATCTCTCTCAAGCCCGGAGAGGCTCCCCTAAGTTCTCTGGCTTGCTCTTTCACTAATCCATAAGTTCTGACTCCTTCCCTGCCCTCACTGGTGTCTGTGGAGCTTGCTTTTCAATACTCAGCAGAGTGTCCTACGAGTCCTTTCCTGGCTTGGGAGTCAGGCCCCTGGTCCATCCTTTCAACTTCCAGCTAGTGGAGCAGTAGAGGGTTTATCATCAACCTGTGTTTTGGGGCGGTTGGGGTTGAGCTGAGGGACCAAGAGCCACTCCCTGTGCAGTGACACAATCACATTCCAGAGGGGCAAGATGTTTGAATTATGGCTCTAAAGAGAGACAGAAGGCAAGAAACCAAAAAGATTGATTGAAAACTACATAAAAATTAAAACCTTGGTATGTCCCCGAGGAGTGTAAACAAAACAAGAAATTGGAGGGTAAATGGAACTGTACCAGCCAACACTGAAAGGGCTCATTTGGAAAGGAGCAGCTTTGATTTTTGAAAGTCACCAGCATGTTGAGAATGATATTTTCAAAATCCATGATTGTTCTCTTAGGAAGGAAGCTGTTTCTAAAACAACTTCTGAGGATTTTTCTGGTCAGACTTTCTGAAATCATGAATATTTTATGTTCCCTATACAGCCTCTGTCAGATACCTTGAAGAGATTAACTTTGGAAAGTTCTCGATGATGTTCCCATTCAGTCCCTGCAGGCAGTCAACCTGCTCTGCTCTACATTATGTCACCCAGGCGCCTGTTTACATGTTGAGAGCCATTCAGTGTGGGCTAAGCAGCTGTGATGTCTGCAGGCCCTGGGCCCAACCGGCTGCAGGTGGTGCCAGCTGGTGAGCTGCTCACACTACAACATGGGCTCTTTGTCCTGTTTTGAAAGATGTCGCCTAATTAGCTAAATATTTTAGTCTGGCCTCCCTTCACTGTAAAAGAGCTGAATGCACTGTCCTTCACATACAGAATATTCTGCAAGGAGGGATGCATGTATCATTTGAGTATTTCCAGCACTGTTCTTGTCTCCAATCATGGGATGGAGGCTGAAATCTACCACCAAGACTCCTAGCAAGACTTCTAGGGCAGCCCACACAGGGAAGAACTCAGCCCCCATGGCCTCTTTGTCTTGGTGCTGAACCCAACTATTTAATAAACATTTTGAATAACTAGGTATATGTTATATAACACACACACACATATTATATATATCTATAAAATCTTCATATTCATTGTTACCTATATATATATAATAGGGACATATATACAGGGATATATATATATATATGTATATATATATATACACACACATACACACACAAAATAGGGATTTGGCAAGGAAATAACATTTCTACCTATTTATTATTATTATTTTTCCAACCAGAGAGTCTGGTCAAGAGCAAGGTCATCCTTCTAAGGATGACTGGTATCATATATACTGCTGCATGTTACTTCTTGACAGGAAGTCAAAAAGAAGCTAAGAAAGGACCAATCGTTACATAAAATTCGGGATCTTGGGAGACATTCCAGGGATCATAAATTTCAAAAGAATAGATATGAAACACAGCAACCCAAATGGAGATAATTTGCTACTAAGACCTGTTTTAAATTATGCTAGTAAAATAGATTATTTAGCCCTCCCTGGTGGCGCAGCGGGTTAAAATACAGCTTTAAGAAACTAAAGCTACTACAGCATTAGTTCAATCCCTGCCTGACCAGGAGGTGACCACATGGCGTGGCAGACCTCTCCTGACCCGCCCGCTGCTCCCCTCAGCAGTGTACTTCAATGATCTGCCTGTCCTGTTCCCCGCTCTGTCTGTGGTGAAGCCTCTCACCACCCCTGCACCTCTGGCCTGTACCCCAGTTCTGTATGCATAAATAAATAAATCTTTAAAAAAAAAGATTATTTATATATTATTTCTTTGAGTGAGAAGGTTATCTTGATGTTTTTAGGAACATGGTACATTAAATTACACATAAACATGTAAAGCAAATCTATAAAGAAAGGGAATAGTCTAAAAATGATTTCTCAAGTTTGTCAGCCGACCCCGAGATAAACTTTCTTTTGTATACAATTCTACATGCAAATATAAATATAAAAAAATGTTAATTCAGAAGGGTTATAAAATGAAACAAAATATTTTAACTTTGAGTTTTATCTTATGTTATTTACCTCTCAAAGGCTTACCAATACCTCATGTTCTGATAGATTAAGGACCACTTAATCTATTTTGGCAGTAGTTTGATTCTGATATCCAACTGGTATATAATGAGTGATTACATTTCTAATATATATATGCAGAGGAGGGAGAGGAGGAGAGAGATGTGTACAGTTGGGCTCTATGTTTTCATTCCACACTGTCAAGAGAAGACAGACCAAATAAGGTGGGCCGCAATTTGTATCCATGAAAGCACTAGACTCTCTTATTGCTCTTCTTCTGGAAAAAGCTCAAATGCACTCATTTTCATTCATTCATTTCTTCACCATGACTAGACAGACTGCATCAGAAAACTGTAACATATTTTACTCCCTCTAGTGCAGTCTTTTAAAATGTTTCTCCAAGTAAAACTACATAAAATATTTTTGACTAACATTGTGAGATATCAGTTGATGTGAGTTCTATTAATAGTCATTCTATTTGCAGTCAATTAAGACAGAATAAAAAAGCTGAATAGGATTTGGTGAGAAAAATTCAGAGTAGGAAACAGCCCAAGGTATTTGAGATGGTATGTCTCCACCTTCTGGCCACAAGACAAAAAGTCAGGCCAGAGAAAAAAGCTGGGAACAGACCAGCTTTTACAACTGGAATCTCTTGGCTGTTACACCAGTATTCAAATATTTCATGAATACCTAGTTTGGCTGAGGCTCCAGATAAGGAGCCGACTCATAAGAAATGTCTGTAGGAAATTTGATTTTCTTGTTTCATAAAAAAATTCTCTTGTATAGCATTATTTTTAAATAATGCAGAAGCATATTAATGAATGCAGTTATTTGGAAACTATTCAGTGTTAATAAGGATGATGTGATAGTCAGTTATTTATAAACCTGTGGTTTACAAAGTCTTTTTATACCCATGATATTGGTCATATTTACAACTGAAAGGAGGCTGGTGCAGGAAGGAAGCAAGAGAGAACTAAGGGACATTGGAGTTCAGCAGCGATTAAGTTTGCAATTTTTTTTAACATGCAGGAAGGATCTAGTAGAAAGAGTTATAATTCATTGCATAGAAAGAAGGTTCATGCAGCTACAAAAAGCCTGGAAGGCATGAAAGACTGTGTTCTTGGGCTTCTTTTTAGTCAATACTAACCTCTCTCCAAACCTGATATTACAATTAATTGCATTGATTCAAATTTATCCCACAGAGTTTAGAGAGACTGATGAAGTTATTCATTTGATTTAATTTTACACATTTATTTACAAATTTCTAATTAACTGGGAGCCAAATGAGCCAAGAATAAATTATGAAGCAATGTCTTAACATTGTGTTCTTCCACTTACTCCTAATTCCTTCTCTTCATATTTAAGAATATTTTCTTTTTAACCAAAATCGTTGCTCTGCAATGAACAAACTGGCTAGCATTAAAGATTTAAAGTCTACTTTAAAAAGCACTTTTGGTGATATTGGCAGAACATACATGGAGGGGGGGGGAGAAAAAAACAACTTCATTATATTAAAATTTTTCCTCCAGGAGGATAGAGGCAGCATTTGATCAAAGCTCTCATAGAGAAACTGAATGAAAATAAACCAAAAGGAGAAGTGTGTGCCTTAAAGAAGACATATTAGAACACAGTAATTAGCCAGTACTTAAATATATTAATTAAGTTAATTAAATTAGGAAATGTGGGCAGTGCTCTTGAAAGATAGACTTCCTGCTAAGATTTTTAGATGGGAAATTTCTTCCAGTTCTGTAGGGCAGTTGAAAGTGCTCTTGTCTCTTGTGAATTAGACTAACTGGAAAATATTGAAGGAAATGATTAGGCTATAATAGTATGAGTACAATTTCATATATATGATTTTTTTAAAAATTTTATTTATTTATGCATGTAACTGGGGTACAGGCCAGATGTGTGGGGGTAGGGAAGAGGATTCACCAGAGACAGAGTGAAGTAGGAGCAGGCAGACAGACAAAGACACACTGCTGAAGGGAGCAGCTGGTAGGACAAGAGAGGTCTGTCATGCCTTGTGGGTCACCTCCTTGGTTGGGATCTAACTCAGTGCTGCAGTGGCCGCAGATGGCTTCATGGTGCTGCCTTTAACCAATTGTGCTACCAGGGAGGAGCAATATATATGAGATTTAAAAAAAAAAATGTCAAGGGCATATGATCTTAAACAAATTATTATGGGATGATGTATATTTCAGATCAGAGTTGACTCCAGGTGGGAGCACTTGCGTCTTCTCTGTCACCTACTTGAGAAAACGAGGCCTCTTATGGTTACAAGTCACACAGTTCTAAACTACTTATGCTTACCAAATTGGGCAGATCAATTTGTTACCCTTAGCCCAGTGAAAATGAACTCCTTTGAATAACAGAAGTGCTACCTACTAGATTAGGAATGGGGCCAAAACAAAGCTTGGTGAGCAGGCTTAGAATTTATTTCTCCACTTTGACTTTGATAACAAGATCATGAAGACAGTCACAGGAGTAATTAAGTAATTTTATTTGGATTTTTAAGACAGAAAAAAGAGATATTAAAGATGAGGAGAAAGCTGGAATAATGTACTAATTTGTGGGGGCCCTGAACACTGTGTATTAGAAACCAAATTAGAGATTAAAATATCAATATGTTAAATTAACTTTCAATGCTAAATTTATGTATTACTACTAAGGGCCCATTTCACATCACATCTCACGTTGATATAATGAATTATACAAAGAAAAGTCACAGTGGCTGCTGTTAATTATAAGTGGGAGATTATATATATATATATATAAGGCAAAATTAAAAACAACTTGGAGAACACATTAAGTGCTCAAAGTTTCAAGAGAAATGACTTTGGGCATGCAAAAAAGGGAAAGGTCACTCACGGCTAGAGAAATGATGGAGCACTTCCTAGAAACTGGGTCATTTGAATTGGCCTTGAAAAATGGCTCAAATGTTAATTAGTAGAAATGGAAGAGGAAGTGAATGATGAAATAAGTCCACCAGGGTGAATAAGAAAAATGACTGTCCGGGGATCATGAATTCTCACATTTGGGTAGATTTAGGAGACATAAAGGTGCTCTAAGGTGGTACACCGATCAGAAAAAAGTAGTTTGAGGCAAGATCATGTATGTCTTTGGTTATTGAGTCAAGGAGTTTGCGCTTTATACTGTAAACAGTTTTTAGAACAGAAGAGTAACACAATAAGAACTGTCACTAGGAAGCTGACTCTGGCCACAGTACAAAAGACAGAGACAAGAAGCTCAAAGACCACTGCATTCTCTACTGGAAATTTGCCAACCAAGGAGGGCAAGTTAGGGCGCTGGTTATGGGAATGGCTGGAAAGGTACAGAATCAAGATACTGCAGGTGGCATGGTGGGTTAAAGTGCAGCACTGTGAAGCTCTCCGCAGCCACTGCATCAAGAATCCAATCCTGGATCATGCTGCTGACCCACATGGTGTGGCAGACCTCTCCTGTCTCGCCCACTGCTCCCCTCAGCAGTGTACTTCATCAGTCTGCCTGTTCTGCTCCCCACTCTGTCTCTGGTGAATCTTCTCACCCCATGTATCTCTGGCCTACCCCAGTTCTGGTATGCTAAAATAAATAAATCTTTTAAAAAAAGATACTTTGGGTGGTAAAAGAAAATAGTTGGAATCAAACGTGTTTCTAGCATGAAGGGCTATGGGTCAAGGACTATGGGCTCTTGGTTGGTGGTTATGTGTGGTAACCAACATTTGAATGACAAGGTGTGTTCCTATACCTCTGACTCATCCACAGTGTTTTAAACAAACATTACCGCAATAAAAAATAACATAGTAAAAACATAACAGGATACATTTTATTGTATGTGAATTATAACTACATAAGTCTTACATTAATAAAAAAGAATGAAGAGGCCCTCCCTGGTGGCGCAGCGGGTTAAAGCACAGCACTAAGATGCTAAAGCAACTTCAGCATGAATTCGATCCCTGCTGGCCCAGAGGTGACCCACACAGCGTGGCAGACCTCTCCTGACCTGTCCACTGCTCCCCTCAGCAGTGTACATCGTTGATCTGCCTGTTCTGCCCCCAACTCTGTCTCTGGTGAATCCTCTCACTGCCCCTGTACCTCTGGCCTGAATCCCAGTTCTGTATGCATAAATAAATAAATTTTTATTTATTCTTTAAAAAAAAAAGAATGAAGAGCTGATAAAGATAATATTGTAAGTAAGATGCTGTAGAGAAATTAAGTACTAAATGTGTACTAAAGGCTAAGTACACATTTCTGGAGTTGACAATTTAAGGCAGCAAAAGCCTCAATAAAAGAGCAACTCCAGGCCAGAGGGATGGGAGAAATCCAAGTGGCAGCGAAGGAGAGGATAAAAAGTAAAAGGATCTAGTATTGTACCTTTTTCTCAATATCTTGCAGATCTTCTGATGTTTTATGTTCAATATAAAAACAGTAAAATGCTGTTATAAAGAATGTGAAAAATGTACAGAGGTTTTAAGATGGACAAAAATCATCTGATTTTCTAATGTATTGAAATAGCAATCGTTAATATTAGGATAGACTTTATCAAATTTTCCTTTCTTATTTTTGGAACGGGAATTCTGTAATACCTTAAGTTTTATAGCCTATTTAAAAGATCCAATCTTACAGTATTTACCATTGTACACTATTATATAGAACACTTTTTTCCTATTACTAGACTTTGATTTATTTCTCTCTGATTTATTTTGTTATTTCACTGTAATGAATAAATTTATTCCTAAATCTTTTTCCAGCAGTGTTTTGTTATTTTCTTAAAATGGGGAATTTCTATGTCAAAATACATTGGCACTTTTATGACTCTTGCTGTATTATTAAGTGGTTTTTCAGAAAGATTGTGTCAATTTACAATCCTTCAAGCAAAGCTTCACTATATATTCTCCCCTACTGAGTATTATAATTTTCTTTTCACTCACTTTACCTATTTGGGAGATAAAATTGATATCTCACTGTTGGTTTAATTTGCATTTCTTAGCTCAAAGAGCTCTCACTTAAGATTTTTCCCTTTAGATCTGTGATTTGTTTCTAAGCCTCCTGATTAAAAAGGCAATGGAGAGAAGCAAATTGATGCAGAAAGATTATGAAAATGAACTGAGATTAAAATTTAGTTCTATGAAACCAAGGGAGGGATATATCACTTTGGACGAAGAGAAAGAAGCTGTTCATTCATGATAACCAAATACTGCAGGGAGAGAATCACTCTCCATTCAGTTTCAAGTGGCCATTTTCTGATATCCTATTCTATCTTAAATAATCACAAGAGCTGGGGTGACTCAAGCTATGCAACGTCTATCGACTGACAGATTCCAGGTAGATCGGGAAAAGCTCTGAAAAATCAGAATTTCCACTGCTAACTTAGGTTATGACCTCCCTCTTTTGTATAATCATAATATCAAAAATATTGTAGCAACATCAGTTTGTAACTGGATTGCCTTAGCTCTAAATTGGCTACCTGGCCTGGGCAAAGTACAAGCTGAGCTGCTCCTGAGCAGGAAATTCCTTTAACTAAAGACAAAAGGCAAGCTCTTGGAGAAATAAGACCCCAAAGCATCAAGACTCCTGGAAAGCTTCCTTGGTCTTTTGACAAAAAGTGAATTTTAGATAACTCCTAGGGCATAAGGACCCATGGACAATTTCCTAACATTACCAACACAGGTTTTGCTTAATGCATAACTATGTGACTTCCTCTTAATTTACTCTTTTCCTAAAATGATCACTAACTACTCTCTGCTAGTCTTAATTAACCTTTTCCTAAAACAAACACTAGCTACTCTCTGCTAACCTTACGTTAGCCATTAGCTTTTCTTTAGACTATCACTGATAACTCTGCTAACACAATTTATTCCTTCCCTAGGACTCCTAAATCCTTTGCTAACAGCTCATCCTTTCCCAGACCCTGATCCTTTGAAGTCACAGTTAAACATCTGTATATATGAAAGCTATCACAAAGATGTATAGTCTAGTATGCCATAAAGTGTCAGGAAGAGGATGCATTGTTTCCCTCTTCCTTTAAAATGTTTATGCTGATTTCTTATTAACTTATCTGATGCATTATTGTAACTAAATCTTGCTAAACAGTATAAATATAGACCTGCAAAAAGATGGGCAGGAAGACTTGCATCCAACTCCGACTCCCGTGTCTTCCTTGCTCCCCTTTCACTCTTTTCTCCTTTCCCCTTTTTAGAAATCTCCACTCACCGTTGCCTTCCCACCTTAGGGTCCTGCCTGTCTTGCCTCCAGACACCTCGATAGTTGGAGCTGGTCTCCAACACTGGGGTAAAATACTGACCCACCAGTTTTCTCAGATTCCTTATATGTTTCTCATTGGCATAATCCAACAAATTTGAATTCACCTTATTTCAGAGAAATAAGCTAAAGCTGTTTCCTGCATCTTCATATTAAAGGTCTAATATTGGAGCCTCCATGGTGGCCTAGGGCTAAAGTCTCAAGGTTCTCACCTCTATGGCCTGAATCCGATCCCCAGCCAGGGAGCTGACCCACATGGCACAGGAGACCTCTCCTGTCTTGCCCACTACTTCCCTCAGCAGTGTATTTCAGTAGATCTGCCTGTCCTTCACCCCACTCTGTCTCTGATGAATCCTCTTACCCCCTGCACCTCTTCTACCCAAAAATGAATTCAAAAAATAAATAAATAAAAGCCTAACACTGGGATAAAAATAAAGCTGCCATTTCCTAAGAATTAGGCTCTGTGCCCAGTGATTTACATTCCCAAGTAATTCTTACAGTATTAGTTTGAGGAAGAACAGATCCATTTCACTGATATCAAAACTGAGGCTCAGAGAGATGTTGCTGTACTTTGAACCATATTAAATGAATGGTTTGAAAATTATGTGGCTGTCTGATGTTACACAACTGCCTTCTCCCACAAATCCCACCCCTGTTCTGTGTGATAAAATTTATTATCACTGTCCTTATTTGGAATTTTAGAGAGAAAAATTATAACATAGAAATTTAATTGTATCTTAACAAAATTTTAAATACTGCAGCTGACTAAAGTTTATTATACTATGACCAGATCTGAAAAAAAAAAACTTGAGTTTTTTTTTTTTTTAAGATATATTTATTTGTACATACAGAACTGGGGTACAGGCCAGCGGCTCAGGGGCGGTGAGAGGCTTCACCAGAGACAGAGTGGAGAGCAGAACAGACAGATTGATGAAGTACACTGCTGAGGGGAGCAGCAGGCAGGTCAGGAGAGGTCTGCCATGCCTCCGGGGCAGGCGGGAATCGAACTCATGCGCAAGTGGCTTTAGCTTCTCAGTGCAGTGCTTTAACCCGCTGCGCCACCAGGGAGGGCCATAACCTGAGTTCTTAAATGAACATTTCAAGGATCCCACTCTCTAACTTTCCAACAATTCTTCCACCTCATTCATTTCTCTAATCATTAAGGTACCCACTCTCCACTCTTCCTAATTGATGTAACCCTCATTTCCTTACATAACTGGGATTCCAATATAATCAGTATCTGGCCAAAAGCCTTAGTTAGAGCACAGATCTCTTTCTCATCTGACCAATCTCTGACTCCCCTACCATCCACTTCCTCTGCATAGCACCCTAGCAACACAGAGTGATGAAGAAGAATGACAAAACTTACCAACTAACCTCACTTTAAATTCATAACCCCAAATCTTAAATGACCACTTAGCATTGCTCAGCATTTCCAAATATCCTTCCTTGGAAATTTATTTTCTCCCACTCGAAAATGACTGTTTCTCTTCTCAAATATACAACATCCTTCCCTGACTCATAGACTGATGAAACCTGCCTCATTCCACAAGAAAAGAGCAGCAATCATGTCTCAACTTGACACCCCCATAATAACAGCCTGCATTTGCACCTGCCTGCATGTGGGCCTGCCGTGGTCTTCTCAGTTGTCACCACAAATGAAATAACTCTGCTCCCATCCAAGGCAGGTGCTCTTGATCCTAACCTTCCTGAGGCTGGAATTTTTGCATTTTTCGGGACTGTGCTAAACTGTTACTCTCTCACAGAACCTCTCTTACCCATACAAACTAAACCAAATACTCAGTCATTTTCTAATGGGATGTTCTAACACAAAGGTTCTCAGCATGGTCCATGGAACTGCTATGTGGGAATCACATTGAAATGTTAAAGATGCGGATTTTTGGATTCCAACCCTATTACTGAATCCACCCAACCACTGTGGGGGTAGAACCACTTGTGTCCAGAAGTCAGCAACTACAATCTAAAGAACAGTTATTAAAGTTCCAGGAGTTCTACAAGCTGGTTGTTAAATACTGTCATTACTAAATATTAAATTCAACTTTTGATTAAATAAGTTATATCAAAATAGAAATAAGATTCAAAACTCAATGCTTCTTGATGAAATCACTACTTTTTTTTTTTTAAAGATTTATTTATTTATTCGTACAGAACTGGGGTACAGGCCAGAGATGCGGAGGGTGAGAGGATTCACCAGAGACAGAGCGGGGAGCAGAACAGGCAGATCGAAGAAGTACACTGCTGAGGGGAGCAGCGGGCGGGTCAGGAGAGGTCTGCCTCGCCATGTGGTCGCCTCCGGGGCAGGCGGGGATTGAACTCATGCGGAAGTGGCTTTAGTTTCTTAGTGCAGTGCTTTAACCCGCTGCGCCACCAGGGAGGGCCCTGAAATCACTACTTTTAACCATAATGTGTATGTCTACCTACGGAGGATACACAGTGGACGTACAAGACAATGGTGTTCTGCAGTGCGTCTCAATTCCACATTGACTAGCAGAATGGTGACAGCCTGAAATCGGCCGTGGGAATTAGCAACCACTGCAAATCATGATCTTTCCAGTGATCCTGTTCTTAACCTCTTTTGAGTATATCACTTGATGAGCGCCAACAATTTTCATTCAAATGTGTCTACTAGGGGATGCTGAGATAGCTAGACTTGAGAACCACTCACTGGTTTAGAAAGACTTTCCTGTCTCTTTTCAATCACCTAATACCCTCATCACACCGCCAAACAGTCCAACTTCTCCTTCATCTATATAGAATGCCAGAGTTTAGAACCTGCTTCATTTCAGATCTACCTCAGCTATATATGACTTGATTTCACCCAGGGAAGCATGTTCTCTAGAAGGAAGACACGGTTTTTCCCTGGGATGCAGTTTAAATCTGTTTTATTCTATATTTGTGTCCAAAAGGCTGTTAAAAAGAAATTTCTCTGAGTAGCTTATATGTATTCTAATCTCATTTTAGTATTTATTCCTATTTTAGAAACAAGACCTTGCAAAACACCTTTTCTTCCGGAGTCTCCCATTCTCCAATCAGAAGTTTACTGCTAAATAATTAAAACCAGCAGATGGCAGTAGGGCCCTTGGAAAGAAAACCTAGTGCCTTCAAACCATTTTGGCTGAGAAAGAACATAAATTGTTATTGCAAAATCAAGCACATTTCTAAATAGTTTGCTGGTTCATCATATTCTTCATGTCAGCAAACTGCCTTTTAAAATGCAGGATAGACTGTGGATTATACAGTTTCATAAGAACAGTAACAACCGCAGAAGTCATTTACTCTTTTCAGGCAAATCGGTCCAGGTCAGCACAGGGTAAACTATCTGGTTATACTGTTGCCAGACTTAAAATCTTTAAATCCTCACAGCTCCAGATTTAAATATTTTACTTCATTAATATTTTAATATTGTAGGGCCCTCCCTGGTGGCGCAACGGGTTAGGATGAAGCACTGCAGGAGAGCTTCAGTGCGAGTTCCATCCCATACCCCAAGGTGACCCACATGGCGCAGCAGACCTCGCCTGACCCACCCACTGCTCCCCTCAGCAGTGTGCTTCATCGATCTGCCTGTTCTGCTCCCCACTCCTGTCTCTGCTGAATCCTCTCACCACCACCACCTCTGCACCTCTGGCCTGTACCCTAGTTCTATATGCATAAAATAAATAAATCCTTAAAAAATATATTTTAATATTTTAAAAATATAATCTATGTTATATTATCTACAAACAGTGTTCTTATAAGTTCTGGGGGCAAGCTACGTAAAGCTTATGAGATTTAAGCCACAAAACATCCACATTTTAAAACAATGTGGGGGATCAGAAAATGCTGTGAAAGATCAGAGCATTTAAATAGACTCTCTAGGTCTAATATCAATCATATAGCATCCCGAAGTAATGCAAGGTAGTAAACTTAAATCTCATTTTAAAAATGATACAAACTCAGTGTAAGTCTTGGTTACAATTTATTTGTAAGAAGTCATTATGACTCTGCATAGCACTGAATGTTAGGAATTCATTGGGGATCAGGAGCTTGTTGGTAACAGCAATCACAACATAAAGATGTTATTTTTTTTAAAGATATATTTTATTTGTGCATATAGAACTGGGGTACAGGCCAGAGGTGCAGGGGCGGTGAGAGAATTCACCAGAGACAGAGTGGGGAGCAGAACAGGGAGATCACTGAAGTACACTGCTGAGGGAGCAGCGGGCCGGTCAGGAGAGGTCTGCCTTGCTATGTGGTCTCCTCAGGGGCAGGCGGGGATGGAACTCATGCGGAAGTGGCTTTAGCTTCTTAGTGCTGTGCTTTAACCCACTGCACCACCAGGGAGGAACCAAGACATGATTTTTGATAGCACAGAGGTGATGAGAAAAGTATCCATACAGAAAAAAGGGGGAAACTAATAATGTCAATATCTTCTGACCAAATTATTTTATTGGACACATAAAGATGTGCAGAATATGGTGGGGGTAGGAGCAGAAACAAAAACCAACATTTATTGGACATCATTTATGGACCAACATTGTGCCAAGACTGCTAAAATGAACAAACTGTCATGTCTGCTTTCCAGGAGAGCACAAGCTTCTGGATTGTAAATTTAGGAGAAATTTGGGAAAGTGTAGTATCTCTTTCGTGAAGTTGTTTTGATTATAAAATCTCTTAAAGAAAATATTTCACATACTATCTAACCATTGAACAATGTCAGTTGCCATTATTTCTAAATAGATAAGTGACAAAATCAAACTGGTATAAAAAAAGATTGATGATTTCTTTCTAGAAACCTTTTCTCTTTGCAAAGCAGCAGCAGCAGTACTCAGACTGCCTGTGTCTCTTTTTCTTTCTCCTTTTCCTAATAAGCCTGATCTTTTCAAATGTAAGAAGGAAAAAGATGATGAAAGAAAAAGAAAGGAGGCAGAGAAAAATATGTCAATGCTTTAAAAGACAGATGAAGTGGGGAAAGTAACAATGGGCATATTGACCAGCTAAATGCTGGTCTCTGCAATAACCTAGACAAGAGGAGACACAGAATGAACTCACGTAGGAAGGAATGAAGGGGAAGATGAGAAAGAAGGCAGACAACTTAAGGACAGAGAGAAGAGACAAACATGCCTAAAATGCATTCCCTGGATGATTGGGGAATAGTGAAATAGCAAAGTCAAATGAGTGACACAGTCAAGGAAGAAAGATGGAGAAATTGATCATCGACATATTGAGTTTGAAGTGACAGTAGAACATCAGAGCAAACACCACAGAAGGAAGTTTGGAGATAATCCAGCTCACAGACTCTTACTTAACCTTCAAGATCCCATGTTCTACACCCCCTCTTCTAGGAAGTCTTTCCTTGCCTGAGTTTAGAGATCTAGTGAAAATTTCTCCATGTTCCAAAAGCAGTTTGTTTGATACTCTTAACACCTGTCATATCAGGTTTGCATTATTGGGCTCTGTGTCACTTCAATTACCCTCCATTAGAAATGCTGGAAGATAAGGAAACTCACCCATTTGATATCTCTGGCCCCAGCACTGCATACCATTCAAGTCATTTCAAAATATCCAGTGAATGTTGATGAAAACATAAGCTAAATATCGAAGTATAAGGTTTAAGTCACCTACTTAAAGGGAATCTGAAGCTCATGGTGGATACAACTTCCAAGAAAGAATATTCAGAAAGAAGAAAGAAAAGCTAAAGAAGGAGAAAGTACAGAGAGTCAGGAAGAAGAAAAGCCAGAAAGAGGAAGAGAAAATAAATTAAAGCTTTATTGAAAAAGGAAGATGTTATTACTCATGGGGGCCCGCACCCATGCAAGGGCTAAAAACACTACTGACATGAATGAAGATAAATAACACATCATTGATTTTAAAGCCAAGCTTATTTGAGAAAATAAGGTTTGTTTTCATCAACAACAAAAATAAAAGCAACAAATAAATGTGCTTAATTTAGAGAAGGAGCCAAGGAGAGGAGAACAATCTATCCTTGTTATTTATATGCTGTTCAAATGCTGCACAAAACCGAGCTCAGGCTGGGAACTTCTCTGAAGGCAGAGAACTTGAAAATATTAAAAGGATTAAGAAGCTAATTTTAAAACATGATGAATAACAGGAACATTAGCACCGTACTACTGATGAGGAGGTGAAGAGGATGAACGGCGCTCTCAAGGACGTTTTCACAGGGAAAGATGACTGTCAAGATAAACAGCTTCTTGTTAAGTCCGCATGTACTTTAGGTATATACAGCTCATGCAGGCTGTGCTCCCATGTCAGCTAGGCTGGGTGTGCACAGGATCGTTGTCCCTGGGGATATCCAGATGTTTCATGTGGGATAGCCTTCTCGAGGGGTGGGTTGAAGCATTAATGCAAGACCATCTGGATTCCTAATTTTATTCCAGTAAGTCTTAGCATTTCTGGGTAGTTTAAATGAATTCCCAGAATCAGCCTAGGAAGAATTTAAAAATAAGTTTATTTGTCTTTCTTATTTCCAAATGAGAAATCTGAGGTCCTAGGAGGTCAAGTGGCTTATCCAGGGTCATAAGGTTAGTTATGGCAGGCCAAGAATAAAAGCCAGATGTACAACTGACAGTTCTCTTATGTTTTAGACTTTTTAGTTGTTGTGGGAAATAGGAGAAGAGAAAGCAAGAACCTGACCTCACAGAGCTGGCCTGGCGCTCGCCTCTTCCTGGTGCCCTATGGGGCCATGAGCTAAAGAAGACCAGACCAGCTGCTCCTCTCAGGAATTCCTGCATAGCGGTTTTCCTTTTTCATGCATTTTCTATGGACTGTGTTCAGCTTGTGGGGACCCCAATATATTATTGTTTTTGCCATGACTGAATGACCCTATTTAAATCCTAACAGCCCTGTCTTTTATTCTTTTAGAACCTAGATTCATCTCTATAACTCCCAATCAGCCTATATGAGTTCAGCTAATTATCAGTAAAAGAACAACTCACACTTACATAGATGTATATAGAACTTACTAAGTGCAAGACATAAATAGAATTTACTCACTTACTGTCTAAAGGGCAATGTTGGTCTACTTAATCTTAAACTACCCGATGAGGTGGGGGAATATATTATCATTATTTTCACCTTACATAGAAAACGAAGGTATGGGAAGCTTAAGAAACTGGCCAAAGTTTACAGAGCCAGTGAGTGGACTCAAATCTGCAGAGTCTAGCTCAACAGTTTTCCCTTCTTTGGTGCTGAGTGTTCTGTCTCACAAAGAGCATAAAACAAGCAAGGAAATAGCTGCCTTTGTCTTAGACTCAGCTTACCTCTAAGCATCTTTTTCCTCACCTGACTTTTTGCTAGATTTTTCTGCCACTTATACACAGGACTCATTGCTGTTTGCTTCCTTAGGAATTCTAAAAAGGTTGCAGCAACACGGATGGAGCTGGAAGGGATTATGTTCAGTGAAACAGGCCAGAAAGAAATGATCTCGCTTACAGGAGGAATGTAGAGAGAACAAGGAAAGAATCAGAAGACAAAACTATGGGTCAGAGACATTCTGTAGGGGAGCAGGAGGGGGAAGGATCAGGGCAGTGGTGTGAAGAGCACAAGGAACTACAGTGCTGGGAACTGGTGGTGAGAATTTCATGGGGAAACCATACATTGTACAAAAATTAAGGATGATGTAATGAGTATATTAAAATTTTTTAATTAAGAAAAAAAGTGGGCCCTCCCTGGTGATGCAGCAGGTTAAAGCACAGCACTAAGAAGCTGAAGTCACTTCTGCTTGAGTTTGATTTCTGCCCCACAGG
>NW_004567102.1:12464546-12505651 GCF_000260355.1 Condylura cristata
CCCCCCCCACCACAACACACACCTTGTACCTCTGGCCTAGACACCAGCACTTGTATGCATAAATAAATAAATCTTTTAAAATGTATATTGACATTGAAAAGTAGAATTTCAAGTTCAGGTATGGGATTCCCAATCTACAACTGGCTGAACGTTAGCAGCACTTGCAAGATAATTTCCTCATTTGTCAGAAGGAATTCTCAAACATTTGGGTCTCAGGGTTCCATTATGCTCTTTACATTATTGAGGACTTCAAATTTGTTTTATTTATATGGTTGATGCAGGTTGATCTTTTCATATTACAAAGCAGAACAAAAACTTTATAAGAGTGGGCAAGAGCACCTTGCATTAGTCAGCAGAGTGATGCCATCATCACATATCGTGCAGTTTCTAGAACACTCCACCATGAACTTATGAGAGAGAATGAAAAGGTAAAAATATCTGAGTGTTGTGGTTGACCTCAGAAAAGGCTTGGGAACCACAGGGATCCTCAGACTGTACTTGAGATCTGTTGTCCTAGTGAAAATGCATTTGGACTGATACCAGCTTAAAAAGAAAAGACATTTTCTTTTACTTTGCCATCTCTACTTATTGTTTATCTCCTGGTTTATTTTTCTACAGTCTATAGCTGGGAAAAAAACTTTAATTTGACCTGCATAAAGATAAATGACTACTATTAATTTCTTGTATATTTATGTGCCTATTGATTTAAAAAAATAAACAAATATCTAACTTTAATCCTTGACCTTCAGAAGCACAGCTCACCCTTATGAAGTGAAATTTACTTCTTTACTGTAGTTTATATATTAAGTGTTTTTGCAGAGGTTTGTCTAGCAATAGCTTTAACTCTCAGAGTTACTTTTTAAAAGATATCATATTTTGTCCAAAGAAATTTTACTCTTTTTTCTTTAGAAATTTTATTCTTAATTAAATACTATTTGAAATGAATATAGTTCTTCCAAGTTTCTAATTATAGTTAAAATGATTTAAGGATTTCATTTTACTATACATGAATGACTTTCTGTAAGTTTTACTTTCAATATTCTGATGCCCCCTTTAATTAACCTCCATGGGAAAACAGCAGGCAGCTGAATCCACTGTCCTTCAGTCAGTCCTGAATAAAAGCAGCAGTTGGCTAAGCAAATACATAAAGGTAAAAATGAACCCTAAATCTTAGACTGGAAAATGAAAATTTATCTTCTAGAACAGCAAAAAAAAAAAAAAAAAAAAAAAAACGATGGAGCTATGGATAGCCGGAAAAGGTATTTTTTTATTGAGCACCAACTGGGTGTGATGACAGATAAGGTGGTATACCTTTTGTATAAATTACTTCATTTAACCCTCACTCCTAGTTATTTTTATCCTTATTTTACAAATGGAGAAACAAAGGCAGAGAGGGAACTTGTTCAAGGTCACAAACTCATGAGTGGTAGCGATGAGATTTGAACTCTGGCAGATGCCTGACAAGCATTTCTAGCAAGGCTTTGAGTCAGCAAACCTTTTGTTGCCAATTTATTAGCTGTGTGACCTTGGGAAAGGTACTTCATGTCTCTAAATAGAATGGAGATAACAATGTCCTTCACATGTAGGATCACAGCAAATACTGTGAAAGGAAAGTATTAAGAAAAAGCTTAAGAAAAGCTCTATCACTAGGATGGTTTTCTGAACCCCTGAAATAATTTGAAATGTTTTGAAAAAGTTCAATGTAGAAATCCTAAAAATAGGAATCTAGATTAGTGCTTAAACATTATTTTAAAACTGACTTAATGAGCCATGTAAAACAAGATTTCAGGGACTTAAATGACTAATCGCAAAAAAAAGGCATACAGTTAATTCCTTTTTTAAGACCACATTGTCATCTATTACCAAATTTATCTGGCATGCTCTAAGAATTGTCATTTATTTCTCTCAGTTGTCCAATTAAGTGGTTATAGCATAGGCATTAGATCAGATTTTATAAGTCCACATCCCTACTTGACCTTGAAATAATTATTTCTTTAATTTTTCATTGGTTAAGTAAGCAAAAAACAATAGACCCTTCTGCATTGCATTGCTATTAATGCTAAATGAGTTCACATATGCAGAATAATTATAAGAGTGGAATGCACATAGTAAGAGCTCAATAAAAACTAGCAAATATATTTCATGAAATCATTTCCTTCAAGTTTAGTGTGTATCAGGGCAGGAAATACATTTGTATTGAATAAATAAATAATAGCATACAATCAGATAAATGTAACAATGTGCATTTTGAATATTTACTAACATCCTTCTTCCTTCACCCAGCTTCCAGAGTCACAATGCCTTGAAAGCAATATATCTGTATTGATATATGACCAAGAGTAGATTATAGATTTTCAAGAGGAATGGGAGAAACCAACAAAAAGACAATTGAAAATTGCAACCAATTTAACATAAGCTTGTGGCAGATTCTGTCATTTGAATCCACAGGAGCCATTCCTTTCTTTTCCCCCAGTCCTTGACAAAAGGGTACTGATTTATTAAGGGCACAGTTAAAAGCAGGTTGAATTCTGCTAAGGCTAAGCCAGGCAGAGCTAACCCATTCTTCTTTGAAGATGCTTGTTTTTCCAGTCTCTTTGCACATAAACATGTTGGCCAAAGAAAATACATAGAATTGGGACAAGGGGTTAAGTGGTTTAGGGAAAGATTTTTATTCCCTATTCTAAGATGCGAATGATACAAGGTAAAGCCATGTCATCTCATAGGGTGAATCCCCATTAAAGACCATTACTTCCTCTTCCTTCACCTTTTGCTAATTTATTGCTGTTTCATTTTACTGTCTTGGTTGTTACGTTTTTTAATGTGTTAACTGTTTAGCACTCCCCACTAGGAGATAAGCTCCATGATAGTGGTATAGTTTACCTATCTTGTCAAAAGACCCTAAGACAACAGACAAGTCTATCACTGGAGCTCAGTGTTTATTTGTTGACTAGATCAATAAGTATCTGTCTGTGATTTTCTCAACTCAATGACTTAGAATTGCTGGAGAATCTTTACTCTCTAGCCTGGAAAGTAATCACCAAGTTGTTGATGTTCAGAGCCCACAATAGGAGACAGTGCCTCCTTTCCACTCAGGCAGATTACCTATTCCCTTTCTTGTGCCATAGTCCAGAATTCTTAATAAGTTCTGTGAGCTTGTTTACTTTACGGGTTTATTCTCAGGCAGGCACTTTAGCTGATAGTTCCCCCCATTATACTAAATCAAGTAACATTCTCCTATCTGCTTGTGTTGGGACCCCCTGACAGGGTATACCTCTTCTCCATTTTCTTCTGTCCTGCAGATTATACGTTATTATATCTTAACCATAAAGAATTAAAGGAGATAAATTCATGTGGTCAAGGAGTCAACTTTAAATGGTAGTAAGGGGGGACTCCCTGATGGTGCAGCAGGTTAAAGTGCAGCACTGAAAGTTAGTTGCAGCACTTCAGTGCGAGTTCGATCCCCTGCCCCGGAAATGAACCACATGGCTCAGCAGACCTCTCCTGCCTCATCCGTTGCTCTCCTCAGCAGCATACTTTTGTCAGTCTGTCCTGCTCCCCACTTTGTCTCTGGTGAATCCTCTCACTGCACCTGTACTCCAGTTCTATATGCATAAATAAAGAAAAATCTTTTTAAAAATGGTAATAAGTACATAAATATTTAGAAGGTAAAGGCAGATGACCCCAGACTCAGAGATACTATCAGACAAGCAATTAAGTAAAACCTTGTAATACAATACCAATTAGATTGATAATTTTTTAAAAGCAAACCACAGCATGAGTAGTAGAGAAAAGTATGATGATCTTGGTTGTGGAAACCAGGGTTCACTATGGCTCTGTTGTTATCAGAATTGCTGGTCTCAGTTCCCTCTCAATAATAACAAAGTTTTTGAGAAGAAGGAAAGTAGTTTCATTTATTCATCAACAAATGAGGAGGATGGCAGAATTGAGTCTGCAAAACTATTGTCCTTACTAGCAATGTGTAAGGGTATTTATTTAATGAGAGTTGTAAGGACACTAAAGAGGGGAGTGTTTAACATCAACACACCCATTCTTGTCACTTGTCTGGTGACTTGGTTGATATCAGCTTGTTTTCATCATGGTCTGGTGGTCACAAATTCTGATGATATCTTTACAAGTTTCTGTCCTTGGCTTTGTTTTAAAGTTTCTTTGTAAAATGCCTTTGTCCTCAGAATATAAGGAAAAAGAAAAATTTTGCTAAACATATAAATCAAGATGTGTTAGAGGGGAAAGGAAGTGTCTCTTTCCAAGGCAAGAGAGATAATGCTGTATCATTATATCAAAAATAGTCCATTATATAGATAAACACAATAAGCAAAATATAAATAAATAATAGAATAGCAAAACACATGCATGGGGGTGACCTAGAAACTTGCTACATAAGAGACAATTTAGCACAAGAGAGGCATCTAGACCTGATGGCATAAAGTATGGTTCAGGCCCTGATTATGACAGATATATGTAAATATTGGTAAACTGTGGCAACACTCCTTATCTTCTAGTATATACCTTTGTTATAATAGTCAAATATGTCAACTCTGGTAAATCCTTGATAGGCTGCAGCAAACTTTCTAGAACTTTCTTAGTCATTGTATTGAAGGAAGGAAATAATTATCTTTAGAGTAATCCAGGTTTTAATTTCCAAAAGAAATAGATTGGTTTCATGTGAAATGTCTTTATCAGCACTCATAGGATCTGGAGAAACCATGAAAAAGCATCAGGATTCATTTTTTTAAACTACTATATGTGCCAGGCACTGGATTAGATGCTGGGGAATCACAAATAAGATAGGCATGTTCCTCCTTTCATGGCCCATCAATTAACATGTGAAGATTTTAGTTAACAATCTTGTCAACAGATGTGTCATTCACCTAGAAATAAGCACTGTGAAGGAAAGATCCCACATACTATTAAAGTGTATAACAGAGGAATTAATGTGGTGAAGGGCTGGTACAGAAGGAAGAGGGTGAGGGGTGTACATACAACAGGTGCTGGCAGGGGTAACAGCACATGCCAAGGCCCTGGGGACATGGCAATACTTGTAAACTGAGAGAAGAAGTTAATGGGGCTGAAGACAGAACCTAGAAGCTAAAATTTAAGGGAAAGCTTTGAGGTGGTTGGGACCTGAGGGCCAGACTAAGAATACTGAGCTTTTCCTTCAAAAATATGAGAAATATTTAATGAGTTTTACACATATCCATTTGAACTTTGAAGCAAACAAATAAAACCCAAAACACAAGACTCAGTTTAAAAAATGAAATGGGTTTAAGAGGAATAAGAATAGAACAGCCTGAGATTAGAAATCAGGACAGAAACAAACACAATTGCTTTTGCCCACAGATATAAAAGAAAATGTCCAAATAGAAAGAGGGAAGCAGAGAGGGTATGAGCAACAAACAAACAAAAAAAGAGAAAGACAATTGAGGAAATATTTTAAAAAATAAAATAGCCAACTAGGAGAGATGTTTTGGAGATAGCATCATCAGAACTAGTTGATTTTTGATGATGGCGAGGAACAGGGAGAGGAGAGCTTCTTATTTGAAGAACTAAGGAGTACAAGACAATGGAAAGCAAAGAGCAAGAGTTTGCTGAGTTTTCACATCACAAGACATCAAGAGGAGACCCCATGCCCAGGAAGGTGGCTCACAGATCAGGGGCAGAATTTGAGTAGTCATTAATGAGGGCCTAGGTGGCAATTAAAAGCTCCAACGAAATTGTTAAGGGAAGAATAAAGAGAGAAATAAGAAGAATCCATGAGCAAACATGCATTCACATTTATAGTTCAGTTCACTTCTCCTAGTCCCAAATTGGGTTTAAAATTGACCTTCTCTGGGGGACTTTGTGTTTGGAACCTCCTATCATCTATTGGAGTGTTTCACTTTACTTATTTATTCTGACTGAGGAATAAAAGGATGCTTTCTTCAAAGTGATGGGCAAGAGCAAATTCCCAGCTCATTTCTACCAAGAATATGAAACAGGAAGCAACAGACAAAGGAACGTCGGGCAGCTATTAGCTGTAGATTCTAAGGGTTATTAAAAATTGAGGGAGGAGGGAAAAGAAAAAAATCATCTTCCCTGATACAGACTTTAAAATACTTTGTGTAGAGAGCCCCAGATGCCATCAATCAGGAAAATGATCTCTGGCAGAGAAGGAGATGGCTCGCATAAATAATGAATGAATGAAGGCAGAAACAGAATATGGAAGCAGGAGGGGCCATGAGAGGAACTTTCTGCTGGAAAGTTCAAGCAGCAGTGAAAGGATTTTCTTCCCATTGATTGCACAGCAGTATGCAATCTGTTTATTTTATTTTCCTGGTTAGATAAATGTGAGTTTTAGATATTATAGAAGATCATTATCTAAGGGGAAAAAAAACTTCCTGTTTTAAAATGATAATGAAAAAAACCCTAGGGAAAAACAAATATAATTCTATCAAAGTTATTGTTTAACACCAACCAATCCTCAATACATTCATTCAGGGAAAACATTCTAAAATTGTTGAGTTTTGTTGTTCTGGCTAGCACTTGACAACAACTAATTCTAGATAGGATCCGTGTGCCTTTGAGGTGGCCTCAGGTTTTAGGAGGATGATTAAGTAATTGTTTCTAGAAACAGTCAAGGTGACTCATGGGGCTCCCTAAATCCTCAAGAAATGAGAACTTGAAAGGTCTCATCTAAGGAAAACAATAACAAATCAATTATTAACTGGTTTCCTTTTACTTTCTCCCCACATTTATTCAAAAGTTAAAATCAAAAAGGAAACTAAAAACATGCTGTAGAGTGTCCATTGTCTCATCCACTGTTCTACCCAACAATTAAAGATGATTAGTATTAGAAGTTTGACTTTCAAGGTGGCAGAATAATTTTGTCATTTCCAATGAAAATAGGAGAGAAAAACCACAGAATTTATTGATTTTGTATGGCAGTTACATCTATACATTTGTATATCAAAATCACAATACCTAATCCAATATTAGGCATATGGGAGACCACAAAGGAAAATAAAAGAGGTGTGACAGAGGTAGATGCCTTCTAAATCCCCTGTTACATTGTCACTCCACTTCCTACTAGTGAATTAGACACTGGTGTTCCAGATAATTGATAAGCTGGATTTATAAACTTTCATTTCACTTTGTATCAGTTTGTGAAAACTAATATATCATAACTAACTTGTATGTTAATTTTATCAAATGATGCACTTTCTTTTATGTGCTTCATCAAAAATCATCAGTAGCTTTAGATACTATAGTGCTGTACATGAAACACAAAAATAACCAGTTATCAGCAAATTTGGTGAATGTGTTCATTAATTAACTAACATCATAATGAGGTAATTAATATAAACTGCAGACATTATTAACAATATAAAAATCTTTATTTGTGACAATAATCTAGTGGAAGAGGCTTATCTTATTTTGTCATTCATCATTTAATCATGGGAAAGTGGGATATTCTTTCTAGATTCTGCTCTATCAATAGTCAAAAAGTTCACTTAATATATACCTGAAAGCACATTAGGGCTTTTTCTAACATTTTCAACAAAAATTATTCCTAAATATTTAAGTATGCTCATTTCTCATTTTTGGAAAAAAAATATCCTACCTTAACTCACCAAAAGAAAATCTTAAATCCTCTAATGGCTATAAGTAAGTTATTAACCTCTTTTACTCCATGCGTCATAAAAAAAAATAGGTTAACTAAAATAATAATCAAGGATATAGTACCAAATCATAGTGTTCCTTTTCACAATGCTAAAAATTGTGAGGTAGAGGAGGAAAGGTACTGCTCATCTATGATCCTCAGATTAACCCTTAATCCCACATCCAAAGCAACTCCAACATACAATCCAGAAATTAGTAGTATACTGGTGACTTTCAGGGTATAGTAGACAGAATAACAACCCCACCATGGAATTTCTTCATCCTACTCTCTGAAACCTATGAATATGCTACTTAACATGTCATAAGTGAATTTATAGAGATGATTAAATTAAGGATCTAAAAGTATCCTAGGTTGGCCTAATGCAATCACACAAGTACTTATGAGTTATCAAAAGGAGGCCACAAAGTCATATTCAGAGAAGAAGGATAACGAAGAGAGAAAGGAAAAAGGAAGGAAGGATAAGAGAGAAAGACAGAGAGAAGGAATACAAATCTGACTTATAGAGTTTTCTAATTTCCATGGTGTAAATATTCCCCTGGCCAATGTCAAGCCATGTCATTAAATGCCATTCACAATCCATTCAAAAGAGGCCACTCAGCCCAGGACTGGGTCCAGTAATACAAGGTACCTATAAAATTACACCAAGACCTTCTTGTGATTCTCATTTAATTTATCCTTAGTACTTTTCACTTTCCTCCAACTGACAGGGGCGCTGATCAGCCAGTATCTCAGTGTTGCCTACTTATCTTCCAGCTCTATTCATACAGGCCTGACAAAGACAGCAGCTTTTCCTGGAATGCCAAATATAGATAAACAGCAAATTACAAAAGTGGCAAGCCTAGCTATATGGATACTTGGTCCAAGGAAAACTCAATGAAGATTGTCTTTGACAAAATCCTTCACCTATCTGAATGTGATGACGTTAGATGTCCTGGCGGTAGCTGTAGCATGGTGGCAGCTGAGTGGAGGCAACTCAGAACAGCTTTCCAGAGGCCCAAGGAGAAACACTCTTGTGTGATCTTATAAAATCATGTTTGGGGAACAAGGAAAAACTACGAGGTTTGCCTGTGACTAAGACAGACAGTATGCAGGGAGGTCTATCCAGCAAAAATTAGAAGAATTTCAGTTTCTTTATTTGAAATGAAAAAAACAACTCAGAAAGAAATATAAAGAACATTTAGTGATGTTCACAGAGACCTACCCCCAGAGATTATTATTATCCAGCCACACAAGGTCTTAGTTTTGGTGTTAAGAAATTTCAGGAGTTCTTCTAATTTGTGGTTTGGACCAATCAATTAGACTAGTACTTCTCATCAAGGGTGATTCTGCTCCCCAGGGAAGATTTGGGGTTTTCACAACTGGTTGGGGGGATATTACTGCCATTAGCAGGGAGAGGCCCAGGTTTGCTAGTATACTAACCCCCCTACAGTGCACAGTGGCGCCCACACACAAAGAAATATCAGTACAAATATTAAGTGGAGAAACTCTCAACTAGATCAAGCCACCAGAAGTCGTATATCTCCCATTTCATTTCTATTCTCACCAACAAAATCTCTGACAAATATGTTTTGCAATGCATTATTTATTAATGATGATATTTCTGTATAGATTGAAATATAATCTTCACACTCTGTGCCAAATATTAATTAATATTATATGAATGATGACCTGTGCCAAAGGCTGTTTGAAAAGGTTACCATAAATGGCATTAACTATTTTTCTGTCCACACTGATTACCTAGGATTCTCTAAAGAATTAAGTAACTTTTAAAGTGCAAAAGTCATTCACACAGATTCAAATCCTCTTTATAATGATGTTTCTCTTCCACTTTTCATTTGTCTATTTTGTTATGATATTTCCTGGATGATTTTGTTCAGAAAAATATGCTTGGATTAAATGAAGAGTCTTCCTAACAAAATTCTTAAAGTGTTTAATGAATATGAAAATAAAATCATCTTCAGATTTCAAAAAGGCTCTCTTCCCATTTACCTTCTCTTTCTAATGTAAATGTTAATCCCATTTAAAGTAATTGGGTCTGCTTAAATTGCCAGTCACAATTAACACATACTTAAAACTTACTATGAGCCAGGATGAAACACCAGTCGAGAAAAATAACTTGTATTCAGTGGACTTTTGTTTCCTGAAATTAAAATTTGAAATGACTCTAATTGCTCACAAAGAAGGCTTGACTGACCGATCCAGCTTTCTCTGGAAATTGATGGATAGAACAAATGGCAAAAGAAATCATGAAGGCAAAAACTGATGTCTTTTAAGAAAGCTTCTAAGGATGTTGTTGGGATGATAACAAAGTCCAATACATGTCGGCCTTTTTACTGAAGAATATAAATTTAACTGCTAAATTACTATATCTAGTCTTTTTAACTTCACCTTCAACATTAACACAAACTTTTCAGTTAATTTCAGGAAATGAGGACATAGGGTTACCAATTTATTGCTGCAGTATGAAAATGTCACTATTCATGACATTCTTTGTAAGAGGGAGAGAGTCAATGGGTTTTCTTCTGGGTGAGCTCTTGGAAATAAACTGGTATTTGTTTAGATACCAAAAGACAGTCATATTGTAACAGGGTGGTCCCTAGGAAAACGGGAAGTTCCAGGTTCCCTGTCCCACCCAAAAGGAGGGTGGAGCTGAGAAGAGAAGGGAGAAGAAGAGAATGAAGTAGGATGGAGAAGGAAGAGACCTCAGGAAGCCACATGGAGCAACAAGCATGTGAGGAAGAAGCCTGACCTTGGACTGGTTAAGGCAGATATGGGTGAGATACCTGTAGGGAGGTGACTATAGCAGTGTTTATATTGATTTTGATTTTGCTCTTTTCCTCCCAGACTTGTCTGGCCATTTCTGACCCTTTTCCATGGGTCCCGGTCAGAAGGTGCTTTAGGCTTGTGGCAGCTTTCAGGCCTTGCTTTGGGCCAATCCCTTTTGAGTTGACTTTTGCCCATGAGGGGATGGGTAACTTCAGGTGTTTGATTTAAAAGTTATATTCTTTGTGCTCCGTATTATATATTTACTGTATTAAAGTCCCTTTTCATTAAAGTTTTATATGTTTTGTCTTGTTGCGGCAGATGGCAAAACCCACTTAGAGCAGGCAGGTTTTGGGGCTTCAGGGGTCTCTCTCTCCCCCTGTCCTGGAACAGATTCTGTCTTATAACAGATTTGGAGTGCCCTATAACAATCTGATTAACTGATTTATAAATCTTCATATGTAGAGTATAAATAAACTGAACAAAGGAAACTAAACAAAACTAAACCAAAGCAAACCTTAGAAATCTGACTGTAGAAATGAGGCTGCAGAGGGGAGGGGAAAAAAAGGAACAACAGAGGGAAAGGACTATGACGGAGGACTGTGAGTGCACTGGTTGTGGGTGTGGGTGCAACTGAGAGGGGTGCAACTGAAGGGGTGTGAATTTATACCCCTAAATCATGCACAGTTTTAGATCAATGAACCTCAATAAAATAATACAATTTAAAAAATTTAAAATTTCTTCTGAGAGTAGGGAGAATAGAAAAGGGAAACTGACCAGACAAGGAAAAGCAAAAGTGTCTTATAAACGATGCAAAGTACACAAGATCAGACTTAAGATCAGAAATGATCATCACTGGCCAACACTTTTGGTCATTATGATCAAGGTATCATCGGTTATAGTCCATGTCTTCAGTGCAGCTGCTGGAGGTAAATATTACTTGTTACTATTTTACAGGTGAAGACACTGACGTTTGGAAGGTTAAATAAAATGCCTATAGTCACACAAGTAAGAAGTATGGGATGGGTTTTGGACCGAACTGCTCGGTGTTAGAACTCTTTCTCTTATTCTCTGTACTACAATCTTTCTTTGACTACAGACAGGGTGGCCAGGAGGTTTTGTAACAGGGTGGTCCCTAGGAAAAGGGGAAGTTCCAGGTTCCCTGCCCCACTCAGAAGGAGGATGGAGCTGAGCAGAGAAAAAGGGGAGAAGAGAAGGAATCAGAGGAGAAGAAAAGAAGGAAGCAGGATGGAGAGCCAGAAAGAGACCTGAGGAAGCCACATGGAGCAGCAAGCTATGATGAAGAAACCACGCTTGTTTCCTGGCCCTGGATTGGTTAAGGTAGATGTGGGTGAGATACCTGTAGGGAGGTGACTATAGAAGTGTTTATATTGATTTTGATTTTGCTCTTTTCTTCCCAGACTTGTCTGGCCATTTCTGACCCTTTTCTATGGGTCCTGGACAGAAGGTGCTTTAGTCTTGTGGCAGGCTTTCAGGCCTTGCTTTGGGCCAGTCCCTTTTGGGTTGACTTTTGCCCACGAGGGGATGGGTAACTTCAGGTGTTTGATTTAAACATTACATTCTTTGTCTTCTGTATTGTATACTCACTGTATTAAAGTCCCTTTTCATTAATGTTTTATATGTTTTGTCTTGATGTGGCGGATGGCAGAACCCACTAAGAGCAGGTAGGTTGGGGCTTCGGGGGTGCCCCTCTCTCCCTGTCCTGTAACAGTTTGAGCTGTGAGATAATAAAAACAGAACCAACCCTGTCGGATAACCTATGGCTCATAACAATGCTCAGCCTTCCCAGCATGTCCTTGGTAGCAAGCCCATCATATCACATGCTGGTCCTTTCAGCCACACTTAGACACAGACCATGTGACTGTCCTTCTGTCACCTCCAGACACAAAAGGTGCACTATAACACTATAACATGACATTCAACAACTGCCTCATTTTATTCCAAGCAGCCGCTTCCCTTTAGGCTTACTTAGAACAGCATTTGGCTCTGCTCATATGCCATTAGTGTGCCTCTGGGCTTCAGAGTGACACGTAAAATAAATTGATCATATTTGGGCACAGACTCCGAATAGGTGATGGGAAAACTGGCCACTGTATTGACCCATAAAGTTCCATTTCTGGGCTTGCTTAAGTTTTTTATCACCTTGTCATCAAGTTCCAATATGGATTACGACTGACATGCTTATTAGTTAAACAGTCTATAATAACATTTGTTTGGGCTGCCCTTAGGGGGTAGGGAACAGGAGCCAAGAGCAGCACACACACTCTCCCCTCCAGCCCACATCCCAGTGTGAGGGAGAGAACTTAAGCCATAAAGACAGAGCATCCACGTGTGCCTTAAAGTGTTTACAAATAGGGTAAAGTCCTGGATTAAGATCTTCACAGTCCAGGCCCTCCCTGGTGGTGCAGCCGGTTAAAGCACTGCACTAAGAAGCTTAAGCCATTTCCGCATGAGCTCGATCCCCGCCTGCCCCGGAGGTGACCAGGAGGTGACCACATGGCGAGGCAGACCTCTCCTGACCCACCCGCTGCTCCCCTCAGCAGTGTACTTTGATCATCTGCCTGTTCTGCTCCCCACTCTGTCTCTGGTGAATCCTCTCACACTCCGCATCTCCGGCCTGTACCCCATTTATTCTGTATGAATAAATAAATCTTAAAAAAAAAAAATCTTCATAGTCCAGGTAGTCCCTGAGTACAGAGAATAAGGAGTACTTTACAAAGGCTTTTTTTACTTCCTTTTTCTTCTTATTTACAAAAATAAGTACGTCTGACAGAAGGTTGAACAACTTCCAGTAACAAAGTGGTCATGTTGACTAAAGGAAACCTAAAAAGGCAGAATGTTTGGAGGTAAAAATCAAAAATGTGTGCCCTGAGTCTCGAAATGAAGAAAGCATTCCATTCCCACTGTGGCGCGGTGACAGGATCTTTATTGAGGTGACTTTCTGTAGAGTCCAGACACAGGGCTATTCTTAGAACAACCAAAAAAAGCAGGGAGCTGCCTAAAAATAATGATGACTCAACACCTAGAGGCTTCAATGATGTAATGTTGTCAAAGAAACCCTTTCTCCTCACAGGTCGCTGTTTTTAAAGTAAGTAAGCTCACAGCTCACCTTCTGAGGAAAGCAACAATTTCACATGCTGAAGGAGACAATTAGGACACATGGTCACATACAGAATGTCCCCTCCACGCCTGCCTGTCAACATGGCTTGGCTTACTTGAAAAAGAGAAAGCCCCTGCCAAAGTCAGAGTCAGTTTTTTCCCTCCACCACCCTCACTCATCAGTTGTCCTGTTAAATCAGGTTCTGTGAGGGGGAAAATAATAATAATAGTGAACACCTATATACTAGAGACATTTTACAGGGGTGGAGTGGGGAATGGGATCAAAAACGGTGGGGGGAGGGAAGTGCATGGGACTATGGTGATGGCACACGGGCGATTTGGTGAAGGTAAGCCCACAGGGATTACAACTGAGATGGGAAAAAGGCACAAAATGATGTAAAAACAAACTATTGTATTATTGAGGTGGGGGGGGAAGGTTCTGTGAGATAGAACAGCAGTGCTAGTTATAAAAGCAGCAGGCCTTAAGACTCTTGTCCTCGAGTCCCCGGGTCAGCATATTTCATAGTGAAGGAGTGTTCCATTTGGGGACTCTTGCTTAGGTGCAAGGCAAAGTCCCAACAAAGACTGAAAGCATATCTCTGAGGCTTTCTTCTCCCTGTTAGGCGTGGCCATTCCCTGTGCTCCTGTCATATGCACCTCACCTGAATTTCTCATTTCACCTGACCCATACTACAACTGCTCGAGCCATTGATCAACTTGAGGCCTCGCATCTCACCCACCTTTGTACAAGCAATGCCAAGAACAATACCGGGGCTATGGTCAGTTTTCAGTCACTGTTAAACAAGTGATGGCTGGATGGATTGCTCCATTAAGGCAGTACTATCTTCCACTGTTAGCATATTGATGAGTCACTGAACTTCCCTGGGTATGTGGAGTATGTTTGTTACGATTTTAATATGTTTTAACTATACTTGGCAAATAATATATCCAAGGGGATGGTACACTGAAAAGAGAATTGTTAGTCAACACATGGTCTTTACATTCCAAAAGAGCTTAGACCTCTGTAGGAGATACATGGATAGCACACTCCTCACACCATTGAGGCCCTCTATTTGTGCCTTAGGTGTAAGCAAAAAAACCAAAAACGTGGGCTTGAGCATCAGGGCCGAATGCCTTATAAACAGGTAGAATTTAAAAAGTATGCATCTAGTCATTATGCCAGATGATACCAATACAACTGTGGGTTTCTTTGACAAAGAGATAACCTGGTTGCTGGAATGCCTTCATCCCATAATTCCAGAATTTCCAAAGTCCATTCTGAAATTCCAAATGAGTTCTCCAAAGTTCCCAAATTCCATTGAAGCTATTTGTAGCTGTTTCTCATTAGGGTGTTTTGGATTTTTTTTAAGATTTGTTTATGCATACATAACTGGGATAGGGCACAGGTGCAGTGGAGGGGATTATTGAGAGGATTCAACCAGAGGCAGAGTCGGGGAGCAGAACAGGCAGATCTACTGAAATACACTGCTAAAGGGAGCAGTGGGTGAGACAGGAGAAGTTTACTGCATCTTGTGGATCAGCATCCTGGCCAGGGATCCATCTCATGCTGCAGTGGCTACGGATAGCTACACAGTGCTATGCTTTAACCTCTGTGCCACCAGGGAACACTTGGGCACACTATTTTTAAATGAAAATTATTTTATTTGTGTTGGTTACCCACCTGACTCATCATACTTGACTCTAACTAATTTGTCTCCACAAATTCAAATCACCAAAGGTTTTGTACCATTCAAAACACTGCAAAGTATGTGTTATCAGTGATGCAAAGATGATGCATCACTTTCCAAGGGACCATATTTGCTAGGATATGTGACATTTGTTTAGGGGAAAGAAAACTCCACCAAAGTTGAGAGTTGTCAACAGGAAGCAGGACAAAGGCAGAGCTGGAAAACCAAAGGTAGATTCACTTTGTCCTTCTCTTGATAAATCATGATGCCCTCCCTTCCCTTCCTGACTCCACATTTAGAGTAGGACTTTCTGTAGGAAGCAGATTTAATGAAAGCTAGTTATTAGTGCCATCTTTCTGACACTGAAGGTTCATTTCTATGACATTTTCAAAAGAAGCTATTTAAAATAGCTAAACTCCTTTGCTCTTATATGCTTCTTACAAGGTCTTGAACTTCATCTACACAGTGATAGATTTTTAGTGAAATTCTATCCCAAGCTTTGCACCTGGAGATAAAGTAAAATCAATGAGAAAAATAATCTCTTTGCAGGAAAGAATAAAAATCTGGCATGTCAGTTATGGAAACTACATATAGAACCTTTCCATGAAATAATTTGGAATGAAGCCTTTAGGGTTCACAATTTGACTGACTAATTATAAAGGAAACTTAAAATGGCCTCAAATAGTTTATAAGTGCTCATTTTCTCATAAATTAATATTACAATAATGATCAGATGTGAGTTAAATTCAAGGTACAGTTATATGCCAATCTGCTATTTTTCCTCAGGGTGTTTATAACCTATTCTTTCAAACAACATGAATTATAGTAAAAAAAAAAATGTGTAATTGTTACCCTAAACATGTATAACTTATTGATTTAGGTGATCATTTTTATTCATAGTAAAACTTAAGGCATATGAAAAATAGATTATTAGTGACTCCTACCCATTCTCTTTATATGTTCAAAAGTGATTGTTCAAGTTCTTATAAAAAGTTGCACCATATAATTCAGAAACTTTTCTTATATGTAGATATAACTAGGTTAACAAAATAGTGACAGATTATCAAGACCAGTAAGACTAGAGTGCCTAATAACTAAGTTTTAATTTTGAATCCTTTGCCTACTGGAAGCTAAGGAAAAAGCAAAACATGAAAGTAATTCTCCTAGTGAGAAAACACTAGTTTCCTTCAGAGAAACAAAAACTTCTTGGTACTATGGCCTATGGGAAATGTATTGCATGAGCCTTATATGGGGAGCAGTGAACAAGAAGCATCCTACAAGAAGGGCAGAGGCCATTTTCATGTGGCAAAGACTGAAATCAAACCCTCTCGAAACTGAAAAAAACTCTACAAAGGACTGGCTAAGTTAAAGCTTTCTTCTAATGTCCACAGTGCACATGCCACCCCGGTCTGTATGTTTTTACAGAAGCAACTATTTTAGAAAAGATCGTCCTTCCTTGAACATCGTCAGCCACCAGCTTGAGAGGTCAACGAGGGAAGTAGGAAGCAGTGGGGAAGGCAACAAAGGTGAACGGGGAAGAGAATTAATGCTACAAAAAAGATGGAATGCCCTGATACCTCCTCTACCCTTTTCGCCTCCTTGAATCGCATAGCAAAGCTAACAAACAGGCCTGGCTAACCCCACTGTAGAAAGGAGGGGACAAAGGCTCAGAGATGTGAAGTTGCAAAGATAACATAACTAGTATGCAAATGAGGCAGGATTTGGACCCATGTGCTTCTGAATCCAGATGCTTTACAATGCTCTTTCATCCACCGTACGTGCTCACGTTATGTCTTGTGTGGACAATGCTGGATCCAGTGAACAACAGACTTGCTTGACTGCCCTCCAAACAATTTAGAATTGTCTAACTGGAATGTAAGACTAGACTATCATATAAGGCAGTATCCTTTCTTTTTTTTCTCTCTGTATATATGTAATATGCAGATATGTATGTATATGTATATACATACATATATATATTTATCAGTAATATGGAGTACATAATAATAGCAACTTTAGGGGGAAGTTTGTTTTAAAGGAAGTACAGATATGATGTTTCAACTTGTTTGATGACAAATTTTAACTATGGCATATATCTGATCAATGAGTTTCCCCTTCAGAAAACTGATAGAGATTATGGTGTTTGTGCTGAAAATGACGGTTATGCTACATTAATTCAATATACTAAAAAAAAAAAATAACTAGAAATTGATCAAAATTAAAAAAAAAACTGTCCATTCTGATTAAATGGTAGGGGAATATGGTTAAATGTACTGTACAAAAAACTATAAATGAGGGAACAATAAAATATATTCCACACACTCACAGAGTATATATCACATGCTATTATTGGAGTTGACATTCGGGTCATCTATATGAGAATGATCTCATTTATTGTGTTAAATGTCAGATCTGCTGTGAAGGATACTTTGGCTTTGCTTGAAATTTCACATTCAAAATGTCTCCAAACTTCAAAACACTAACTGGAAAGGGAACTTGGACTCCCATGTTTATTGCAGTACTTTTCACTGTAGCTAGTTAATGGGAACAAACCAAGTGCCTCAAAACAGGTAAGTGGATCAAGAAGATGCAGTGCATTTATACATTGCAGTATTACTCAACAATCATCTGCAGAAATAGGAGTGGAGTAGGAAAGGGTAATGCTAAGTGAATTAACTAGCAACACAGATAAGAAATATATCTTAAATTTGTATTTATAAATATAAATAAGAAAGATAAATACCAGATGCTGTCACAAGGATGTAGAATATGAAGTAACTAAACTAAGAGTCAGATAAAGACAAGCTTAAAAATTAACCTGTGAAAGTTGAGTACCGAACTGAGGCACCCAATATTACCTAAATTAAAAATTTTAAAAATTAAAGTTCATGTCCAAACTGTCAAATTTTCTCTGGTTATCTTTGAATTGCTCCAGACTTTCAGGACCACTAAACTGAGGTCAGAATTCAGGAGATCAAGAAAGATGGGGTGAAACCCATGCTATCTTCACCAAATGAGCACAATAAAAATTGTAATAATAAAACTTACTCTTTCCCCACCTTCCTCCGGCTACATCTCTAAAACTGTCTCTCCACAAGAATATTCTTGTGCAACAGAACTCAAGTCATCCTTGGAGTTATATAAGATTATTTTGATTTGAAAAAGTGAAAAATCGGGCCCTCCCTGGTGGCACAGCGGGTTAAAGCACTGCACTAAGAAGCTAAAGCCACTTCCGCATAAGTTCGATTCCCGCCTGCCCCGGAGGTGACCACATGGCGAGGCAGACCTCTCCTGACCCGCCCGCTGCTCCCCTCAGCAGTGTACTTTGATCATCTGCCTGTTCTGCTCCCCACTCTGTCTCTGGTGAATCCTCTCACCTTCCGCATCTCTGGCCTGTACCCCAGTTCTGTATGAATAAATAAATCTTAAAAAAAAAAAAAAGTGAAAATAACCTCATTGCCATTGTTGTGATGATGACTTTCATGCATCTCCAGGGCTCCTGGCCCAGGAAGAGAGTGGAAGATGAAACCCAACCTGCCCTCCACCTGTGAAGCCACCCCAACTGCTCAGGGCTTCATCCACACTGTCACCTCAGAGGAAAGGGGACCACAGTACACATTTGCCTGTCTTACCCCAGGCAGTGTGCTACCAGGCAGCTTCTACCTATGTGTGTGTCTTCTTTATATAGGTTAGTACAGGTTAGCAGGTGCTTTAAAAAAAACCAAATGGGAGACTTCCTGGTGGCCTAGGTGTTAAGTCTCAGCACTATTACCACTATTACCACTATTACCACTATGGCCTGAGTTTGATCCCCAACCAGGGAGCTAAACCCTATATGGCACAGCAGAACTTTCCTGTCTTACCTGCTACTCCCCTCGGTAGTGTATTTCAGCAGATCCACCTGTTCTGCTCCTTACTCTGTCTCTCACCCTCACTTCTGGCCTACACCCCAGATCTTCTACACAGAAAAAAAAAACAAATTAAGTGACTTCCAAAAAGGAAAAACTTTCTATGTTCCTCTTTAATATCATCCTGGACTAATTAGACTATGGTAACCTCCCCCAAACCACCCCCCCCACCCTAGCTCTACCCCTAATTGCAGTACTATCAAAAACACACACTCACCTGCTCTTTGGTACAGAAACCAAATATTTAAATTCTGTATGTATCAGGCTTAATTTTTTCCAAAGCCTCAATTATTTCCAGGTAGTTAAGTGGGACATTTAGAGTGACTTGTCAGGCTCTTGAGCCCCAGGGGGTCACTCAGAGCTGTGGAGAGGCAAGACACTAAATATGCCTTTGGAATATTTTAGACACTCAAGAAAGGTTAAGGTTCCAGGGAATGTCCTGCAGCAGCTTTCAAATCTGCCCCACGCTGGGACTCTCAGCTAGTGGGGGGCCCCAAGTGATTAGCCATGACTAATTACAGTTTCCAGACATCAGCCAGACAGAAAACAGACTCACTGACTGAGTGCAATGATAGGTGCTGTCTGTTTACAATTTTAACATTCTTCTAATCTGTAAATGTCACTGCTACCTATGAAAGATCAACAACATAACAGAAACACTGAAACTCTAAGTACATTTTGATTGTTTGGTGTCTGATTTAACTGTCACCAGCTTCAATACTTAAAACCAATTACTTCCCATTTCTCCCCACCCAGGTTGCCAGAGTTCACTTCCTGTTTTTTTAAGATTTATTTATTTATGCATACAGAACTGGGGCACAGGCCAGAGGTGTGGGGGTGCAGTCACCACAGTGGAGTGGAGAGCAGAACAAGAGACTGATGAAGTACACTGCTGAGGGGAGCAGTGGGCGGGTCAGAAGAAGTCTACCATGCTATGTGGGTCAGCTCCCTGGCTGGGAATGGAACTGGTGCTGAAGTGGCTTTGGCTACCCTTGCAGCGCTGTGCCTTAACTCGTTATGCCACCAGGGAGGGCCCCTTCCTGTTTATTTTTTCACCCTGTATTCTGTGACACTCAAACTATAATACATTGATATGTGCTTGTTCATCTTTGACCACGTTGCCCTAGCATGGATTTTCTACCAGTCTTAAATTATAGCCCTTTTAAGTTTTCTAAGGTCATCTAAGGTGTTATTTGACTGCTACCTTTTCATTATCTTTCTTTGTTATCTTCCTTTCTTCTGCAGGGAAAGTCATGAAAACAGTTGCACTTAAGACACTTTTAAATCTTTACTCACTAAGTGGGTCAGCCACCTGCAACAATTTTAAACACTATGTAAAAGTAAATTGACATATAATACAGGTCTATTCCTATGAGTATCATAACTTAACTACAAGGGTGATTTGGATGCAATGCATTTATGTTTAGCTTGAGCCTTGCTATTAGATCACTTAAGTACTTCCTGCTATACATTCTTTTCTTTAAAAGTTCATGCTAAAGGGTAACCAACTTTATTGTTAGAACCTCTGTTCTGTGGTAGAATTTAGAGATTGTAGGTCCAGTAAGTAATGAACTCAACTTAAACGTCAAGAAACGTTGCTATACTCTTCCTTTATCGCTAATTCATCAGTCAATTCTGGCAAATTCATTCCTCTGCGTCTTAAGTGAGTCACCGCTTAAGTCAATGTTCAATTCAATATTGACTGAGTACTACTGCTTGTCAAGCCCCGTGCAAAATTCCAAAATCCAAAGAACAGCACAAATTTTGTCTGCCTTCTAGGACTCAGAAGTTGGAGAGGAAAAAATACAAATTAAAAAAAGCCAAATGGGGCCCACTCTGGTGGCACAGCAGGTTAAAGCGCAGCACTCCAAGCTAGGCGCAGCTGCTTAAGTGAGAGTTCGGATCCCCTGCCCTGGAGGCGGTGATCCACATGGTGCGGCAGACCTCTCCTGTCTTGCCCCCTGCTCCCCTCAGCAGTGTACTTTGTCAATCTGCTTATTCTGCTCCCTACTCTGTCTCTGGTGAATCCTCTCATCCCCCTGCACCTCTGACCTGTACCCCAGTTCTGCATGAATAAATAAATAAATCTTTAAAAATATATTAGAAACTGAGAATATTTGAAGAGGCTTATTTAAAAAAGAAAAGAAAAGCCAAATGTTTTACAATGGAAGCCCCCGTGAGTGAAGAAAACCCTGTGCTTAGAACAGTAACTGTCACCCTGATTTCACAGGAATGCCTTCTCTAGACCCACACTAGGACCAACTAGCACCTAGGTGATAGATGGGGGTCAAGGCCAGAGGCTTTAAACTTAAGACACTCAGAGGAAGAGACTCAGAAGTACCAGAGCGTGGCACAGAGAAGGCCAGGGAAGTAGTGTCCATAAACAAGGCTGTTCCTGGCTTCCGCCATTTAGTCATCTTTGATGCCATTCAAAGCTATTGTAAGGTATCCATTCCTTGTGGACATCAGATACAGGTGCATTTTTATATGTTTTACAGGTCCACCATCTGAAACCCTTTGGCTGTGATAAATTTAGGATTTGGGAAGTTGGGACTGGGAAAAGTAATACAGTACATATGCCTCATATTGTACCATGCCCCTAATACTAAGGGTTCAGGTCTCCAGTATTAGAGTAGGAATATTTCTGCAAAGAAATGGATGTACATTCATACTTACATATCAGTTCACATTAGATTTTGAATAATTTTGGTCAAGGGAGGTTTTATCTTAAAATGGGTTATAAAGAAAGTCCTGGATTTCAGAGCTTTTCAGCTCTGAAGATAAGGGCTATGTATCTGCAGTTGTAAAGAGCAAAGTAAAGAGTGGAGTCAAATCTTACCTGGAAAATAAAGTGAAAATCAAAATTAGATTTAACTTTGGAAATCCTGGAGGGTGCTCTCATAATGCTGCCTGTGTTCTAGATCTACATTTCCTCAGCAGAGCTAAGGACTTCTATTTAGAGTGATCTGTCGAGTGAAAAATATGCTGCTCCGAATGCCAGAATCACTCTTACCACTTGCAATACATTGAGACCATTAGAGCTAGATCTCTGACCTCATGCCAGTTTCTGTAGAATATATTCTTTAATGGATTGCTGAAATAGCCTCTTATTAAACAAAATAATAAATTAAGCCTCATGCATGTTTGTGGAAGGTAGTTTGAATATAGTGAGAACATGTTAATGCCTTTTTACTTAGCATCACTGTATTTATTATGTTTGTTTCCTTCCTATTTTGAATTATTTTCTCTAGTAGGCTTTAAATTGAAAAGTTTATGCCTATCTTGGTGACCATCACATCCTCAGAGCCAAGTATCATACCTGTTTTCAAGAAATACTTGCATATTGGAAGATAGTACTGTATAATGTCTAAGAGTGTGGCCTCTGTAACTTGCAGCCTAGTTTGAATCCTTGCTCAGCCACTTCTAACCATGAGACCATGGATAAGACCTCTGTGCCTCAATGTGCTCACCTGAAAGGTGGGGTAATCATAGCAAGCTAAACGAGTTAGGTTACATTCTGTTAACAAGCCCCCAAATCCCAATGGCTCTACACAGCAAAAGGCTTATTTTCTTTTGCCACGTTACAGTTTCATCATAGGCTGGCCAGGTTTCTGTGTCATTATGTCCTCCATTACCTAAAATGCCTGAATAGACTCTACCTGACTCAATGCCACATGTGACTCAGCAGGGTGATAAAGGCCATGCTTTAGGGTTAAACATTAATAATTAATGCATTTTCTAGAAGTGACATAGATAATTTCTGCTTATACATTGGGAAGAATTAGCCAGAAGGGTCCAGGGAATACAAATCCTGTCATGTGCCCAGGAGGCAGACAAGCAGAAAAACATTGTTCTTCTAGGGTTGTCATGGAAATCAATGTTCATAAAGCATTTGGAAAAGCTTTATGTGCTATATGTACACATGCTATATTTGTTTGCTGCTGCTGCTATGATTACTACTATTTTTTTATAGAACTGAATGAATTCACATTTTTTTAAAAAAGATTTTATTTACTTGTACATACAGAACTGGGGTACAGGCCAGAGGCTCAGGGGTGGCGAGAGGCTTCAACAGAGACAGCGTGGGGAACAGAACAGACAGATCGACAAAGTACACTGCTGAGGGGAGCAGCAGGCAGGTCAGGAGAGGTCTGCCATGCCATGTGGTCTCCTCCGGGGCAGGCAGGAATCGAACTCATGTGGAAGTGGCTTTAGCTTCTTAGTGCAGTGCTTTAAACCTCTGCGCCACCAGGGAGGGCCCCTGAACTCACATTTTTTAAAAGATTTATTTATTTACACATACAAGAACTGGGGTTCAGGCCAGAGATGTGAGGGGTGAGAGATTTCACCAGAGACATAGTAGGGAGCAGAACAGGCAGATCTATTGAAATACACTGCTAAAGGGAGCAATGGGTGGGTCAAGAGAGGTAAAGTCACCATTCTAGTTTTTCTTTATTGAATTGAGCTTGCCTAAAAGTTTCCTAGTGGTTGTTTCACTGTTCTCAAAGTCCATTAAGCAGACCCTTACCTGTCTTCAGCACATGGGGAGGCCCGAGGATGCAACTCCAGCCTCACCAGTCTCACGATGACTGATGTAGCACAGCTGGATTCAGAATGACAAGCTCCGGAAAGCACACCAAAGGAAAATGAACCCTCGTAACTTTTAGGTGTTGGAAGCTGTGAAGATTCCAGTTCTAAATATGTTTCATACAAAAATATTTATGCTTCAAGCTGTAGCATGCAAACAGCAATCTGCATTTATTGGTTTCAGATGCCAATTTCCTCCAGCTCCGGTTCTCCTTTGTGTTATATAAACAAATCTCAACCATCTGGACCACAACAAGCCACACTGAAGTATATGCTCACTCCTTGCAAAAGCATCAAATCAAAATACAATCTCACAGATTTCTCCCTAACAGAACAGTGGAATGAGCAGCACAGCCTTCACCACGCTATTTTAAAAAAGTTCTTAGGTGTCAGAATAGAGAATTTAAATAGGATAGCAGAAATGAGCATATCAGAATATTTATCACTTTGATAAACAGAAACAAAGCCAGAAAATCATATCATGTGGTGTTACTTTTTAGAGCAGTCCAATTCAGTACCTTCTGAATTATTTCAAAAAGGAAAAGAGTTTAGGAAAAGTGTCTCAAAATGCTAGGGGAAAAGAGAAGAGATTGCTGCAAGACTCATCCATGATGTGAGAAAGTAAGAGTTTTAATTTCTTCCCAACAAAGGAATACCTTACAATAACTGCAAAGAAAAAAAAAAACAAAAACACGCCGCACACACACACACACAAACCACAAATGAATAAGCTAATTAAATCTACCAACATCAGGAACTATGGTTCCAAAGTAGTTGCACCAAAACAAATTACATATGTAACCACCTATGTATATACATATGAACTTGAAATGAATATTAAGTATCATTTCAGATGTCTTATTTCCTTGATATAATCCCAGGCTGCTGAATGCATCTTTCCAAACCCAAATACTTTAAACAAGCACCATGGGTACATTGCCCATTGGCAAATACAAGGAGTGTGCAAATGTTTCTTGTTGCCTTTCCCGCTAACTAAAAATATCTCCACACCAATTTAGCACAGTGTGTAAAATGTCCACCTTTTGGGAAAGATGATGATCATCAAACTTTATGGCTCAGATTCATGGACTTTAAACTTTGTGGGAAGAAAATTCTGAGAGAGTGGTATGTAACACAAGTAGTTTTACTGAAATACTGGGAAAAGTGGAAGAGAACTAACTCTATGGTGGTGAAAATAAGCAGCCAAATCCTTTTTCTTGAGTGTGAAAGAGTATATGCTTCCTGGCATCTATTAATTCCTTTGGTATCTGGTCACCTTTCATTGCTATGTCAAACATAAAATTAAGTAAAAGCTCAATCTACAGCACAGTATTTGATATTCTCGAGAGTCTCCTCAAATGGAAGCTATTAAATCCCACCAAGGTGGGAGACTTTCTAAATTAATTAATAAGTTTAATTATGTAGACCATGACGAGTTATAAAATTTGCCTCCTTGGCTATAAAAATGTGATCTAAAAAATTTGAACCAGGTTCAAATTGAATTTACTTGCTGATTTCACCTTAACATTTGAGGTGAACTTGAACTTACTTGCTGACTTCACCTCAATATTTTATCAAGGTTGCTTTTACAACTAAATACTATTTGTCAAGATGCAAAGTACCAATTCTGTATATAAATTAAAAGAGAATCTTCATGAGTCACATTCAGAATATCAAAAAGATGTGGGCAGATTGTCATGAACTAACTCTCCCTTAGCTTCTGACCTTTATTGTACTGCCCAGTTTTGGCTCAGTGATTCTTGCACAGTGTTTGAGAATGAGATTAGCTCTTTTCTTTTTTACTGTTTCAGTCTACTAGGAAACACTGAATCAGAAAAGAATCAAAACACCTATTAGAACTCTAAGAAAAATTCTTCTAATTTTTGATGTTCAGATAAATAGATGGTAAAATTAAAAAAATGGAACTTTTGTTTTATAACTCATGTCACGTAAGTTTCAGGAGAAATTTCTTGTTCTGAGTACATTTGAATCTATATTATTACCTGGGTATAGTCCAAGAACAAGAACAAAATTCAGATTCTTTCAAACAGCTCTGTGCCATTTTTTGCTTCAAATAGTCTGGTGGTCACTGGTAGAGGTTCTAGTCATGTACAAATCCTTGGATTTCAAGCTACTTTTAGGCTATTATTCTAACTGTTCAACTCAAAAACAGTATTATTATGAAACTATCTTTACATGAATTGAAATAATCCTTAAACTGCATCCATTGTAAATTATCAGATTGTTTCCCAAACCAATAAAATCCAGAAAAAAAGATTTCTAGTAAGCATTTCAGACAAGAGTATGGACTTCAGTAACTGGCAAAAGCAGCCCAAGTTTGTGAAATGGGAGCCATAAATACAACTTATGTACTTCACATAAAATTACCACATACTTTAGAAACAAAAGTTCTTCTCCTAAAAGCATTGTCTCTATTTTACAACACAGTGTAAAAGTGGATTAGGAATTCACATTTCACAAAAGGTTGTTCCATTCAGACATCCAACTCAAAAGGTTAGAGAAATCTGAAGTGAATTTTAGAAAGATCTCTAAGCTGAATATTTACTCGTTTCCAAGAACACTCACATTAAATCTAATTTGTCTTTTAAAGTGAGACATTTTGTATTCTGGCTCGTATATAGAAGACCTTATTCCCCAGTCATGTCAAATAAATAAGATAAGCACTTCATTCAAAGTATTACAAGACATACATAACATTTCCACCCACCATGGTATTAGTGAGCAAAGCAATGGCCACCCAACTTACCTTTCTGATAACTGTTTAGGGCTTGGGTCATCAAACTAAACTGTAGGAGCATTAAGGGTAAAAGAAAGCTTGTACTTTTTGATAAAGGCGAATGTGACAGAATGGGGGAAATTAAAACATTTTTATGATATCTGCTTCCTAGTGGAAGGGGTAGCTCCTGCAATCATTATTCCTAATGCTCACTAGTTTTGTTGAACAGATCTTTGAATTTCAGATTTGGTTCAACACTGTCTAATCTACAGCCATGTCATGAGAACCTCCAAAGTTAGGTGATAATAACAGCAACAGGCTTTTCTCCTCCTGCTATGCATGTCAAGAATGGAGCCAAGTGGACATTCTCCAGAACTTCAAAACAAAACATCAACCACAAATGAGCACTGGGGCTCTTTTGAAATAATGCTTCCTTTCCCCATGTTTAAGGAGCAGTAAAAGCTTATTACCTTACTCTCTTCTCCTTCGAACACTGACTGGTGAACGTTGCATGCAAACAGGGAGTTAGGGAGGTCAGTGAAGTCAGTGATTGCTTGAAAGGCTTCCTCCGCGAAACACCTAGTGACAGCCCAGTCTCGGTCTATGCAGCAGAGCAAGAAAAGTCCTCCATCTTCTGGGATGTGGCCCTGCTGCCCCAAGTTCCTCATTCCAATGAAGTAAGATTCTCCTCTCATTCCTGAAAGTACAAAAATGGTTTATATGTAGACCTCGCGTCCTTAAAACTTGATTTTAAGGTGGTCTTTCTGGAGTGGCAGGGCAGAGCAGGAGAGTATGAGTAGAGCAAGGAAATCCCTGTGGTCTCGTATTATCCTCTTGATCTCTGAGTCACAGTTTCTCACAAATCTGCTTTCAGGCAAGAATTCAGTCAGAGCTATGGCCCTCAAAATCCACTTGACCAGGACAGGAATTAGAAGTTATAAACTCTAGCCCAACTACGCAGTGTTTGCTAGACTTTGGACCTAAAAATGTTAGAGAAGATCTCTGAACCTTTGCTTCCTTAGAAGAATCAAATGCATACATAGATACACACACAAAAAAATGTGGGGATAAGCTACATGATGACTTATACACTACTGCCACCACCACTACTGATGCCTGTCATTTATTGAGTTTAGGAACTGTTCTAAATGATTTGCATGCATTAACTGACATATCTAATCTCCACAATAGTCTATGAGGTTGATAGCAATATTATTCCTATTTTATACAAGGGGAAACTGAGGAACAAAGTAACTAAACCGCACTTCAAGGTCACTGACAAATTGGTAAGGCTAAGATTCATATCAAAGGAATTTAGTGCCAGGGTTCACTTCTCTATGCCAGAGAAATGATGCAGATCAAAATTGGTACAAGTATATATTTATGGACATATAATCTACTTCACCAACTGAATCCTGACTATGGTAATTTTACAGTTATTGATAGCCACTGTGAGGGAACACACACATACATACACACATAGATACACATCATTTTCTGCCCGGGATAATTAGTAACTTATGAACCCTCAATCTTGAAAATTCAGTACTGTCTTGTCTGAGCTGAAGCATAGCAGCCCCATCATGAAGCCTGCCAGTATTAGTCTCATGTTGCCATGTTCAGTCATTCTATTATTTCCTCACCCCTTACATTTAGAATTCTACCCAACTGCAGCCAGTGGTGAGTTTTTTCACATTTAGATAGTGGTATATATAATTTAGTAGAATGTATCTGTCTCCCTACTACTTCAGGAACAGAATATACATTTTCCTTTGATATCTTTGCTCATGATCATTCTGTTCAAAGCTCAATAACTAGAGGCCCAGAGGGTGCAATAACTTGGTCATGGGAATACAGGCAAGACTGACTGATGACTGCAACATAGCTACAGGGTCATCCTCAATGATTCCATTTCCCAAGCCCCAATAGTGCAGAACTTCAGAATGAAGGACAGAAAATGGGCACCGCTAAAGGTCATTTCACCTTCAGGAAGTTAAAATGATACAAATTCTAGGTCCCAGATAAATAAGGGTTTCTGCATATATTGCTCTTGAACTATGAACCCTAAAGATGTCATGGTGATGAAGATATGTTGTTGTTTTTTTTCTCTAGAAACAAAGCTCAAGTGGGATCTGAATGCAGTGTTTGATGAAATATAAAACAATGCATTACATATAAAATGTTGTGTCTGATTCATACAGGAGTAAAAAATTAAAGAATTTGAGGTAATAACTGTAATTAGATCACTGTATTGTAGAAAATGAAAATGTTAGTCTATATAAAATGTAATAAGCTGCCCCTATATTCTACAGTGTTTTAAATTCTAATCAGTGTAGTATTTTCATACTTAAATCAACAAGATGCTTATTTCAAATAAAATGTAACACATTTAAGCATTGTTTTATTTTACAATTAAGATATATACCGTTTTTGACAGAAGAAAAAATTTTAATGAAACGTTAAAACACATTTATTTTTCCTCTATATTGTTCCTTGAGATATTCTAGTATAATATGTATAATAATCACTTATTATTACTGGGGTGCTAATTATTTTAAAATAAAAATAATTATTAGAGTACTTAAATAGTATTGTTCTTATCAATGGATTATAGAAAAGCCTTTTGATAATAAAGCCATAATCAGCTCATAAAATATAATACATACATTAACAATCCATTCTGATTTTGTTTTTTTTAGAATTTTTTAAATCAAGCTAATCCCAAAACATTCTTAAGTGTGTTCAGATAATGTTTCACCTTCTACTTTTCCATAAAGAAATTAAAATGCATTGCTTAACAAACAACAACTAGACCAAATATTAAGATTCACTCAGGACTAATTTTAAACTACTTCAATAGCTTTAACTTCTGAGCTATAACAATATGATTATCTTCATGAGATTTTAAGCTCATTCTTTCAGTAAAGATTTAAAAGGTGAATACATATTTCACAAATAACTTTTCTTATTTATGTGGAGAAATATTTTCTAAGTCAGAGCTTCGAACAAGGGACTCTGATTTTTAATTCTAGTTTCATTACTGACTCACCTTATAATTTAGGAAAATTGATCAATCAATCAATCAAATTTATAAAATAAGGATGAAAACATCTATCTGCCTAGAGTGGGAAAAGGAGGGAAGTGAAATAAGAACAGAAGAATCAAGTATTATCATCTTCACAAAAGGATGTGGAACCAAATACCATAAAGACATATTATTGTAAATATCTCAAAACCTAACTATTATGCTTTGGTATTTCCACTAACTTGTAATAATCCCAAATAAACAGAAAGGGAAACTATGAAGATGAAAAGAATCTTCTAATAAAGAAATGTAAAAGCCCTACAACCCAAAATAATTATTTTATCTTTTTAATAAACTCTTAACCATTTCAAAATAAATTTGAGGCAACAGATGCATGCATAGCCTGGTACTATGGCAAAAACTAAAGGGTCTTCCTGGTGGCATAGGGGTTAAGTCTCAGCACTAGGAAGCTATCTGAAGCTACTACAGCAAAAGTTTGATCCCTGCCCAGGGAATGGACTCACATGGCACAGCAGACCTCTCCTGTCTCACCATCTGCTCCCCTCAACAGTGTCTTTCAGTCAATCTGCCTGTTCTGCTCCCCACTCTGTCTCTGGTGAGTCCTCTCACTCCCCTTAGTCCTCCCTCCTAAATCCCCCCCCCCTGCCTTTGGCCTACACCCCAGATCTTGTATGCATAAATGAATAAATCCTTAAAAAAAAAAAAAGAATAAAAACTAAGGTGTCTGCATCAATGTATCTTTAGCCTGGTGATATCTATAGAAAGTCCTAATAATGCTATCTGACTAAAAGAATGAATGATTGATGTAAAGGGAATCAATTTAGGTATTAACGGACCAGCAATGAGCCATAATTATATACATACATGCATATGTGTGTGTGTGTGTGAAACTATATATATCAAATAAAAATAACCAGCTCATTCAAATATAAGGTTTGACTTGAACTTGAAACCTGACCATAGAACTAAGGCATCTAGAGGAAGTAGGGGGAGAGGAAAAGATGAGAACAAAGTGGAAAGAGAACACAACACACTGTGGTTTGGTTTATAAGATACTATTGTATTTTTTTTTAAAGATTTATGCATACAGAATTGGGGAACAGGCCAGAGGTGTAGGGGTGGTGAGAGCACTCACCAAAGAGAGTGGGGAGCAGAACAGGTAGACTAACAAAGTTCACTGCTGAGGGGAGCAGCGGGCTGGTCAGGAGAGGTCTGCTGTGCCATGTGGCTCACCTCCCTGGCAGGTTATCGAACTTTGCTGAAAGGGCAGCGGCTAACTTGCAATGCTATACTTCAACCCATTGCACGACCAATGAGGAATGCAATTTTATAAACAAAAAATAATAAGAATCACTCAGAGGATTCCTCTAGCAAAAAAAATAAGTAAATAAAATAACATCTATTTTTGTAAATTATACACGTACACTGAAGAAAGAAAAAGGCAAATTCAGAAGGGTATAAACAAAGGAAAGTAAATTATAATTCTGGTTACTGTCAAGTGAAAACTGCTAACATTTTGGTCTACTTACTTCTAAAGCTTTCCTCACATATATAGTTTTTTTTATTTCACTTGATCCTGCTGTTTAGTATCCTAGTTCTCTCTTGAGACATTGATATGATCAAAAGCAGTTCCCTATATCATTATATCTTCTTTGAAAACATTAATTTTAATAGCCAAATAATATCCTAGTGTATGCATTTCTCATAATTTATTTAGCCATTCTTCTATTGTTTGACATATGAATACCATAAATTTTATCATCACCTGCCTCTGGAAAAGGAAAACCACTATCCATTTTTAAAATATAAAGCCTCCCTTAGGAGAACCTCAAATCTTCTTTAGATGCAGAGAAGAGACATGTTTATGAAATACTGGAAAAAGCCCCAGGGGTATTCTTGAGGTCTAGTCCTTCTGGAAGTTGTATGCTTATAGGCTGTGGTTTCATGCCAGCAAAATAGACAAACTCCAAAGTTTTGTCTACCTTACATGTCTATGAACGTCAAATGAAGCACATGGATGTCTTTGGCAGCATCCAAAAGAATATATGAATGAAAGCTATTACTCTGTATCAGCTCACCTAACGCAAATCAATAGCAGAGTAAAATGGCACTACAGGGGCAGAAGGTTGCCATCTACTACTCTTAAGTGTTTAAACAGGTTTCAAAATTCCTGTGAATGGTCATGAAGGTTAAAGCCCATACCATTAAGCAAGATCAAAAGAGATTATCTGCTGAATATTTGTTATGAGTCCTGTTGGATAGGCCACTATTAGGAAGGATCGATAATTGTAAGGAAAAAGAGAGTAATCAAAACAAGAAACAATTATGCTTTTTCACAAATAACACACCAATAACAAAATGACAGTTCATTTAATGTTACAAAGTTCGTGGTAATGATAATATAAATGATTGAAATTGCCTCATTTTAATGGAGGGGGAAGCCTGGAAGGAGGAAGCTTTTCAACTATTTCATTACTTTGCTACAATGTGAAAATGATTTTTCACCCAGATCTTCAGACAATACTTAATAATTAAATATTAAATGACCTTGCACCCTCCCTGGTGTCTTAGCAGGTTAAAACACAGCACTGTAAGCTAGCCGCAGCCACTTGGGTGCCAGTTCAATCCAGGCCCCATAGGTGACCCACATGGCACAGCAGACTTCTCCTGACCCGCCCACTGTTCCCCTCAACAGTGTACTTGGTCAATCTGCCTGTTCTGCTCCCCCACTCTGTCTCTGGTGAATCCTCTCACCACCCCTGCATCTCTGGCCTGTTCTTCAGTTCTGTATGCATAAATAAGTAAATCTTTAAAAAAAAATTAAAAGGCCTCAAATGAACAAAGTATTGCTCACATAATGAAGACTAGCTACCTGAAACAAAGATGTCTATTCAGCACAAAAGAATTAGTGACTGAATGTTTGCTGCATGAATAAGTGAATAAATTCTCTCTTCACAGTAAACTGGGCCAATATCAACATTACTGGGGTTTTACACAAGGAGTTCATTTTCCAAATTCCCTAATTTCTATTCCTAGCAAACATTATTATGGTACAATTACACCCAGGAAGAAGAGATGACAAAGACACATCTGATACTCTTGGCTATCACTGTCACAACACTCTCAATGTGCATGAGATGACGAATCTAAATAAATTAAAAATCAAAATCAACAGGCAACTATAAATCAAATACATTCTGCAGGGGAGGAGAAGGGAGAAGGATCAGGACAGGGGTGAGAAGAGCACAAGGGACTTCAGTGATGGTGCACAGGTGAACTGGTGATGCACACTACACCTGAGAAGAAAAAACATATATCATGCAAGAATAAAGAATGGTGTAAAAATCTATAAACCCCCCCAAAAAATAATTCACTTTTCTAGAAATAAGTTATACCTAGTCACAAAGAGCTGCCATGTACTTCCCTAAGTATTCTGGTCTATAAAGTCTGAAACTATATGTAAAAGGAAGGGATGATCACAAGTAAGCCCATGAGAACATGGCAAAAAAAAAAAAATACAACTGAAAACATCCATGCTCATACTAGCTTCACAAATACAATCACCATCATTTGTGTTAGGAGTGCCCTAGAGGGAAGCCAAATGCTATCTTGAAAGGTGTGAGGTGGTGATAATCTCATCTTCCTATAACCAGACCTATATGGGCCCAAGTGTACAGCCTGCCAAACTACAACAGTTTTAGGCAGAGAAAAGAACTTTATTAGATGATGTGACTGTCGAGTATGGAGACGGCACCTCCTTCAAACCTCCCTCCTCATCCCAACACAGCCAAGTGCTTTAAAGAATGAGTGCAGGGCACATAGCTCTCTGAGATGCTCAGAGGAGGGGGAGGGGACTTTCAGTGTGCAGGTGTGTGGCTGTTCATGCCTCTCCATGGATTGCATGTTCATTGGTAGGGAAGAGACTCTGTGAGTGCTCAGCAGGGAACCTGGAAGGTTTGACATGATGCGAGCATTCATTGCTCCCAGACAGTTGTTTCCTGTGGGGGCCACAGGTGTGCACTAGAAAAGAACTGCTGGACATGAGATGCCCATTAGCATCTCCTTTACTGGTCAGGCTCTGCTGGCCTTGCAGAAACAAGTGGGCAAAAGTTTGGGGATTAGGCAGAGTGGTAGATACAGGGGAAGAAGAAAACAATGACCATGCTTTTCCATTTGTTATAAAATAGGCCTGGACTTTACAATATAGTTTCTCACTGTGGTTTTATTCAGTGCTGTCAACATTGAGAGAGAATTGGCTAATTATGAGCAGTAGCCACAGAAGAAAAATTAGAAGTCTTTCTAGGGAGACAATCCATTCGCATCCAGGAGCCTAAAGTTATGTCATCTAAGAAACAGGGGCAGGGGAAGACATGGCACAAGTAAGTGTAAGAAAGAAGTGTTGATTGAAATAACAGTTGCTTTCAAATTCTGAGAGAAGGAAATTGAATTTTTGAGTTTGGCACTCTGAGAACAGGAGTCAAAAAAGGAGAAAAAAATCAGTTTAATAAAATGAACCGTGGTTTTTTTTTTTTTTCCCCCAGAAGATTTATTTATTTATTTATTTATGCATACAGAACTGGGGTACAGGCCAGATGTGCATGGGTGGAGAGAGTCAGAGTGGGAGGCAGAACAAAAAGATCCACAAAGTACACTGCTGAGGGGAGCAGCAGGCAAAACAGGAGAGGTCTGCCGTGCCATGTGGTCACCTCCGGGGCAGGCAGGGATGGAACTAATGCTGAAGTGGCTTTAGCTTCTTAGTTCTGTGCTTTAACCCACTGTGCCACCAGGGGGGGCCCATTTTCAGATTTTTTTCTAAAAGAAATTATTCCATATTACTCTCCAAAATGGCTGCAACAATTTACATTTCCACCAGCAGTGTGTCAGAGTCCCTCTTTCTCCAAATCCTCCCTAAAATGTTTTTTGTTATGAGTCATTATTGCAGGTGTCACCTATGTCATTGTAGTTTTGATTTGCACTTCCCAGTAAGAAGTGATCATTAACATTGTTTTGAGTCTACTTATTGGCCATATACATCTTCTTTAGAAAATTGTCTATTCAGATCTTCGGTCAATTTTTTTTTTTAATTGAAAGGTTTGGGTTTCCTTGTTGTTAGATTGAATGAGTTCATGACCTATGTTGGATTGTAACCCCTAATCAGATGTGTGATATGTAAATATCTTCTTCCATTCAGCTGTCTTTTGCATCTGCTGATATTTTCTTTCACGATGAAAAGCTTTAAATTTGATGTATTCCCAGTTGTTTATTTTTACTTTCCTTGTCACTGGGGTTGTGTCCCAAAGATGTTTCTATCATTGATTTCATATGTTTTCTTCTATATATTTTATAGTTTAAGTCTTGGAACTACATGTTTAATTCATTTTGCAGTTATTTTCATATAAGTAGTTAGAAAGTGATGCAGTTCACTCTTTGACATGTAGTTATCCAGTTTTCTATTATTATTGTTGAAGAGATTTTCCTTTCTCCATTGTAGGGTCATGATTCCTTTGTTGATTTCTGTCCACATAGCATCTGACCTTGCTGGCATCTATTTACTCCCTGATACCCTAGCATTTTCAGAAGAAAGACTTGTCTGTTTTTCATACCTGATTGTGTTTGCCTCCACCTCCTTCACCAAAGCAGTTACTAGGTTCCAAAGTTCCTGATATGGACATGAATCTTTCAGTCCCCAATTAAAAAAAAAAAAAAAAAAAAAAGGCCTCTGTATTACAGCATGCCTCTATCTCTTTGGTGTTCTGCTCTTGTAAGTAAAATTCCCAAGCATAATTATACTGCAATTTTTCCTACTCTTTACCAGGCCATTTGTTTCCTTACAAAAACAACGATCTCCCGTCATCTTTCAGAACTTTTGTTTTTCTCTGTATATTATTTTGTTGTATACATGAGAAGAAGTTAAAGTTAAAAAGAGTATTTACCCTTCTGCTATCTTGGTGGAACTCAATTTTCTATCCATCTCAAATTTTTGAAGAATAGAAACCTGAAACTAAGGTTTTATAGTGCTTCATATCCCTTTAGCTTTTCATCTCTAAAATTAAATGTTTAAATGAAATCTAGAGCAAAATGAGCTTAGAAGAAAAATGTTATATGAATAGCAATAATCGTTTTCAATTAAATCATATCCTCTGCTTTCATTTTGGTCTTGAGTAAGGTCCTTTTGATGCCCTTTTTTGCATTTTGATATGTAGATCCTTTTAGAGATAAATCAGGTCGTTAGCTCATTTTTGTCCATCTTACAGGGAGATTGAAGTATAACATTAGTAACAACAAACCATCCTAGCCATTCTGAGACACAAAGGAGAGACAAGATATTCTTAGGCTATGCTCCATAGAAACCCATTAGAGCGCTTTTTGAAACATAATAGAACCTATTTAATTCAGCTGCAGAATTTTCACACCTGCCGAGCTGTGTGAACCTCACACTATTCTTGACACCATTTGGGATCAGTCTTGAAAGAATAGGGATCATGCAGTTTTCAACTCATGATTTTCTTTTTTTTTTTTTTTTAACTTAGGGTTTTCAAAGGAAATTATCTACATTCCTTATTCATGGCGCTCTTCAGGACATTTTTTGGAACCACTATTTCACCTTCAGCTCCCACAGGACAATAATTCAATTAATTCAACTCACCAAGGAAGCTGCTTCTTATGAAATTTTATGAAGTTGAAAAAAAATCAAGTTGTTTTCATCTCTTCTTTTGCATTAGACTATATAACAGCAATGAACTACATGTTCTCCCAATTGAATACCTTTATATTTGTGGGGTTTTAATGTTCCTGCTCCTCCCAGGAGGATATACAAATTCTTTCTATTCTCCTGATGGACAAAATAAAAAGTTAAGTTCCTCAAATTCACTCATACTCAGAAGGGACATGTAGATAGGATGCTTGTATTTCTGTTCCAACAAACCTGCTGGCACCAACAAAAAATATATTTCAAATAAGCTTGCTGCAAGAGAACAGAGTCAGATAAAGGAAATGCCATCATTTACAAAGGCATGAAAGTGAGGAGGGTGCTCTTAAAGACAGAACAATTCCATCTCTACAAACAAATTACCTACTAGGGACCACAGATTTATCAAGCAAAACAAACAGTATTGGTACACTCACCTAAAAGAAAAGCTCTTCATGGTCAGTATAGCAATCAAGGTCCCAGCAGGAAACAGATGGTATGCCCAAATCAGATCATTTGAAAAGTGTCTAATAAAGGAACTGCTTACAAAGTTGTCGACAGAGTTTAGGGAAACCATAAAATACCATGCAAAACCCTGGGCTACTACTGAAGGGTAATTCTCCCTAAAATGTCCAGAGCAGGCCGCTGTCATCTAGGCATGGGGAACTAACGTCACTGGCGATCTTGTGGGTTTTGAGAGAAATTTGTTGCCATTAACTTAAAGAATGAAGATTACCAAGATTTACAGACATCTCCAGAAATAACTTTTTCTTTTTTTTAAATCAAAAAACCTATCTTAAGGCAGGGCAAACATCTAGGGCATCTATTTTGTCTAATGAGTCAGCCTCTCCTCATGACCTGAGAACCCCTCCTTTCTCCCTGACACCCCCATCCTTACCCTATTTATTAGCTCCAGAATGTGAGGCCTCAGTCTGTCTCATTTACTCTAGAATTAGCAGCCATGGAAATCCTCCATACGTATGCAATTAGGTTTGTTCTTTTTCTCCTACTAATCTTTCTGGTGTTAATTTGTTTGCTTGACCAGAACAAGAAGAACCCAGAAGGGACTTTTTTCTCCCTGTTCCCCTGTAGCACTACCCATAGGCCTAAAGCAACAAGAAGTGGGAGAGGTTTCCAGAACCCCATGAACAGAGAACTGTGAGGAGAGGGTCTCCTGACAGAACTTTTGTTGAAGGATCTAGCCAACTCATTACAATACCTCTAAGAGATGCCATAGGTATAAATACTCCCACTTTGCTGTCTTACTATAATCTCCCAGCATGTTCCAATAGCTAAACTCAACTGGAAACTAGAGGGCATGGAGTGGTGATATCAAGTAGAAGGGCTAGTCACTGGGGGCATGGTACAGGATGGAAAAGACGTGACAGGGTCTTTCTGGGATGAAGAGGAAAAGTCAAGCACTATCGTCATAACTAAGTGGTAATTCAGAAATTTGATAGGTTAATTTCATTAGAACTGGATTTTAAAATAAGCTTTTTTTTTTTAAGTTTAAACCATTGTAAATTGAAAACTCAAATCAGGGCCTGTACCAGTTGTCACTGATTCACCATTTTTGACAGTTTTTCTTAAGCATAAAAAGCATGCACGCACAGACACAATGATGCCTGCAGCACCTGGGGGACAGGAATTCTTGAAACACTTATGGAGTCGGAAGACCTATGTCTCATTATTGCTGAAGGAAGACGCTTAAAGAAAGCCCAGAGCCTGTGGATGAGCCAAACAATTATATGCAAAATAACTTTTCACAGGAGGATGACTCTTCAAAAGTGAGCAGCAAACCAGGGGATGTTGCTATGGCAGCCACAGTAAGACTTACCCTGTCATCTCTCACCTTCTGCTTTCAGATGGGGCACACCATGCTGAGGGAGAAACAGGTGATGGGGAGAAACTGAATGAAAAGGAAAAAAAGCAGAGTGGGAAGTGAGAGATGCCACTTCTTTGAAGGATAACCAACCAAGAAGGGTCTGAGTTATTGAGACTTGCCAGTAAGAGAGACAAGCCAGACTGGAAGGCCGCCTGGAGGGGTGGGGTTTAAGAGGTGGTCAGCACTCCTGAGGTGGTCAAGGAGGCAGCTGAAATCCCTCACATTAGGTTAGCAGATAAAGATCAGCTTGATTGTAAAGTCTTTTTAACACAAGACAGGAAGGAGCGAGAAATACCACTACCTCAGTGCCCAGCACACAACATATTACTTTTTCTCAAGCACAATTAAATGTTCATGTCACTTCCACATTCAAGATTTTCCACAGCTCCCTAAATTCTGTCAGGTTCTTTAACAATAGTTCTTTAGTCCAGCAAACCAAGATGGCCACAAGATGAATCTTCCTGTCCAGATTTAGCTACTTTCACATTAGTACTGAGAAAAGAATCACAGGTCTCATAGTTCCACTTCTGTCAACAGGATAATAACAATAATAGCAGCAGCAAGTAATTGTTGAAAAATTGCTTTGTTTTAAGTGCTCTAACTACATTAAACAGAAATACCTATGTGGGCCTGACCAACTTGCTCAAGCTTTCCCCACTATTGTTTTTCTGCAAGTCCCATTCATCAATATTCCACTCATCAAAAAAAACCACATCTGAGGCCACTGCCTCAGACCAAATCAGAGCACCCCCCTGCACAAATTGAGGTCCTCCTCACAGAACCCTCTTAAACCTGTGTTAGTACCTCTCTCAACACCTACTTTTGTTTGTCTCCTTTGTACTTTTCTTTTTCTTTTCTCCAATCAATGCTGAGGGCAGCGGCCATATCTGCACCTGGGTAACCTCTGTACCAGCTAAACTAGACCTTATACTGGGAAGGTAACCTCAGAAATGTGATATATTCAATGGAATCAAGGGCTTCTGAGTTTGACTCTCAACTCCTCAACACACTAGCTAGCTTGGGCAAGTTACTTAATCTATGTTCCATTTCCTTACCCATAAAGTAGGAATAAGAGGAGGGGATGCAGACCTGACTGTGCTGTTTTGAGGATGGATAACTAATACAAGTAAGGCATAAAAACACTAACTTACGCTTTCTCTGAGAATAAGTCACTGTTCTGACTTTCACTGCTTAGGTCACTTTCACTGCTTTTTATTTGGTTTGTGATGTTTCCCTTCTCCTTCCTTTCCTTTTTCTCTCTCTCTCTTTTTTTTTTTTATTTTGTACAGAACTGGGGTACAGGCCAGAGGCTCAGGGGCGGTGAGAGGCTTCACCAGAGACAGAGTGGGAGCAGAACAGGCAGATCAACGAAGTACACTGCTGAGGGGGGCAGCGGGCGAGTCAGGAGAGGTCTGCCACTCCATGTGGTCACCTCCGGGGCAGGCGGGAATCGAACTCATGCGGAGGTGGCTTTAGCTTCTCAGTGCAGTGCTTTAACCCGCTGCGCCACCAGGGAGGGCCTCCTTTCTCTTTTAAGATAGTAGTATTTTGGGTGTGTTCTCATACAAATAATGGTCAGTCTTGTGTATTGCGAACTAGAATAAGTTCTAGTTCCTGTCTACATGGAGCTGCCTGTCCTCAGCCTTTTTAACCAAGAGTCAAAACTGCGAAGCCACAATGAGCTGGGCAGTTTTTTTTTTTCCCCATTCTCAGATAGTCACAAGTTGGAATGATCCATAATTAGTCCCCCACTTCTTAGTGCCATGTGTTGTTTGCAAGAGAAAGTTGACCCAGATTCTAGCTTAGAAAATCACAAGCTGAAACCTTTATTCTGGCTTACTGCTATTGGGTCCAGTTACTCTAAGAGAACAATTTAATCATCTTTCACCTTTCAGGAGTTTAGCTCATGAGGGTAGAACCTGGATTGGTAGTAAGGTTTTTGGGGAAGATCTACAGGGAGTTTAAGGAGAGAGATTCATCTACTGGAAGAAGTCAGTAGGAATGGTGAAGTGATTTAATCAATAACAGATATTTTAAGAACTGGCAACAAGCCTTCCTGCCTCTATCCTGCCTTATTCCAATGACCATACTTGAAATAAAATAAGAAAAACATGAATATCATCCTTCTACTATTTTCTCTAAAAGAGCAAACAGAAATTCTTGAAACTTTCATGAACAGAAGCTGCACGGTGGCACCATGATAATCAAGATGGCGGCTTCACCATTGAAACCTGCAGGCTCTTGACAAATACAGCTACATTCCAATACAACATTGGAAGGTCTTCATATAAGAGGGAAAAAACTAGGGCTTTTTACCTTTCTGTTCCTTTAACCAACCCCAGCACTACTGTATATGTTTGTAATTAGAAAACAGCTAAAAAGTTGAAGCGTCTTATTAAATTGTCAAAGATCAGTGTTTGCCACTGGGCTCCTAAAACAATTCAGTATGAGGCATGAGCATTCTGAAAGATGAGAAATTTTATTTTAGGCTAACTTGTATTTTTAAGAGACTACTGTGTCTTTATATAGTTACCTAATCATTCAACCTTTCAGATGACAGTGTCTGTCACATAACAGATGCTCGAAGGAATCTGCTCAGAAATCTAGACCGTTCTCTATTTTCTTTCTCTCTACCAGTTCACTTACTTTCTTACCTCCATTTTCTACATTTGTTAAAAATAATTTTATTCATTTCCTTTTTTTCCTTTTTTTCAAGAATGTTAGTAGTCTTTCAAAACTTAACGTGAAACATTAAAAAAATGTAGTAAGCCCAGGATCTCAAAAAAAGGGGGGGGCGAGGAATGCATGATGTGAATGGGAAAAATAACTCTAACTGGCCACAGATATATGATTTGTCTTTGGACACTAGATATGAAGAGGGTGAAATCTGTGCACCATGCACAATTTAGTCTTCCCTCCTGTCCTTGTCCTCCCTTTGCACCATTAGGCACAGATGTCCCTCTTAGTCTTTCCACCAGTCTATTAAAACTTGTATGGTGTGACTA
>NW_004567102.1:12505811-12551331 GCF_000260355.1 Condylura cristata
CCTCCGGGGCAGGCGGGAATCGAACTCATGAGGAAGTGGCTTTAGATTCTCCGTGCTGTGCTTTAACCCGCTGCACCACCAGGGAGGGCCCTACTTTTTATTTTTTATGTAGGGATGTCAGGACTGAGTCTCAAAAAAAGAAGAAAGGAGTGTTCCTGTATGTACGTGAGGAAAGGACTTGTGAGGCATGCAGACTAGCAAGAGTAAAGTTCAAACAGCAGGAGATCTTCGATGGTTTGCTGAGTGGCAAGGCAGCCTCTGTAAAAGAGGTTTGGTGAGGGAGGGAGAGTGGTAAGGAAAGAGGCCAGTGGAAAAGCAGAAGGCCAGGGCCTTGAGGCCATGGTAAGGACTTTCTTTTTTACCCTGAGAAAAATCACTAGAGGAGTTTGAATAGAGGAGTTTCATGAACTGATTTATGCTTCAGTTATTTTTCTGGCTGATATTCCAAGAATATCAAGAGCAAGAATGGGTGGAGGGCACCAATTAGAAAACTACTGGCTGTTATTCGAACAGGAGATGAAGGTTATGGAAATCAAAGAGGTAGCAGTTGAAATAGAAACGTAGAATGATGCTGAGTATTTTAAAAATACTAGCAACATTGGCCCTCCCTGGTGGTGCAGCAGGTTAAAGCACAGCACTGAGAATCTAAAGCCGCTACTGCATGAGTTCAATCCCCGCCTGCCCCGGAGGTGACCACATGGCCTGGCAGACCTCTCCTGGCCCGCCTGCTGCTCCCCTCAGCAGTGTACTTCGTCGATCTGCCTGTTCTGTTTCCCACTCTGTCTCTGGTGAAGCCTCTCACCACCCCTGAGCCTCTGGCCTGTACCCCAGTTCTGTATGAATAAATAAATAAATCTTTAAAAAAAATACTAGCAACATTTGCTAATAAACTGGATGTGGAAGCAGGGGAAGAGTGAAAGATGCCAAAATTTAGGCTGCAGTATCTGGAAGTATAAAACTTTCATTTATAAATCTGTAGATAACTACAGGAGAAGCAATTTTGGAGCATTGAAATCAGGAATTCACTAAGACATGCTAAGTTGGTACTCTGAATCAGAATTCAGGGGAGGGATTCATACATGATAGTGAATGCCATGGTCCTAGATAAGGAATTTAGAAAGAGAAGAGATCCAAGGTCTAAGACCTGGAACACGACAGTATTTTATAGAAATAACCATGGTAGGTAATTGTAATGATTCAAGGAGATAATACCCAATGAGCATTTTCAATAGCAAAGGACACCTTCAACCATCATCAACCACCTACACACACCTCTTACCACCTGCTAGTCCTGCCTGCACTAGAGGCCTATCCCAGGTACCAGGGCTCTGCATCTAGTGGAATTCTTCCTCATATTGCTCAAAAAGAAGAAGGGGATAAAGAAAAGAAAACCTTGTTCTCTCCATGAAGGCTATAGAAGGAGAAAGTTGACTTGCTTGTATTCCAATTTAGAATTCTGCACATTTTCCCACAGCAGTATGAACAGATTTTAAGATCTCTCCAATCAAGAGTCTGGTACTTTATCTGAAGTACAAAATGAATATAATAACCTTTGGGTTAGTCTGGGAATCTGGTCTTAATTTATGATATTTCTCTGAGGAAAAAAACATCACAACACAATAGAAACTTACATTTCAAAGGCAGCAGATAGCCTACTGATATAAAAGTACATATAAATTCTAAAGATGAATGGATGGGGACTTTCTTTTAACACAATGTTCTGTGGTAGAAAGCTGATTTTAGATATTCAACCAAGATTAACAAAGTTCACAATTAGTTTCTTTGTAGCTCCTGTGTTCTTTTAATCCTTGTCAAATCTCTCTGTGACCTTCCTTACCTCAAGTTTCCAGCGCTCAGTGAAGCAACAAATAGGTCAATGAAAAAACTTAACTCCAATATAAATTCCCCACCATGTTGTATTTCTCCATCACAGTCCTTATCTTGCTGTGTAATTGCTGAACTGTCTCCTTTCTAATTGAATCTGCAAATGCTAGGCAGTGTATTTTGTTCACACTGTATCTCTAAAGCTCAGCCTAGGATAGAGTACCTAGTGGAGACTCACTAGAATTTCCTAAATGAACGAGGAAATCAACACTCAACTTTGGTCATAGTACACTCCAAGACACCTAAATCTTTTTGAAGGAAGGAACCCAAAGGATTCTTCCAAACACAGTAAGCAATCAACCTGAGAAGGAGGGTACAGAAACACCAGGCCTTTTCTGAAGATCTGCACCCAAAGTAGAGCTACTGACTGGCTTTTAGAATACTAGGGAGAGGGAAAATCTTCCTAAGACCAGCCTCAGGGATACCAAACTTAGGAGTGCCAAGCTTAAGCTTCGAAATGATAGTTTTCCAGTTGATTGTACCTTGTGTGTGGGTTTGTTGTTAGTTATTTTTTGTGTGTGTGTGTTGGTTTTTTTTTTTTTTCTTAACACAATGTGATTTCCCGAGGCTCCACAGACCTGAATTTTGGATAGCTTAGTTAGTTACAGGAATACATATTTGTCTGTTTCTATAAATGTTAAATCTACACAGATGTGTTCTCCCATTAATCTGCAAGCTCCTAATGCAACCCATGTTTTCCTCTCTCTATATTCTATTTGACTCTCCCTGGTGATCAGTTATGGACTCTATTCTGTTAGCTTCTCAACAGCAAGAATTGCTTTACACACACACAAAAACATGCACATACACAGACCATATTTCAATGCCCAGTATACAATAAGCCCTGATAAAAGTCTAGTGAACTGAATTGTTAACTGGTTGTCTGGGATATTCCTTCTCTCTCTTCACTCTTTTTAATTATCAGCTATACTTTATAAATCAGCAATAATATCTCAGAATTCTAATGGGCTGAATTCTTTCACAGCACTACCAGGAGCCAAATGTTAATAACAGAATATCCCACACAGTAAAGTCAGGGCCAGTACACTATATAATTTTTTATGTATTATTTTTAAAATAATATATAATTTTTAAAGTATTTATTAAGAATATACTGCATGGAAACTACAAAATGCCTCTTATATGTATTCAGTGTTGGACAGAAAAACTCACCCTAGAGCAGGAGGCAGAGATCATCATGACTTCACAGGACACACAAGCCTGTGATGGTTGCAGCAATGGTATGAGCATCAAAAGAAATGAACAGGCAGTGTTCTGGGCTTCAAAGGGTGAAGGGTTCAGCTGGAAGGCAGAATCAGGAAATGATCCATGCAGAGGATAGCTGGTAAGGAAGCAACAGGCACTTGGAGAAAAAGCAGAGGAATAGGACAAGGGTTGAGGGCTGGGGTGGTGGTGAAAAGAAACAAACAATTGAGGCTGAGGGAAAATCTGGAGCAGATGCATGGTGGAAGAAGAGCTCAGGGCATGTTTGGCAAACTACTGGAGTCCCGACTGGAGCATGGGGGAGAGGTAAGGTGATGCCATGTGGTCACATAGCTTTCAGACACACAAAATCTACTCTAGCTGACTGGTAAAAGCAGGGTGAGGAATGTTACTGAAGCAGCAGAGTTTTCTCACAAAGAAATTATTTTAACAAAATTCCCAATCAGCACAGCTAAAGCTAATATGACTGAAAAAACTAAGTAGCCATCAACAGAACTCTGCAAGAAGTGATACGGAGTTAACTCTGTCCCCAAGTCACCCAAATTCCCATATTGAAGACCTACGCTCCAATTTGACTATATTTGGTGATAGGGTATTCAGAGTATAACGAAGGTGTAATGAAGTCCTAAGGCTGGAGCTCTAATCCAATAAGGTTGGCTTTTAAGAAGAGGAAGATATCCTTCTCCTCTCTCTCCAGGCATACACAAAGAATAAGTCATATGAGAACACAATTAGAGGGTGGGTATCTACCAGGCCAGAGGAGAGCCCACACCTAAAACAAAATCAGCCTTGCCTTAGTCTTGGATTGCTCAGCCTCCAGAACTGAGAGAAATAAACGTCTGCTGTTTAAACCAGCTAGTCTACGGTATTATGTTATGGTGGCCCGAGCTGATTAATACAGTTAAGGCGTGGTAAACGTACTTTGAGAAGACTGAGTTAGGGATGGATGAGGAGAAGAATCAGGAGAAAAACCTCAGAGAAGTAAAGGGAGTATGTTTCAGGCAAGAGAGAATGGTCAATGGTATCTGTAAAACTAAAGACTAAGAAATTACTTTGGTTTCTAGATAAGAGCAATTACATAAAAGCAATTACAAAGAAGAAGAACAAGGGATAAACTGAACAAGACTGAGGAATGAGTAGCTGGGAAGGAACATGAGCAGAAGTCATAGAAATTTTCTTTCTAGAAGACATATGCCAAAGCCCTGCTGTATCCTTAGGAGAAAATCAAGCTTGTTTTTCTTGAAGTGAACATGTCTATCTGACTGTTATCATACTTTTTTTTTTTTTTTTTGTAGAAGAGAGCGTTCTTTGGGCACTGTTGGAAATCTCTGAGGATTTATTGAGATGTTTGTGACATTGTTCAATTTCTGACAATTACTTGAGTGAAATGATTCCTCTGTTTTTCCTCTAAAGGCTCTCCTAAAGCTTTGGGAATGTTTCCTTTTGGTCCAGGTAAATATCTGAAAACTCATTATTTCATTGAAGTTGATGTTAAAGTATTTTTTAAAAACCCTCAGAAATCCTGGCCCTCCCTGGTGGCGCAGTAGGTTAAAGCACAGCACTGAGAAGCTAAAGCCAGGTCCGCATGAGTTCGATTCCTGCCTGCCCTGGAGGTGACCAATGGTGTGGCAGACCTCTCCTGACCTGCCCACTGCTCCCCTCAGCAGTGTACTTCCTCGATCTCCTTGTTCTGCTCCCCACTCTGTCTCTGGTGAAGCCTCTTGCCACCCCTGAACCTCTAGCCTGTACCCGAGTTCTGCATGTATAAATAAATAAATCTTTAAAAAAAAAAAATCCTCAGAAATCCATGACAGAGATCTGTATCATTTGGAGTAATCTCAAAAGCTGCCTGAGAACTTAAGTTTCCTCTTGCCTTTCGCATCTTTACCCTAAAATTTATATCAAGCATCATTAACTCTCAAGTTGTTTGGTCCTAAATATTTCTTTAACCCCTGCTTCAGTCTATGTTCTAAGGAGAGGAACCATTTGATGATGGAATGAACATTTTGGGCCCAAGCACACATACTAAAGTCCTAGGGTAAACAACATCTGTTAGTACCCAGTCATTTAGGGTGGAGGTGAGGTCCTCCAGGATATGCTGAGGACACTTGAAGGACCCTAAAAAAACCAGATAAGGCAGAGAGAGCCCTGCACACTACCTCCTGCAGTTCATTACTTCTAAGCCAAACCAAGAGTAGACATGGACACCATCATAAGATCATCTCTGCCATTTTCAAAAAATAGCTATTTAGTGCACTTCTGGTAGTTTAAAAGTCATGTTCTTCCCAACCTGACTAATTTCTTGACAATAAAGACCACTGGCTTATTTTTAGCTTTAAGTAAGCAGTGAGTTGTTGAGTTTATTTAGATGAAGATGAAATGATTTTTTTCTTTTTTAAAGGAAATGAAAGCAGTTCTCTGGGAAACTAGTTATTCACCTCCCCCTTGGGCTTCCCTCAATACACACTCATGTACTCACATGCACACTCACTCATTCCTCCAGTGTTAATCCACTTGGAAGTAAACTAAATATTTACAAGGTTTCACTACTCTTTAAACAGGTAGAATAACTGAAATTCAGATGTTCTTTAGTTATTTCAACTTCAAATATTCTTGCACTAGTCACATGTCTCCCTCTACTCCTGTAAATTTCCATCAGCATGAAGGCAGTGTGCTTGAAATGCGACACTCTCTAGTGTCTGGTGTCACCAGACTGTTCTCTGTGTTCCTGTACAGAGAAGAAAGGCTACTTGATTCTATGAACTAAAACTGGACGTTAGGAATTATATTTATTCACTCAACATATATTGAGGGGCTACATGCTCTTGTTGAAGAAAATCACAACGAACAACTATGATCTCTGTCATCTTAGTTTTCAGAGTCAAATGAGGATCATGCATCAGCGAAAATGGTCTCCCAACTTTTCAGTGTTCATCTAACAGATTTTTTTAGATTAATTTGAAATCAAAGGGGAGTCATTAAATGGGTTAAGTTATATCATTAAAGAACATCAAATTGTGGCATCTACTATAGCATGATGCTCTACACAGACATATGACATTAAGATCCCCATTCAAGAGCAGAGAACAGTTTCAGAGAAGTTAAATGGTTTGCTAAAGGTCATATCTAGAATAGCAGAATCAGGAGTAGAGTGAAGATCTTCTGACTCTCGATTTACTTCTCTTTCTATCTCAACAGGCCAAAATAAACATAAATATGTATCTATGCCTAAATACACACATGTACATATATACATATATATATATATCTTCATGTAGGAAGTAAAAGAAAAGAGAGAAGATCCATAAAGCTTATGGAAATTAATGATTATGTGGAAAACAACTCAATGAGAATTAGTAATAACACGACTAGAATGTTATCAACTGTCACCTCATCAACCCCCAAATTCCAATAACTCTTCATAAGGACTCGTTATGTGCAAGACTCTCAGGCTTTGTGACTACCATGGTCAATCACAAACCACTGTGGTAATCCTCTCAGACTACAGGACTCCCAAAGGTGAATGGTCCTGTTGACTTGTGCACCTTACCTTACCCAGAATCAACTCAATATTTATTGATTGATTAAGTGACATCAAAGACACAAGAGAGTTAAAGAGAAAAAAGGTGTTTGGGTACATCAAGTGCTCAATAGCATCTCTGCATTGAATCCTCCCCTTCTCCAACTCTGGAATTTAATGAACTTAATGGGCTATAAGGGTTCCTAATAGCTTTTTTTTCTTAACATAAAAGTCAAAAATGGGAAGGCAGAGACAAAATGCATGAGCACTAGCTGATCCTTTTTAGGATAAAATTATAGGTGAGCTCTTGAAAGCTCAATTCATAAAAATGGTGCAATTTTGTCTCTAATATTCCTGTGTGCATTTAAAAGCCAGTATCAAGTGGTGGTGATACCACAAATATTGGCACAATACTGCCTGGCTTCAAATCCTGGTGGAACCATTTATCAGCTGTGTGATTTGGATAAATGACTTAACCTCTTCATGCCTTAGTTTCCTCTTCTGTCAAAAGGGGCTGAATAGATTGTGACTATTAAACACACTATAGATAAGTCTTAAAATAATATCTTGCATATAATAAAAGCCATCTTGCATATAATAAAAGCCAGATAACAATTACTTGTTAACACAAGTATGTTGTACTGTGAAGAGGTCTGCCTGATAATATACTCAAAAGCAAGACAAAATATAAAAATACGATAAAAATCAGTGCTATTCTCTTCTCCTCATGACCAGTAGATGACTTGGTTGGGACTTAGGATCATTTTGCCATACTGAAGATATAAGTGCCCTGGTACAGTTTAAAGTACCTGGTACAGTATAAGTATAGCCAAAAATAACTTTAGTAAAGGAATGGCCCTCCTACCATAAACTGGCTAACCTGAAATAGATGGAAATGTTTGATAAGCTTTTAGCTCAAGTTCATCCTAATGATGTCCTGAAAAACTAAACAATATCTTTGTCATTGGAAATGACAAAAGTCCAGACTGTCCGTAGTCCATGTTTAAGGACAGCCCTGCATTTAAAGATGAACATTAAATATAATGATGAGCAGTGATCATTCTCATTAAAGCAACACAAGTTCCAAAGATACTATAATGATCTGTTGCAAGCATTAGAATACACAAAAGATGAACGAGCTGACAAGAAACTTGATGTTCGTTTTGCCCAGCCACTAAATGAGGTAAGCTAGGAAATGGGAGCTACAGGGACTAAAGGAAGACTCTATCTCTTATGGCTTCCGCCTCAGCACCTTGCAGTGTTGTCTCTGCACAGGGCAAGCTGTCAGAAATAATAATGAGTGACAGTGATAACAAGAATCACAAACACTTATTGATGGTCTGATGGGTTAGACAGTTTTCTACATATTTTATTTAAATAGGAACACTATTAAATTTTTAAATAAGAAAAGGATGGTAAATTGTACACAGGAAAAACGTCCCCTCGCTTAAAGTCAATCAAAAGCTATCTAAGGTTGTCATTGCTCTTTGCTACTCTTCCAGCTTTTAGACCTCTGTCCATAAACTAAACAGTGTGACCCCATTCTATAAAATTATCATCTCCTCTCTTCCTATCAGGAGCCACTGTCTTCTGTTTCAGTGCTCCAACCCTTGGTAGGAATTACCCAGAGTAATAATAAAGGCTGAGGATAAATGCCCTCACACATATTACCTCCTTTCCTGGTGTCTGCATTTAGGAAGGCTTTCCTCTTCTTTACTGAAAAGAGTAGGTAATGTAGTCATCTTGGATGTTGCAAAGGTCTTAACCAGAAGCCTTTTAGATCCCAATATCTGTCATTATGTTCTCTGCTTAGAGGTACTACTTGCTTGCCTGCCTTTACAAAATCTTCATGGTGGTGATGAGAACGTGATTATAAACCACAGGGGACGCATACACAGCTGTAGGTTTTCAAAATCAGGACAAAAAGTTAAAAAAAGGATCCAAAGGCACCTGGATAGCAGGCCCAGCCAGAGACCATTAGAGAACCTCAGCTCAGGTCAGATCGAACGTTCCCAGGCACCATCTACAAATCAAGGAAATAGCAAGAAAGACAAAGAGCAGCCGATTCCTAGGGAATGGAGAAGCAGTTAGTAATAGGAAAGTCTTCATTATATAGTGCAGTGGAGTTCAGGTTAGTTTGTTTTTTTTTAATATACTTTTTAAGGGAAAATACCCACTATAATCCCTCCTTTCCAATTTGGACTTAAATGGCTTTTTACTATAATGATACTTAAATATGTACAAACATAACACTCAATTGTTATATTTTCATCTCCTCTATAACCATCAAGCGCTACCCTAATGTTCTAAACAAATAAAAATGAAATAAAAAAACTAATTTAATCAAACATTGGCAATATTTAGATGATGATATTTTTGCTAAAAATAGCCTTCATTTTCATTTTTACTCTGATCCTACAAACTGCAAACAGGTAATTTAAGGTTCAGATTGTTCTAAACCACCCACTTATGCAAAGAAGGATGCTCCTCCCACATTTCTTCCCATGATAACTGCACCCATTCATCATCATAACCCTACAGTAACTAATGTACTATTGGAACTAACTTGATTGTAAACATACACACACATACAAACCCAGGCACCAAAACCATAAGGCAGTATTACTATTCATCATAAGTTGGCCATCTAGATGACCCAGAATGTGCTAATGCTTTGTCAATTATCACTAATTAAAAAAAAACACATAGAATTTGAACATTTTTCATAAAGAAGTTCTACGTCCCTCCCTCATGAATGCCTTCACAAATCCTTTGGACAAGGAATGGTAGATTGTGGAAGCATTGTGACCTCTGTGAAGAACCTTGATGAGTCCTGGCTGTACCACTTACTACCTATAGGCAAATGATTCAACTTCCCAGAACCTCGGTCGGTCTCTCATCAGAATAAGACAGGAATAAAAAAGGAACCTGCCTCACAGTGTTGTGAGGATTATGTGTGATAATGTGTGGGAAGTGCTTAAAGACTGGAGCCTGCTGTTTAATAGCTGTTCAATAAATAACCACAATCACTCCTGCTCACTTGCTTTACATCAAAGCTCTACAAAAGTGTGAAGGATGTACTGTTACCACACAAAAGGACTTGGAAATAATTTGAGTTTGAGACAAAAGCCCTCACTATGTTTCCCTGCAGCAAGTACACACATTACTACCAATCACATGTGTGCTTTGTATAGAAGAGGTGTGGCACAAGATCAAATTCTGAAGAGAGGCTCTTCACACATACTCACAAAAGGAAGGGAAACTTAACTTACAGCGTTACTCTTTAAAATGTTAGCAATTGTGTGAGAACCAACGTGCAAAGACTTGCAGGTATTGAAATTTCCAGCCTTGTATTTCCGAGTTATTTAGGATAGAGTGAAGAGTTCATTTCACCACTGACAAGAGTACCTACAATAGGCAAGCGGCTGAGATACTGTAATGTGAGGCTGGCATGATGACAGTTGACATAGTCTTTATCCACAGTGCACGTGGGGGCTCCTATGAGCTGGCTGCTAGCTGGTCACTCATGGGCAGCTGTGACCTATTTGCTATCTGCAAATCACAGCAGAGCATTCCTTGACCACCTATGGAGTATAGGTTGAATCACGAGGGAGATCCAGGGTGTCCGAGGCCGCTGTTGACCTCATTATGTAACTATCTCCATGGTGGTCTTAGGATAACTGCTTATGACAACATCAAATACTTTGCTGCTCAAATGTCTCTTGACTTATGGTCACAATGTCCCCTTCCCTGCCCCACATAAAACTTTGTCCCCCTTTCCTTCTTATTCTCTGGGCCTTATTCTTCATAGCATTGTTGTATGATCAGCTTTTAGTAGCATATATAATTTCAATAAATGGCACAAGAACTTCTTTTCAAGTAGCAGAATCTGGCCCTGCAAACATGTTCCACGACTGTTGTGTCTTTCATGATGTTCCCACCATAGAGAGGCAACAAAGTTCCTGTTGCACCAAACATGGACCATCCAGGAGAGATGAAAGTAAACCAGTAAGAAGCTGAAAATCTACAGGACCCCGGTTTCTGTAGAGATGAGAATTATATCCAGATGAAAGGAAGGCAGAGAGGGAGGCAGGGGAGGAGGAGGGAAGAAAGAAGTAGGAAGGAAGGAAGGCAGATATGGGTAAATAAGATATATACAGACAATATATACAGGTTCAGCAAAGAGTGATGGCTCCTTTGAAGATTTGCGTTGAAGAAATCTGGAAGCTATGGATTTGAAAGTAGATTATAATTCTAAGAAGTAGAGATAGAAGAATGTCCAATTATAACTTAAACAATTGCAATATACTATAAATTGGTTCTTGCTAATAAAACAATTTTATTTTGATGATTACTATACCCAATATTTACATAATGTGGTGGTATCATTGCTAAATTTAACAACTAAACCATTTTCACCTGGCAAGCAGAGTTGGGATGATTAATAGGGTAAAGGGAGTGGAATGGGACTACCCTGGAAAACAGGGGCCATTAAGCTGATGATCCCTTATGCAAATTTAAATCATCAGTAGGGACCCACCTGTGACTAGCAACCCTAACCAAATCCATGAATATAAATAGAGCCTCAGGACCCTCAGGGAGACAGCAGACCTCCCCTGCTGATTCCCTGCTGATTCCCATAGCAGTGCATTCAATAAATCCACCTCTTCTATTCTCCACTCTTGTCTCTGGTGAATCTTTCACCCCTGTATCTAGGGCCTACACTCGATTCTGTCCCATGATATATAACATTCTATATCTTTAAATTATATGCAATTACATCTTTGTTATTTGTTGTAAGGGATTTTATTTATTTATGAATAATTTGGTGGTTCATAATTTATTACAATAGGAAGCTAACGAAATAACAGCTGGTCTCCAGCAGCCATGTCTCAGTCATTATTATCGGCCTCCTGAGGTTCCAGTAATAAGTAGCTATAAAAAGTCAATTAGCAATTAAGAAAAAGAAATGTGTATATTTGGCAGCATTTACACTGACATGATTGGCAATACACGTGAATGACAAAAAACTCTATAATGTAAGGAGAATAATCTCACCATGATATTAGCATATTGTCTTAAAAATAAATTTACACTGACATGATTGGCAATACACGTGAATGACAGAAAACTCTATAATGTAAGGAGAATAATCTCACCATGATATTAGCATATTGTCTTAAAAATAAACAATCACCTACCCAAGGATAAGAAAGTGATAGAGGAATGGTTTGGTTAGGCAATGATAAGGATCTCATAGAGGATGCACACAAATAGTTCCCTAGAAGGAACCGAAAAGCAAGAAAGACATAATTTTATTGGTCTTGGAAAATCACTAAAAGGAATGGCCTGATTAAGATTTAAAAAGAATAATTAGAACTGAATAAAATATACCTGGCAAAGAAAACCACTTATCTCAGGATGATCTTCACCAAACTAATAATGAACAACTTTTCAGAGGACAATCCAATCTACATGAACTCAAATGACCACTAGGTTCTTTTCTTTCATATTAAACAATTATCCTTAGCTGAGTATTTATATTCTACCACCTAGACAACATCACTTATATCCTTCTTTGCAGGAGAAAAAAAAAACTATATTTTAATTTACTTTTCCATTCTTTTGGTAGTAAGAAGTGTGAGTTTAGCTTTTCAAAGTGTTAGGGTCAGTGAGATGAGAGTGTCTGAAGAGTACGGGACAGATTCTAAAGAGAAAATTGCTGAACATAGCCAAAGGGAGGCTCCTGTTATGATCTGGAATTGCTTAGATCTGGAAATGGAATGATTCAGAGTGCTCATGACCTACTGGGCCAAAGGATGGTGGCAGGGGCAGGGGTTAGGGGAGGTGATGTTGACACCTTGAGATGTTGGCCATTACAATAGAGAATGTGGAAATAGTCCCCAAACACCAATTAGGTAAAAGTTCTTCACCTGTATTAATCTTTGATTTATCTTTTTTATAAGATATGCCCTTGGAATTTATACTTTTATACATAAAAGCACCTAGGATTAGTTTTCATTAATATCCATTAAGGCACTTGAATTTTATCCAGATAAAATAACCTTCTCATAGTATTACATCTTGGCTTGAACTGTAAGGCAATAACCTTAGAGACATCAGATGTTGGGCTAAAAGGTAGAGGGTAAGTAAAAGGTGATTAGAAACAGGAGTCAGAGACTCCTCACCCAAGAAAAGTATAATAAGTATAGTTATACATAAATGTGAAAATGTTAAGACAGTTAAAAAATAAATAAAACCATAGCCTTACAAGAAGATATTACTCAAGGGCATTCCCACGGTGGAGATCCTGAAGGCTATTTCATGAACACAGGGTCATTCTCCATGGGTTTAATATTCATACAACAAAACCCATAAAACCCAATTTTAAAATGGGTAAGGGTTTGAAATAAATATTTCACCAAAGAAGATATACAAACAGCCGACAGACACATAAAAAGACACTTATTTATCACTAGGGATGCAAATCAAAAACACAAGCAGTTCTCACCTCACAGTAGTTAGAATGACTACTATCAAAAAAGGGAAGAAATAATGTATTGGCTAGGGTGTGGAGGAAAATGGATTCTTTGTCCAATGTAGAGAACATAAACTGGTACAGTCACTGCAGAAAAGAATAGGGAGATTCCTCAAAAAAACTAAGATTAGAAATTCCTTATGATTCACCAATGACATTTTGGGGTATTTATTGGAAGAATGAAAACTCTAATTTGCAAGGATATATGCACTTCTCTGTTCACTGTAGTAATATTCATGATTGCTAAGATATGGAAACAACCCAAGTACCCAACAATGTATGAATGGATTTTTTGAAAGTGCTATATATACATAATGCTATACTATTCAGTCATTAAAAAAAGACAAAATCTTGCCATTGGCCACAACATGAGAGGATTATGCTAAGTAAAATAAGTCAGAAGGACAAAGACAAATATTCTGATTTCGCTCATTTGTGGAATACAAAGAAAACAAAAACAAACTTTAGACTGAGTACAGAATGGTAGTTATCAGAGGAGAAGGAGGATGGAAGGAAAGTGCAGAAGTTGCTGATTGGCTGGTGGTAGATATTGATTGGACACTGGTTGTGCACAGGGTAAGATAATGTATTCTTAGAAACCAATACTGGGCCCTCCCTGGTAGCGCAGCTGGTTAAGGCACAGCACGAAGAAGCTTAAACCACTTCCGCATGAGTTCGATTCCTGCCTGCCCCAGAGGAGATCCACATGGCGCGGCAGACCTCTTCTGACCCACCTGCTGCTTCCCTCAGCAGTGCACTTACTCGATCTGCCTGCTCTGCTCCCCACTCTGTCTCTGGTAAATCCTCTCACCCTCCACATCTCTGGCCTGTACCCCAGTTCTGTATGAATAACTAAATAAATCTTAAAAAAAAAAAAAAAAAGAAACCAATACTGTACTCCAAACCAATGCTATTTTAGTAAAAAATTGGTAATATCTGAATTTTCAAAAAATACAAGCCATTCTCTATTGCTGTTGTGGCCTCCACCACCTGTCTAATTTAATAAAAAGTCTTGAGGGAGCAGAGGGCAATGTTGGCACAACATATCATCTGAGTTTTCCCTTGAGCCACCATAGACTGTCCATGTCCCATGTGAGTTGTTACATAGTGCATTACTAAACCAATCTAGAACTACCCTAAATTTCTTAATGTCCTCAGTTTCCAGTTAATGGTCTGAGCAATTTTTACACAGAAAGAAGTATGTGGGCTTGAATTAAGGCAACCTGGATCTGAGGGGGCAGTGGGAGATATTCAGGCTTACCATTCATCTCCCCAGCATCTGGAGTCAACCTTCCCAAATCAGTCTGCATTATGTGTGGGGTCTCTGAAAGCCTTCCTTGACCTTCCAGAATGACACTGGACCTCCTTCCAATGTGGTGGCAAAGCAGAATGAGGAGATCACTTCTCCCACCCTGACATCTAAAGAGGGTGAAACCAACCTAAGACTGAGTATGAACCAAGAATCCCCATTAAGTGTTCACAAGCTGTGGATTCAAGATCAGGAGGATGGTCTTGGAAATCGGACCGACTAAATATTTCAATCCAAAACTTCACCTAAATGTCACCTTGTCAAATTTTGAAGTTTAATGCTAAACAACAGCTGTGTGTGGGACAAAAATCATCAAGGACAGAAAAATAAGAAAATAAAGTATACCGAATAAACACATTTATGATATGTCAGTTGCTGAAGATCTTCCCTTACTAAAATTTAACCTTTTTATAAATGGTTGTTTGTACTTCGCCAAAAATCAAATGAATATCATTAATAACCACAGCAGGAAAAAAATTAACATATTCATGAATTAATGTTTTCTTTCACTTGTCAAAGCTAAGAGATTTTGCTCTTAAGCAAATAAAATTTTGTTTGTACTACCATTTATCTGAATATACCATCTTCTATTCCAAAATTCATATATTCATATGACAATACCTGTAAACAAATAAATAACTTATTTCTAGACAAATTATTAAACCTCAAAAAAGAAGTATGAACTGGATTTTGATTTTTTTCTAGCCATACTGCATTGCAAAGCTTATTGCTTTAATTGCTACAAAAGTAAAAATAAAAAATAAATGTTATCACCTTAACCCATCTTTTACAAAATTTCATGGGGAGAAATAATTCAGGTTAGCTGTTTACATTAATAAATTACTCAATATAAGCAACATCGTCAATAGTAGTCTAAAATGAATGCAGGCTTTTAAAAAGACTAATTTGATTAGTCATCTAATTAAAATTCCAGAATAGTGATTAGTTGTTAAATAATTTTCAGTAAGATTCCAATCGATCATCTAAGTTATTTATTCAAAATCATTTACTCTGAATCATCTCTCATTTAATGGAAGGTTTTGAATATGACTATCTATATGTATACACATACATATACATAAGGCACTGTCAACTAAAGTCACAGTAGAATTAATGCAAGTAAGAATGCAAACTTTATGTTAATATTTTGGGGGGGGTTTAAAAACTGTTTCACCAAATGTAGAAGCCAGAAGAAGCAAACTCAGTTCTCACTTAAGCAAAGGATTACTTAATCCTACAAAGTTTATGTCAATTTTAGTAGTTCAACAGGCTACAATGAGAGCTGCAAGTGGTCAGGCCGCACAGTCTGTGGCATCCAGAAGACAGGCCCCTGGTAACAGGACCATCCAGAGAAGCTAATTCATTAACATCAACTCTCCTACAAAAGAACTTGCAAGTTTGATCTACCAGATTTCCACAAGATAAAGTCCAACCTCTTTGAAGCCATTGTTAAGTAGGACTATTTCCCGAAAGGCCACACTATAGAAATACCAGACCCTAAACCTCATCTTTTTCCTCACCAAAAAAGTATTTTCATACAGGGTGGAAGTAACACCTGTTTTCTCAGGCATTATTTGTGGGAATGCTCATTAGGACAGCCTCCTGGGAAAAAATTAAAAGTACAGTCAATATATAGAGAAAGATTTTAAAAGTCCCACATATTGCCTGTTTGAGGCAATAGTTCCACTAACAGTATAATCTAAGAAAATAATTCAAAATAGAGAAAAGAAATTAAGTTCAAAGACACTTACCAAAGTATTATTATTTCTATTTTGGATCACTGAGCATCATCGGAATATCCAACAATAGGAGAGAGGGTAATTACATGGGAATGTCATGTAACTACTGAAAACCATATTCAAAAAGATTGTTGAATTTATATGAAAAGTTACTAAGAGATTTGGGGCAAAGCATAGGATCTAGAATCTATGTACAGTGTGATCCCAATTCTACATAAAAATGCTTAAGAGAAGACTGAAGGTGCATACCCCAAATGTAGATGATAATTACCATTTGTTTATGGTAATATCTATGATTTTAATATTCTCCTTTTATACTGATTTGTGTTCTCCAAAAAAATTTTACATGGAAAGCAAGAATGCCCAAGAAAATAAACTATTAAAAATATAGCCGGCCCTCCCTGGTGGCGCAGTGGGTTAAAGCACAGCACTGAGAACCTAAAGCCGCTTCTGCATGAGTTCGATTCCCGCCTGCCCCGGAGGTGACCACATGGTGTGGCAGACCTCTCCTGACCTGCCCCCTGCTCCCCTCAGCAGTGTACTTCGTTGATCTGCCTGTTCTGTTCCCCACTCTGTCTCTGGTGAAGTCTCTCACTGCCCCTGAGCCTCTGGCCTGTACCCCAGTTCTGTATGCACAAATAAATAAATCTTTAAAAAAAAAAATATAGCCGTGAGTAGAGGGTCCCAGTTCTTCTGCTGATTGGACAGACCTACGCACACAGCAAGAAATAGTCCAGCTTTATTGAGCAGCATTCGTGTCCTGAACCTGTCACTCACACTCACTGTAAACCCTGGATAACTTCTTGACTCCAAATCATGCCTACGCCTTCCTCTATCTTGGCTTTGACTTTAGCCTTCTCTGTTTATACCAAAACACCCTTCTGGCAGTTACCTCTTCTCTAAAACATCTCTCCACACACCCCTAAAACATCTCTCCACACACCCCTTCACCAGCAGCACCCAGCCCCTTCTGTAACAGAGTGGTCCCTAGGAAAAGGGGAAATTCCAGGTTCCCTGCCCCACCCAGGAGGGTGGAGCTGAGCAGAGAAAAAAGAGAAGAAAGAGAAAGAAGCAGGATGGAGAACAAGAAGGAGACATGAGGAAGCCACATGGAGCAGCAAGCATGTGATGAAGAAACCGGGCTTGTTTCCTGACCCTGGACTGGCTAAGGCAGATGTGGGTGAGAGACCTGTAGGGAGGTGACTATGGCAGTGTTTATATTGATTTTGATTTTGCTCTTTTCCTCCCAGATTTGTCTGGCCATTTCTGACCCTTTTCCATGGGTCCCGGCCAGAAGGTGCTTTGGTCTTATGGAGGCTTTCAGGCCTTGCTTTGGACCAACCCCTTTTGGGGTGACTTTTGCCCACGAGGGGATGGGTAACTTCAGGTGTTTGATTTAGAAGTTATATTCTTTATCTTCTGTATTGTATACTCACTGTATTAAAGTCCCTTTTCATTAAAGTTTATGTTTTGTCTTGTTGCGGCGGATGGCAGAACCCACTTAGAGCAGGCAGGTTTGGGGCTTCAGGGGTGCCCCTCTCCCCATGTCCTGTAACAGATTTGCTGTCCTGTCACACTTCCACGGAATGATTAGTCCTGGCCTGAACTGGTTAATCTTGTTACAAATAAATTACCCTTGAAAGAAACAGACATCACACGTAAAACAAGCTACCAAACAAGGCAAGGAATAGTTTTATTAATATATTCTGTGGATGCATTTTATATACAGTGGACTTTTTTCTCCTTATGGGCCTGATGCTATACCAGGCCTTCCTGTAACTGATCTCTTGAGCGGACCCACCATGGCAGTCATAGTTAATCTGTGCAGAGCATTCATTCTTCAGGGTGCTACAGTGCAACCCTGAAGAACGAATGCTCTGGACACCCTTTTCCCCTAACAAGGGTACAGTCCCCACTCATAGTGTTTCAGCCTCACGGCTCAGTAAAGGTGGGGAAATCAAGTATTATTTTCCTATTTATACAGATAACAAAATTGTAGCTCAGAGAATCAGCACTGAGTGTCTTAGTCCCCCTGATCCTCAGGCCCTGCTTATCTGTAAATAGTGATGATAATACCCACATGGTGGAGTTGTTATAAGGATTAAATGAGATAAGGGATGCAGCCTGCTGAGCCCAGTGTCTGGAACAAAGGCAGCATTCAGTAAATACCAGCTCCTATGACTGTTTGGTCAATGGGAAGCTCAAGGTCACATAGCTGGGAAGTGACAGCAGGGGGATGGGAATTCAGGCCTTTTCATGCCAAGCCCAGGCTTTTTATACTTTCCTCCCAAGGTTATAAAAGGAGCATGAAGGCATGGCCCAGGCCCTCAAAGAATTTATATTTTGGAGCAGGCATATTCTATCACAAAAAACCATAAAGCAGCTATTTCCAGAAAGAGGGACGTAACAACCATAAAAACTAGGATGTAGTTCTAAAGTTTTACAACCCCTTTATCTAACAGCTGCTGTTACAATGTCTTTCATGCATACATTCCAATAGGAACCTCATGTTTCTTGTTTTGTATCAAAGTTAAGAGTATAGGAAATCAGATACAAACCCTCTGTTCAACAGGACTAAAGAAAACACTTTCTGTGGGCATTCTGAATTGCATTAGGGTTCAGCTAATTTTTGGAGCTGTTTAACTTCCAGAAAGTTAACACTCACAATCATGCACTCTTTTTTAAGGCACTTGAAAACAGCTTTTGCTGAGCTTAGGGCTGTTTTCAATTTACAAAAAAAAAAAAAAGAAAGAAAGAAAGAAAGAAAAAAAACACAAAACAAAACAAAAAACCCCTCAACTTTATTAATAAAACCTTCATTGGATGACACCTGACAAATGGTACACAAAAGAAGAAAGAAAGAAAGACAAAGTCAGAGAATATTTTATAGGCAAGGTGTGAAGACAAAATCCCAGGCCTACACACAGACACACATAGAACATGAATTGTGTATTCTGCCTCTGTATATTCGATGCCATAACAATGGAATCCAGGATCAGTGACCGTAGGCAATACTAGTTCTTTACAGCAATCTTGGCCTATTTATAAGCTGGCAAAAGAAGAGTTCAAAACCATATAGTGGAATATTGAGCTTTATTCTTTTAAGAGGGTAATCTATTAATGAATACTTGAGAGATCCACATTTTGAAAGGTCTTCAATATGTTGTGAATTTTCAAATTCCCAATATATACTACTTTTTAAGATAGCTAAGTCATGCTCACGATTGGATGGAAAACTGGAGTAGGAGTTTTTTCAGGAATACTCCATCACCCCTTTTTTGCATAGAAGAAGTGAGGTGTAAGCCAGAGTTGGTTGGGGGGAGAGGATTCATCAGAGACAATGGGGAGAAGAACAGGCAGATTTACTGAAAGACACTCCCAAGGGGGGCAATAGATGAAACAGGAGAGGTCTGCTGTACCATGTGTTGGTGAACTCCCTGGCAGGGGATTGAGCTAAGGCTATAAGGGTTGATAGCACTGAGATTTAACCCCTAGGCTGCCAGGCATGCCCTCAATCTCCCCTTTCTGCATGCCTACTACCCACTGAGGAGACCACCCCTCCCACCCACCTACTGAGCATCTTCAATGAGGCAGACTTCTATCTGCTTTATGTTATCAGTTTCACTCTTTATTATATGTGTATTAATTCCCTCTAAGGTTCAGGAATGAGAGAACTCTACCTCACAAAATGTAAATGATATATAATGAAAAAGCAAACTGATCAGTGACTGTGGAGATTGCTCTTTAATGTTCCCCTGGGTTTCCACTACCTAAACTGGACTCACTAATCAGGTACCCCTATCAGCATCTACATTAGAACCCAGTTCACATTAAACTGTTAAAGACATGTCACTGTTTGAGTTAATTATTTTACAAGTATTCCTATTCTGAGCATGACCAGACAGGTATAATTTTTAGCCAAGTCAACAGCTCCAGGAGTAAAATCTGAGCTAGGATGATAGGTCTTCAGAAGGCTGAGACTGCTTAGAGATCAACTAGCACCCTCTTCTCCTATAAATATAATGATTTAAAATAACTAAAGCCTGAGAGGGTATGTGACTTTGCAGAGGTCACACAACAAATCAGGTGGAGAGCCCAGATGAGAGCCAGGACTCCTGACTCAGTTCTCTTCTCTTTTACAGCATCAACCACAAATATTCAAACGGTGTATAAAACACATTCCAGGGGGGAGGAAAAAAAAATCCCACATTCCAACCTAAATAGAAATCATTGCAATGTTATTAATTCGCACGGATGATTCAGAGTGCTGGCCCAATTCCCTGACTTTGAACCCTGGGTGTACCTCTTATGTACTGTGCAGGCTCCTGGTAGGTACCCAGCCTTGGGACTCCCTCTTTGTATGGGTTTTTTTTTGTTTGTTTGTTTTTTGTTTTTTTTTTGTCAAACAATAGCATCTACCTAATCAATGAGATAGTCCATGGACAGCTCTAATCTCTGTGCTCAAATAGAGTAAGCACAGAATAAATGTTAGATATTATTACTGTCATCAAAATTATTTTTATAATCATTACTGCTAGCTCAGACAATGGACAGCTAATACTTTCATTTGGTAGAAGAAGGTAGAAACAACTTCCTGCTTAAAATTCATCTCTTTCTCCAAAAGTAGCTCCCTAGGCAGCCTCTAGATTGAAAGTGAGTAAGTGGAGTAGAAAACACCAGAATGAAGAAGTCCTTTCACAACTAAAAGTCCCTACTGAGCGTTTTCATTTAAATGTTCAAAATCAAAATTCCCAGCTTTCCCAGAAATACTCTTTCTCAGGTACTTATTTTCAAACTTCTACTAACATAAAAATTAATATATAACATTGTACTACTTTTAGATGTGCAACATAATGATTTGGAATATGTATGAACTGTGAAATAATCACAAGTTTATGTCGTATAGCTACAATTTCTTTTTCTTGTGATACAAACTTTTTTAAGATCTACTCTCCTATGAATTTTCAAATATGCAGTACAGTATGTTTAACTGTAGTCACATGCAGTGTATTATATCCCAGAACTTAAAATTAGAAATCCGTTTATACTTTTGGACCACCTTAACCCATTTTGCTCTCCCCATCTCCTACCTCTGCCAATAATCAAACAATTTCTTATATCTGTATTTGGTTTTTAAAATTCCACATGCAAGTGAGAAATATATTATTTGATTTTCTCTGACTTATTTCAATTAGCATAGCGCACTCAAGGCCCATCTGTGTTATAAACTGCAGGATTTCCTTAATTTTTAATGGCTGAATAGTGTTGGATATATACTGACACACACACACATACATATAAATAATCGCAGATTTTCTTCATCCATTCACCTGTTGATGGACACTTAGATTGTTTCCATGTCTTGGCCATTGTAAATAACATTATAATAAACATAAGAGTGCAGAGATATTTTCATGGTAATGATTTCATTTCCTTTGAAATGAAGGAGATAAACTACCCAGTAAAGGAATTGCTGGATCATATGGTAGTTCTATTTATAAATTTTGAAGAATCTCCATATAGTTTTTTATAGTTTTCCATAGTGACTACACCAATTTACATTATCACCGACAGTGTACAAGTCCTCCCTTTTCCCCGCATTCTCTCCAAGACATTTTCTTGTCATTTTTTAACAGCCACTCTAACTGATGAATGGGTGACATCTCTTTGTGACTTTGACTTACACTTCCTTGATAATTAGTGAGTCTCAGCACCTTTTCATGTACTTGTTGACCATTTGTACTCTGTTTAGTTACCTTGCCCATCATGAATTTTTGTTTGTTTGTTTTACGATTTATTTATTTATGCATACAGAACTGGGGTACAGGCCAGAGGTGCAGGGGCGGTGAGAGGATTCACCAGAGACAGAGTGGGGAGCAGAACAGGCAGACTGATAAAGTACACTGCTGAGGGGAGTAGCCCATGGGTCAGGAGAGGTCTGCCACGCCATGTGGTCACCTCCGGGGCAGGCAGGGATGGAACTCATGCTGAAGTGGCTTTAGCTTCTCAGTGCAGTGCTTTAACCCACTGCACCACCAGGGAGGGCCCTGTTTGTTTGTTTTTTATTGCTAGTGAGTTATTTGAGTTCTTCATACATTTTAGATTTTAATCCCTTACCAGATAAAAGATTTGCAAATATTTCATCCCACTCAATGGGTTTCCTTTTCATTTTGTAGGTGGTTTCTTTTGCTGTGGAGGAGCTTTTCAGTTTGATGTAGTCCAACGTGTTTATTTTCGCTTTTGGTAACAATTCCAAAACATCATTGCTAAGACACATGTCAAGGGGATTACCACCAGGTTTTCTTCTAGGAATTTTATAGCTTCGAGGCTTGTTAATCTTTAATCCACCTTGAGATGATTTTCTTTTATCATGTAAAATAGTGGTCCAGTTTCATTCTTTTGCATTTGGTTGTTCACTGGTTTCCCAACACTACTTATTGAAGATACTACCCCTTTCCTATTATTTTTTAGTGGTTTCTTTGTCATAAATACATTTCTGGACTCACTATTCTGTTCTACCGATCAATGTCTTATTTAATACCAACACCATATTGTTTGGATTACTATCCTTTTGTAATACAGAATGAAATCAAGAAGTGCAGTATCTCTGGCTTTGTTCTTTTTTCTCAAGATATTTTTTGAGTATTTGGGGTCATTTGTTGTTCCACTCAAATTTAAAGATTATTTGTTCTATTAATGTGAAAAAGGTCACTGGAATATTGATAAAGATGGATTGTATCTGTAAGTTGCTTGAAGATCATATCCATTTTAACAAGATTCTTCCAATATGTAAGCATGAAATATCTTCCTATTTATGTGTGTCTTTTGCTATTTCATTCATCAGTTTCCTTAGTTTTCAATGTATTGGTCCTTTACTTCTCTGGTTAAATTTATTTTTGGAATTTTATTCTTCTTTATGTAAATTGGATGTTCTTCTTTATTTATACTGTCTTTGTGATAGTTTGTTATTAATGCTTAAGAAATGCAACTGGGCCCTCCCTGGTGGCGCAGCGGGTTAAAGCACTAAGAAGCTAAAGCCACTTCAGCATGAGCTGGATCCCCGCCTGCCTTGGAGGTGACCACATGGCGCACAGACCTCTCCTGACCTGCCCGCTACTCCCCTCAGCAGTGTACTTTGTCAATCTGCCTGTTCTGCTCCCCATTCTGTCTCTGGTGAATCCTCTCACCTCACCGTCCCTGCACCTCTGGCCTGTACCTCAGTTCTGTAAACATAAATAAATAAAACTTTTAAAAAAAAGAAATGCAACTGACTTTTGTATGAATATTTTATCCTGCAACCATACTTAGCTCTAATAGTTTTATTGTGGAGTTTTCAGAGATTTGTAGATCTGATATTATTATTATTTTTTAATGATTCATTTATTTATGCATACAAGAACTGAGGTACAGGCCAGAGGTGTGGGGGTGGGTCAGGGTAGGTAAGAAGACTCACTAGAGACAAAGTGGGGAGCAGAACAGACAGATGTACAGAAATACTCTAGTGAGAGGAGCAGCAGGTGAGACAGGAGAGGTCTGCTGTGCCATGTGGGTCAGCTCCGTGGCCAGGGATCAATCCTGTGCTGCAGTTGTTGTGGAGAGCTCCACAATGCTATGCTTTAGCCTGATGTGCCATTAGGGAGGGCCTAGATCTGTGCAACTCCACTGCACATAGAGACAGTTTTATTTCTTTTCCAATTTGATGCTATTTTTTTCTTACCTAATTGTTCCACCTAGGACTTCCACTACTGTACTGAATAAAAGCAACAAGAGAAGGCTTTCTTTTCTTATTCCTGATCCTACAGCAAAATCTTATTCCTGATCCTCAGTTCAAAATCAAAGTTCCCATTTTTTTCAAACCTCTTCATTTACTTCCTAATTCTAAGCTTGACCATCCTCTACACATCAAAACTCTCCCTCTGAAAAGGCTCTCAGTATACCTCTCTTTTCTTTCCCTGTGCTGCCAGGATCAGTAACATTTTATTTATCATTATTATTTTGCCTGAACCACTCCAATGATTTAAAACTTGTGCTCAATCCTCTTTCCAACCCCACCTACTCACTTTTGCAAAATTCAAATTAAATCAAATTGTTTCTCTCAAAAAGTTGCATGATTTTTCCTCCTCAGCAGTATATTCACAACCCAGGCTCACTGACCACCCTCTGCACTTCAGAACACCTAGTGTTCTTTAACACGACCTTTCTTTCGATGTGGAATACCAAGCCCCTTCCCTAGAAAAATCCTAACACCTTCTAAGGTCTAGTCCAAATGTGAACTTTAGGTTCTCCCAGATGCTTTCTTTCTTCCCTGGACTCACAAAGAGTAGGTAATATAGTACATAGTAAATAACTACTCAATAAATTGAGTGAATGACACAGGGAATAAAAGAAATGGGAAAATGGGACCTCAACAACAATCAAAGCTGGTCTCAATTGAATTAGTTTTTGCAATATGTATGATGAGCAGTAAATGATTATGCAAGTAGCTTTTAAGAGTGTGATGCATACTTGCAAATGACAAAGCTATTCAGTATCCATTATACCTGCTAAATGTTCTTCACTGAGATAGCAACACCCTCCCTGATTTAGTTGGCTTCTGCTATACCCTTACACACAGGTCATTCTGAAAGCTCTTGGAATCCAGTAGCTTTAGTTCTCAAGACACTTTTCCATCACAAAACTCTGGGAGCTGAATATGGGTAGTAGTTACTCAATAAATGCTGATTTGATTTGCAGTGGGTTTGAAAACAAAGTGCAACTCATATTTTAGACTAATTCGACTCAGTGACTAATTGTACTTAAGATAATAGCTCCAAGAGTAAAGAAAATCAATGTGTAGACTGAAAAGCAGCCAACTGTTCGTTCAGTCTCCTGCCTCCACCACTCAGCACTGACCTGCTTCTTGAAGCTTTCCAGCTCCTGGGCGTTTCCAATTTCACTGGGCCCCCAGATTGGAAGGTCAGGTTAGCAAGTGTTGCCCTGTACCTGTGAGGCACTTGTCCTGTGTTTTGAAGCTGATGTAATATGTGTGAAAGTTGTGCTACAACTTATTTTAAACGCCCTACTTTTCCCACAGCAACCCCTTTGTATGACAAGTTAGGTGGGATTCTGGCTGAAGGAAGAGAGAAATGCAAGCTGAATGCTATAGCATGCTTTCATCTCCACTGTGGAATTGTGTGATGAAAAGAGCTCCGAAACTTTTGTTTTCACTAAAACGATGCTGTTTTAAAAAGCTTTGACAGCCGACTCACTAAATATTGATTGAACACATCTTACTTCTAGCCAGTTGTAGGAAACAGAAAAGATTCAAAGCATGCCCTCTGCTATCATTCACTTGGGGATAAGAACAAGATAGCAGTGCCTTGGAGAATAAATCATTAACTAAAAGTCAAACCAAGATACCCGGGAAACCAGTGAGACCCAGAGTCAGTCCAGGAATCACGCGGCTGGGATTTGCCTGTCCCCTCTGGTGACTTCTAGAGCGAAGCATCCCACAGGCAGGACAAACTCGGCACACTGCGCTCCCTTCTATTTCACTTTTCAAACTTGAAGTTATTTTTAGATGACCCAAGCCGCTAATCCCAGGCAGGACAATTCCCAGCCCAGTTCGCTGCGCCTCAGAGCACCTTACCTCCTCTCCTGCACTTTTCTACGCGCTGGGAAAGGAGTCTCCGTTTTCTCCTTGGTTCTCTACGTTCAATTTGCTACCCACCACAGCCCATCTGCAAACGTGGGGTCCAGAGGCTTCATTCTCACTCTTCCACTAATGCACCTGCTGCTACTACTGGGAAAGGTGAACCTTGGGGCTCGCCCCTAGGAACGGGGAAGGGGGTCCTTGAGACCCGCGCCCTCTAGAGGGGTATTAAGGGAGACCTCTGCCCCTCAGGTCGCAGCCCGGTATTAACTACAGGATCCGGAGACCACCACCACTGGCCCGCCGCAGCCGCTGCTCTCAGTTCTCCTAAAAAACCCGTCGCACTCGCCCGCCCCCTGCCGCGGTGCCGGGGCACGGCCAGGACACCGCGCGCGCAGCCCCGGCCGGACAGGGAGCAGGGACTCGCGGGCCGGCGCGGTTACATAACCGACCTGCTGGGCGTCCGCGATGCGCGGGCAGAAGCCGAGGCGGCAGCTCTGGCGGTCCGCTGGGGCCGGGGACTGCGGGTGCGGCGCTGCCTGCTCACCTGCCCGCCGGTGCGAGCGCGCTCTGGGGCGGGCGCGGTGCCCGCGGGCCTGGGCGTGGGGCTGTGCGCCGCGCGCCCCGCCTCTCGGGGTCCGGGTGGTCGGGCTGTGGGTCTGTGGGTCTCTGCCTCCTGCCCTCTCCTCCCCGCAACCTCCGCCGCCGTCACCCGGGACAAAGCGGCTCCGGGGAGGGGCCGAGCCGGCGGCTCTCGCTGGAGCCGGCGGAGATGGGCGCGCCCCCAGCTCCGACTCATCGGGCCAACCTCCAATCAGACCCCGGGAAACCGAGAGCCCCTGTCGGGCCTCCTCTCTTCTCCTCCCACCCCTGACCTGGCGCCCTTCCCGGCCCCCCATCCACTCCGCCTCCCGGGTCCTACCTTGCCCTCAGCCTCACACCACCTCGTCTCCACTCGAGGTGCCCGGAGTGGGCGAAGACTCTCTGAGGACTCAGCTCTGGAGTCTGCCCGCAAAAGTCCGGGTCTCAGAGGGGAGGGGCTGCTCGGGGTCACAGCCGGGCGGGGGTCTCCTTGTGGGGCAGAGTGGGAGGGAGCTGGTTCTGAAGCTAAGGAAGACGGGGCAGCGACAGCCAGAAGTAACTGGCAGAGAAGCAAACTGTGAGGGTTTAGGGGTAAAGTACTTGAAGAGCGACTCTTCTCACAAGGTGACTGAGCCCCCACTCTGGCAAGCTGAGGAAACGTCGGGAAGCCCCTAGATAATCCCCGGGGCGTTTGCGCTGCGTGTGCGCTGGCGCCCTCTGGCTGGAGTCGGGCGCTCAGTCCCGCCCTTGCGGCTGAAGGTGCCCTGCACAGGCCTCTGGGCTTTGCCTGGATTCGCTGCCGCGGGACCTGAGGACTGAGGGTCTTCAAGGACTCTCATTGTGTGAGCGCCTGTGACAGAGTATCGGGTCACAAAGTGAACGACTGATTGTGAAACAATCTGGGGTAGATCTGTTCCACCAACTTGACACTGGCAGAAGTCTCCTGCTTTATACAATACAGCAATTCAGAGCAAGACGGAAGCTCGTGGTTTTAGGGTGAACACTGATAGGGACAGGCCAGAGTCTCCAGGGAAGAGCATATCAATAATGCAAAAGATTGTAATCAAGAAAGTGGGGGAAATTGAAGAAGTGGTGTATGTGAGAGAGAGAAAACCAACCTGATGGAGCTAGTGAATGACAAATTTAAATTGGTTTTGTGTTGTCATCTTTCCAATAAATAGTCCCTTTTCTTTTTTATTTTTATGTTATTCTGCTTCCTGATAACAACACTGCAAGTGCATTGAAGCAATCTTTAAGTTTCGCAGTTATTCATCACTCATCCAGGCACTGCATCATTTTTGCCAAGGTTGATATAGAATCACATCCTAGTTATTAACTGAAAGGGTAGACCTTTACTCGTCTCTGATTAATATGCATTAATATTAATAAGCACAGAATTTCAAAGCTGAAACTGGCCTTAGACGCTGTTTGTCTGAGCTTCTAAAGATTCTTGGACTTATATGGATTACTTTTTTTTTTTGATAGAGTTGTCTGAAAAAGCATCCTTATAGTTAGTCCAAATTGCCTTAAAAGTTTTTTTTTGTTTTTTTGTTTTTTTTTTGGTTCTAATTTTGAAACCATGAAGACAAAGTTCAATTCCTTTTCCAAACTGTCTTTCAGCTCTGGGAGAATAGACATCCTTAAAAAATCTCTTTCTGTGGTTCCTAGGATCTCCACCAGCTCAAAGACTTTCAACTTAATGTATTTTGTGAATGTGTTTCTAAGTAAAGACTTCTGATTATAGCATATATTAGTTATAGAAAATTTCAGAAGGTGGAAAATCTTTCCCAAGACGTAATATATAATATGTATAGGGTGTAATATGAGGATTTGTGCTGTAATACATGTAAAGCGCTTAACACAGTGCCTAGCACATAGTAATACTAGGTATATGTTCTCTGATATAAAAAATAAACATGGCTATTTTCCTACCATTTATAAAGTCTTTTTTTTTTTAAGATTTACTTATTTTTTGTGCATACAGAACTGGGGTACAGGCCAGAGGTGCAGGGGTGGTGAGAGGATTCACCAGAGACAGAGTAGGGAGCAGAACAGGCAGATGTACGAAGTACACTGCAGAGGGGAGCAGTGGGCGGGTCAGGAGAGGTCTGCCGTGCCATGTGGGTCACCTCTGTGGGTCACCTCCGGGACAGGCGGGGATTGAACTCATGCAGAAGTGACTTTAGCTTCCTAGTGCTATGCTTTAACCTGCTGTGCCACCAGGGAGGGCCACAGTCTTATTTTTTAATAGACTTTATTTTTATTAGTGTTTTAGGTTCACACCAAAATTAAGTGGAAGTACAGAAGATTGTCTATATATCTTCCTCACTCCCACATATGCATGGCCTTTCCCTCTATCAACACCCCCCACAGAGTTGCAAATTTAGTATGATTTTTGAATTTATATTGACACACAATTGTCAACCAAAATCTGTAGTTTATATTAGGATTCATTCTGGGATTATGACGTCTTTGCATTTTGATATATCCACTATTATAGAATCATAGAGTATTCTCACTGTTCTAAAATTTCTCCATGTTTTTCCTGCCTATCCTCATTTCCCACTAACCTCTAGCAACTGCTGTTGTTTTAACTATCTCAATAATTTTGCCTTTTCTGGAATGTCATACAGTATGTGTAACCTTTTCAGATTCACTTAATTCCTGTTATACTGTGCATTTAAGTTTCTTCCATTGAAGGATATTTCATTGTGTGGATATACTGTGCTTTATCCACCCATCTACCTAAGGACATTTTTTCATGTGCTTATTTACCATTCCTCTCTCTCTCTCTCTCTCTCTCTCTCTCTCTCTGTGTGTGTGTGTGTGTGTGTGTGTATAGTTTTCATCATACTCATGAAAGACATGTTTTGTCAGATGTATGCTTAATATACTCCTTGGGGGAAGGAAAAAGTCAATACACCAAGTATGTCTCTAACAGTTCAAGAACTATCTGATGTCAAAGCCCTCTTGGCAAAGAACACACCAATAGTTTAACTAGTTGTATTTATTGTTCATTGCAATAAAGAAGGGAGAGTGCATGTCACAGAGACAGTAGGTAATGGTGGTAAGAAGACATCAGGAAGCACTGCATCATAGGATTTGGACCTCAGGACTATTGGAGAGGGGTCAAAGAAGGAGTGTTTTCCTCTAACTTAGATTCTGTAAGAAAGTTGGGATAATTCTTTGCATGTTTATATTAATGAATTCTTATATATAAGGCAGTAAGAATGAAGCATGTCTACAGCTATACTTGGTAAAGAAGTAGCAATCAAATATTCATATTAACAAGGATAGGGAAATGTTTATTTTGTGGTTTGGACAATGTTCACATTGTTTTCTCTGTTTAGATGTGATTGCTGAAGATTTTGCTTTTGTTTCAATTCTCTGTGGTCCTGGGATGTTTTGCAAAACTGTTTATATGCAACAGAACACCAAGGCCAAACTTATTCTGCCTGGAAAGACATATTCTCACGGCCAGTTTTCTCTTTCTCACTAGTGTGATATAGTCACTGTGATACGTAAGCCCTCCCTTGCTCTGACAACTTTGCATAGTAAACAGCCCATTGATAATAATCTACAATGCTTAGTACTAATAACGTCCACTAGCTTTTCCATAAGTGGGAAGTAAACAAAAGTAAGATGAGTAATTTCTAAAGGATTTTTGATGAGAAAATGATTAAGTGTTAAGTTTCCGGGACAAGGGAAAAATAAAGATGGGACTGAATGAAAGAAAGGGAAGTTCTGTGAACACTAGAGTTGTGTGGGAAGATGTGATAGGTAGTGAGAGGGGGACTTGGACTGACCTTCCACAAAGAATTGAATTTGGAGTGGAATAGAAGAAGGTGGTGAACTTTTCAGGTGGAGAAAGCCATACTCTAACTCTGAAGACAACTGACTTTGGTCCTTGAATGACAATACCGCAAGACAGACAAGAGGAGCACAGCCATCGGGTTGACAGAGCATGGAAATGGAAGAACAAATCACGGCAGAAGGAGAGAGAAGTTGGCTGTAGCACTGGGCCAAATTCAGTTCAAAAGATTCATTGTGGTCTCAATAACACAGCAGACAAAAATAACCATCAAAGCTTATTGTTGTCATCTAGAAGTCTCACAAAGAATTTGGAAACTACAAGTCTGAGGAGCACATCACATCTAAAAGCCTGGAACTCCTTACACTATCCCTCTCACTAGAGTTTAATTCTACAGACCAGGCTGGGGCAGAATTGCAGGAAAGGACAGAACATCTCAAGTCTGTAAAATGGAGGACTGGAAACTCTGAAATCCAGCATGGTCTAGAGTTTTAATCTCAGCTTCTCTATTTATTAGCTAGATGTCTATACACGAATTAATTTACTACTCTAACCCCTGTTTTGTGTATTTTTTTTTTAAATTGGTAAAGTCAGAATCACAGTAACTATACCCTACATTGTGAAAATTAAATACCATAATGTTTTTAAATCATCTGATGCAGTGTCTAACATCAATAATCTTGAGGCATCATCATCATCACCTGCTGCATTGTCATTAACGAAAAGAGAATGAAGTAGAGGTCATCAAATTACAGCTCCCAGGCCAAATCCAGTCCCCACATTCTGTATAAATAGGTTTATTAGAACACAGCAATGCTCATTCATTTATGTATTGTCAATGCCTACTTTCCTACAATAGCATTTGAGTTGCTGCAATAGGGATTTCAAAATGTACAGAGGTTAAAAAGACTTGTGATTTGGCCCTTTACAGAAAAAGTGTCCCAGTCTCTGCTCTAAGGTAAAAAGCCAGTGAGCATGGCTCTGTTGAAAGTTATGAAGACCTTGCTTGGAAACTGCACTGAGGAGTATAGGAAATAGGAAAAAAAAGGGGGTGGGGTGGGGAGCAAATAAGTGGAGGCACACCTATTAGAAAAAAGAGAAAGAGCAGTCTTAAAAGTCAACAAACAACTTTGCTATATTCCAACCATCTCAAGTTGCTAGAGCTAATGCTTTCTCTGGGACCAGCTACCTAATTTGGGAGACACACTGAAATGGGCAACATTATTCAAAAATATTAAGGATTTTAATATGATGACAGCAGAACATTAAACCAAGCACAAGGCCCTTCTGAACAGGCTCATGGCTGTGTCAAACTCCCTCACCTAACTGTCTGTGCTCACTCATGCACACACACAGCCCTCACACTCAAAAAATATTCTGTGGTTGGAGAACAGTGCAAAGACAGCCATTTGTGATGTTAACTTGGGTTTGTTTTCCATCTATCTACCACAACATTTCTCCTATAAATGATTCCTCCACACCCACAACCTCCTCTGTCTTCAATTTTGATACAGCAATAAGAGAAGTTCCCTCCATTTAACACTCTGTCTTCACTTTAGCATGGCACATCCATATTACCACTCAGAGGGCAGAGGAAAACTGCCTGTCTCTGATTTCTCTTTTTCCATTCGTTACAGCATGCCATGCCCAAAATAGTTTAGTCTGCTTTCTCAGTGGCCCCATGTTCACTATGCCAGGATGAAAGCTACTGTGGCTTATGCTGGAACTTTCTTGGCTTTGGAGAGTCTGGAGTGTGTAAGGTTGTACAGTTAAAGTTTAGGTGGAATGACGCACACAAGAACAGTTAAAGGACAGCTAAGCTAAGCTGATCTGTGTTAGCTTCACAGAAGCAAAGATGTGCAAGGGCTACAATATGAGAATTGTTAAACTAAAACTCATGAATTATCTCATCTGCCCCCAAAGGGACAAAAAAAAAGCACAAAAACAAAAATAAAAAGAGGTCTAGGTTATGTTTTTATTTTTAAAGCTCTTTTGACTGTCCATGAAGTGGAACATGTGAATATAAATAATCAGTCTTTTGTTGTCCATCATGTGGAAAATATTCATAGATAGATAGATAAATATTGCAAGTCTTTTGATTATTTTGCAATTTTTAAGGCTGTAAATTAAAGTAAGAAGATTTGGCTAGTTAGGAGTATGAGGCTACAGATGCTAACAAAGCAAACCCAGTTGTGATCACAGGTGCACAAGTCCCACAGTAAGGATCCACAAGGCTGTGGGTGACTGAGCACCCTCAGGAATACATATAAGGCCTCAGGCTTGGCTGACTTTCCAAAGGGAGAGCACCAATCAACTAGGATCATCCAAATTTGACTGTTATATGTCAGGTTGGCCCAAGGTTCAAAAAGTTAACAGAATGCTCTGATAAATTAATTTGAGCTAAGGTACTAATGGCTGATAAGAGGCTCTCTGATTACTCCCAGATAATACCTATGCAGTAATCCCAACATAGTCATGGTTTGCTTTGCACAGTGAACCACCATGGTCAACCACCATCCAAATATTATGTGCCATAAGGTATTTTGAGATAAATGGACCACAATGACATAATATTTATGGCAACTATATTGTTATGATTATTTGGTTATTGTTGTTGTTAACTGTACCTAATTCTTAAGATAAATTTTATCATAAGTATTTATATATAAGAAAAAACAAGATACAGAAAGATCCAATCCCATCTGTGGTTTCAAGAATCCATCAGGGGTCTTGGAAGTTTGCCTTGCAGATAAAGGAAAGGACTTCAAATACATGGGGCCAGGTGGTTCAGAGTTTGGTGGCCATAGTCATACTCTATCCCGACTCTCTGTCAGCCTGTTTCTCCCTGTTCCTGGAACAGACCCTCTGCTTTTATTCCTGCAAGCTGATTATTGGCAGTTCCCACTACCTGAGGGCCTTGAGTTGACTATCTTGAATTCTCCCTTCAGCAATCAACAGAAAATAATAGCAGAAAAGGCTGCTTGCTATATTCTAAAATACTGATTCTCAAAGAGTTGTTTCAGGCCCAGCAGCATGGAATTACCTGGAAAATGGCATGGCAGACCTCTCCTGACCTGCCTGCCCTCAGCAGTGTATTTCAGGCAATCTGCTTGTTCTCTTCCCCACTCAGTCTCTGGTGAATCCTCTCATCCCCCCACACCTCTGGCCTGTATCCCAATTCTCATAGGCATAAATAAATAAATCTTTAATAAAAGGAAATGGTTAAAAATGCAAATTCTCAGGTCCAGCCCAGATTTCATATCTACTGACTCAGAAATCCATAGTGAAACCCATAAATCTGTATTTTAACAAGACTTCCAGGGGATTCTCTTGGATGGTAAAGCTTAGAGCCATTGTTTTAAGCATTTTGTCTCCATCGAGTCATTTAATTTTTTTATTAGACCTCCAAAGTAGCCACTAAGATTACTTCCATTTTACAGATGAGAAGATTGTGGCACAGAAAGTTTAGAAAACTCTTCATTTAGTTAAGGTTCTCCATTTGTAAAATATTGCCAGAAGTTCTAGGATTCCAAATGGTCAAATTTTGGACCCAGGCAGCCTGCTGAGATTGAGGCTGCTCATCCTCTCAGCTATGCTACTAGTCAAGCCAATGCTTCTGTGAAGTCTTTTGTGGTTCAACCTTCCAAATGTCACCAGTCAGTAGATCCCACATCACTTTCTTCTTTATGGTGCTTGTGTTTTTCCTGTCATTCCACACCCATTACCTATACTGCAAAAAGCAAACATTGGTAGAGGATTTAAAAAAATGAATAATTGAATGAATTGATCAGTGAATCAATACATGTCGACTCAAAAGTAACTTGACCAGAATTTTCCACAGAGCTTTGAAATAAATACAAAATCCAGAATCCTATTCTTCATCTATTTAATCAGCATCTCCAAGCACTAGGCTAGGAATCTATGTGTTTTTTTTTTTTTTTAAAATGAAACCGAAAACATGAACTTGGGTCGAGGACAAAGTTGTACCCAACACACTAATTCTACATACGTGGAACCCGTGTTAATTGCCACTGATACTTCAGATGGCTTGATACAGCCAAATTAAGGTCAAGAATGAAGAAAGGGGGGATCGTTGGACCTTTAAATTGTCCCCCTAGACCTATAGCTAACCCTTCCTTAAATAAAATCAATATAAGAATCTCCCTGCAGTTGGTACCACCGAGCTGTGCATGGAAAGTGTTTTTGTCCCTGGAACAGGCAGTCCTTGGCATATATAAAAATGGATTATTCCAAAAATGTATTTGTAAGTTGAGTTGTTTGGAACTCAGAAAACACTTTCCCACAGAAGTAATATTGGAAAAGAAGGTTCCAGTACTCTGCCAAAACACAAAACCTGATTTAGAACACTGTGTCTGAAATAGCAGTTCAGATGGGGTATGCGGACATCCATGGGAAATGTGACTGGGACCCGCCTCCCCCAACCCAGATCTGTGGATTAGGAGAGGACAGTGAATGCAGCCTGCACAGCATTAGGATATACCTTCGTTCTCCTCCCTCCTGCTACACACGCACACGCACACAAACACACACACACACACACACACCACACATTCTGCATGTGACTGCTTGCATACTGATTGCATGAAAGAAAGACAAATGTACAGCTAAGGATGACTCCTGGGGTTTCAATGAAACCCTCTTCATCTGTGCAGTCATAAGCTGCCTCAGGCTTTTACCAGATTCAAGGTATAGACACAGGTAATTAGATGAAGTCTAGAAAAACAGCAATGCTTCTGCCCCTACATCTGACTTCTTCGTACTTAATTTTGGAATTATACAACCTCCAGTGTCAACTTTAGGACAACTGTAACCACCTTCCCTAGTATAACTCAAATAATAGTTTGGGGATAAAAGTAGAATAAGTGCTAAAAATAAAATTGCTGCTGAAAAGTAGAGAAGAGAACTAAATTGCTAGTTTTGCCTTCACTATTAATTAGCTATGTAATATCAAGTTAGGTTCTCTTTTGATTTGTAAAATATTGGAGAAGGGAAGTGCTTTATAAAGTCTCTAGGTCCTTGTAGGCCTAATTTTTAGAAGCCCAAAAAATAGTTTCTTTGAGCTCTTTGTGAAGGACTTATCAGTCTGCTAACTGTTCTACCTTTTCCATACTAAAACTCATCCCTTGTCAATCCCAAAGACACACAAAGTCCAAAAGATTAATGACCAGACTAATGAGTTACAGTTTCATATCATCCTTATTAAAGTAAATATAGTTCATTTAATTCTACTTGCCCATAGACAAACTTCATTTGGATAATAGTTCATTGAGCTTAGCTCTTTCCCTTATTTTGTCATTCCTCAGTATACAGCAAATTAAGGAACAAAGTGGCAAAATAACAATGACCTTGACGTTACGACAGTTTGTCCCTATGATAGGGTGGGGGGTGTCCCTGGAATTGGCATTAAGAACCACAAGACCAGGATAAGAAAAGAAACTCTCTTCTACACACTTAGAAAACAAGGAAGTCAAACCAAAACCAAAACAAGTTATCCCAAATAATGTACAACAAAGATTCCCAAACCCTGACATCTTCCTAGTCAACTATGTAAGAATAGAGTGGAATTGTTTGGAGTAGGGAGGAAATTTGGCTCTAGAACCTAGAGGTCCTAGAACTTGATTTCTAAAGAGTACTGTTTTTTGGATTTTTAATGTCAGACACATGAGTGCTTTGTATGTATTATTCAATTCAACTGTTAAGACAACCCAGTAAAATATGTGTTATTTCCATTTTGCAGAGTAAACACTTATATTGATATGTAGAAAAAAATGTAGGGAGAAGATGAACACAGATAGATTGGGTGTGCCCTAAATCCCAGTTATTCAAACAACCCAGTGTCTGGTTAAGTCCTTGCTCTACCATGTCCCATGAATTTGAGGAAGTGTGCCTACCTTTAGGCTTCCTATAAGTTTCCATCAAGAGTTTACACATCATAACTTTACAACAGCACTTGCCAGACAGTAATATTCAATGACTTAGCATCTTTCCCTGGTCCAGGAACTCCTTGTGTTCCCACATAACAGAAACCTGGCTACATTTTGGCAGATAAAGGGCTCATGTAGGGCCCAAAGACAGAATCAGAACCCTGAAAACAATCCATTCTTATTTTCTGACTAGGCCTTGATTCTCAAGGTGTAGTCGCCAGACCAGCGCATCAGCATTATCTGGGAGTTGATTAGAATGCATTACCTGGGCCCTTCTTGGTGGTGCAAGGGGTTAAGATGCAGCACTGCAAGATAGCTGCAACAGCTTCAATGCAAGTTCAATCCCCACCCCAGAGGTGACCCACATGGAAGCAGACCTCTTCTGACCTGCCAACTGCTCCCCTCAGCAGTGTACTTTGTCATTCAGCCTGTTCTGCTCCCCACTCTGCCTCTTATGAGTCCTCTCACCACTCCTGCACTTCTGGCCTGTACCCCATTGAAAAAAATAACTAAATAAATAAAGTCTCCAAAGTTTAAAACAAACAAAAAAAAATGCATTCTCAAGACACCCTCCAGAGTACCTGAGTCAGATTGTCCAGTTAAACAAGATTTCCTGGTAATTTGTATGCACAGTGAATTTAAGACACTTTGTTCTCAGGCAACACAGAAGAGCAATTCTCTCTGGATTTCCACTGGTTCATGCTTTGTGGTTCCTTGTTCTGAAATTTCAAGAGAAAGACAAAACTTGTAGTGCCCACAATAGGCCAGACTACTGGCCCTCCCACTGTCTTCCCCATTTTACGCTCATTAGTGTAGAATGTCTGTTGTCATATAATCCACTCTGTGAAAACCATTTTTCAAAACCCAACTTAAGCATCATGGAGACTCCTCCTAACTTCTCTCCACCAATTCCAGGAGGGAATTCACATATTCTCCAGACACACGCTAACACACCCATGTGTATATTACTGAAATGAAATTTTCATGAAAGGATACTTTTTTTTAAGATTTATTTATTTATGCATACAGAGCTGGGGTACAGGCCAGAGGTGCAGGGTGTGGTGAGAGGATTCACCAGAGACAGAGTAGGGAGCAGAATAGGCCGACTGATGAAGTACACTGCTGAGGGGAGCAGCGGGCGGGTCAGAAGAGGTTTACCACGCTATGTGGGTCACCTCCCTGGCCAGTGATTGAACTTGTGAAGTGGCTGCTACCTGCTGTGCTGTGCTTTAACCTGTTGCACCACCAGGGAGGGCCCAAGAATACTTTTACTTACTATATGTGATAGACTCCACATTACAATTTTCTGTTTCATGTAGTAATTAGTAGGCTGTATGCTCCCTGTAAGATTAATTTAAGGACCATTATTAGGTTGTGATTGACAATTTATAAAAACCTATACACAGGTATATCTTTTATATGAACAATACTAAATTCCTGATTTAGTTTCATGTCTGTTATTCCTTCTAGATATAGGAGTGTATGATTCTGTGCCTGGAGCATGTGGAAACCTAGTAATATTTGTTGAATGAATAATGAATAGATCTTATCTGTTTTACAGATGTCATTGTTTCACCCCTTAACTCTTTGGTCCCAGTACCATCATTAATAGAAAAAAATATGAAAGCTTGTTGATGCAATCATTTCTCAACCACTAACCATAAGACTATATAATGAATCTCTATGCCCCCATAAGAATTTTTAAATGAAAATTTGCTCCACACACCATTATGCTAAATAATAATGGTAAAGAGAAAAACTGTGAGTTGAAAGATGAATTATTTTTTAGGATTTTCTGTTTTGTTCATGGCTCATGATTTTTAGTCTCCCCATTGTAAATTAAATGGCTCTTGAAGTGCTGTACAGAGACACATTTAGAACATCTTGTGTCAGGGAGATGCCAACTTGCTATTTGAGCCTTTCCATGATACTCAGCCAGTTCACCTCCACTCTTTCTTTCAACACCTCTGCTCTTCCAGAAACCCCTTAGGCAAAGGTTTATGACGGAGGCAAATGATGACCAACCACGTTCATTTATCATTTATATCCCAGGCTTGGACATGACACTCTAGTATGTATGGGGAGGGACAGGAACTTTGGTGCTGTTTTTACAAAAGTCACATGCCCTCTGCCTGCTGCCTTCTTTCATTCTGAAGAGGTGCATAGAAAAATGAAAGACCTGAAAAATCAGGCAGAAGGAAGAGCAGCTCTTCCAGTCTCATCTTTCACCATAACGCAATAGTGAAAAATGCCACTTAATAATCTTTTCACATCATTGCAGCTTATTCTCCAGTATTACCTGTGTATAATTAGAGATTCCATTGTCCGGATTTTAATCATAGCTCTTAGTAGTTAAGTGACACAATTGTTCCAGGCCTTAGTTTCCTATTTGCATATGGAAATAATAATAGTATCTATGTTATAGAGATTTTGTGACAAAAAAAACAGACAGTATATAAAATCAGTTAGAGTTGAAACTGGCACATAAGAGTTCAGGAAGTTCCTACTATTTTTAAAATTATTATCACACACAGAAACTGTTCCATGTATTATTCCTTTCCTACCACATTTAGACATTTATGTGATGAAAACTCTTTAAAATAAAGTTCTACACATAATACGTGCAGTGTGATATCCTAAATTAGATCCTGGAGCAGAAAAGGACATTAGTGGAAAAAATGATGATGTCTGAATAAAGTCTGTTGTTCAGTTAATTTAGTACCATAGTGACTGTCTTCATTTTGACAAATGTCAGAAGGTTATGTAGAATGTTAACACCAGTGAAGAATGTACAGGAACTCTTTGTGCCATCTTTGCAACTTCTCAATAAATCTAAAATTATTCCAAATGCCATACATAGTCCCTGCATACAAAGTTGTGCTGACACCATGGCAAACCCAGAGAGAAGGAAAAGGTGACTTTTCATAGCTTTACAATTCTTACTCCTGGTTGGTATTTCAGCTGTAGAATTCCCTTTTTTTTGGAGGTACTATTTGATTTCTTACTAATGCAGATGTAAATTTTATTAACTTAATAATTTCTAATGGGTTATGGAATTCAAGAGAAACCACACAGGCCTCCTAATAAAACTAAGATCACACACATGTTCTCACCTCTAAAGCAAGTTAACTGAGATTCATTTTTCATTGTAAAATGGAAGAAAGAATATTAAACTTGGTTATAATAATCAAATGAGATGATGTCATAGGCACCTCAGCCTACAACAGGCAAGTTTTATTATTATTATTATTGATATCCTTGGAAATTGTCTACTAGGCAGAACCCTAGTAACCATATTCAAATATTTATTCAGTTGTCAAGTACCTATCCCACTTGTTGAAGGCCTAACTTTGGAGAGTTCAGGATGTTTTGCCAACTGGAGAGGACAGCAGACCCTAGTGGAGGAAGCTGGCACAGATTAGGCCTTAAATTGCATTGGCTTTGGGGCCAATCAGCCTAGATTTAAATCTTGACCTTTCTACTTATCAGCTTGCTCCATGTGTGTTATTGGAAAATTAACTTAACCACTCAATGCCTCTGTTGCTCTATCTGTAAAGTGTAGATAATAGTACCTACCTGATAGAGATGTGTTATATTCATGCATATGAAATCTCTGGAATAGTGCTTGGCACTCAACTAATAATAGTTACCACCAGTAGCTTTATTATTCGCAGCATTTCTTCTTTTTTCTAGATGTTCTGGTAAGGGGATGCAAGCAACTTAATGAATGGAGACTCTTACAGCACTGGGGATGAACCAGAACTGGTATAACCTAATCACAATCTGTTCTCCTTTTCCAGTGCAGGTGTGGTGTGTGACTGAAGTCTGGCCAGTGGCACCTAAAGAGTAATCTGGTGGTAGCTCCTAAGAAATTCTTTTCTGCTTCCTGTACTGAATGCTATTGTGAGGAGCTTTGTAGGCAGCAGTCATGGACATAAAAGGAGACAGGAAAAACACAGAGGGGTTTTCTGATGGTCCATCCTCCTTTGGACATCTCTTCATGTGATATAATTGATGTTCTGATCATATAAGCCACTTTTAGTCAGGTTCTCTTTTACTTGCGCAAAAGTTGCCTAATTAATAGAGATCAGAGAGAGTAAATGGAAGGTATCACTATTTCCAGTTTTAATAGTGAGAAAACTGTTTCAGAAACTAAATTTATTTTCTACAGGGTTACAGTTAGTGAAGAGAAGAAACTGAGAATGGAAAACATGACTGGTATTTTTGTCTCGAAATTTTCACTAACTTTTTCTTGAACTACTTATTTATTCCAAAAATAATGATTAGGTCTACAAGAAACCCTCCAAGTTCTTGTAGAACTCCCACAGGGCAGGACAAGACTAGCACATGTACAGAGACTGGCAAGCTGGCACCGCACCATGAATGCCAAATCCTTCATAATGTGCTCAGGGAAAGGTATGCCTCTGGATAACCAAGGGACAAACTTCCAGTGAGACAAAACATTTCCAAGAATGCTGAGCTGAAAATTTTGTTTCCCACATATTGAAAAATGAGAGCACGCAAGCTGTTTAGTCATTAATTATTAAAGCCAATACAGATATTTGACTTGATGCCAGCATTCTTTGGAACAGAAGAAGATGGGATCAGATGGGAAAGAGTCACCTGGTATTGGCTCTCTCTCTTCTTTCTCAGTTTGGAGTGCTTTCCTCTATCTCTCTTTCAGAATAACTTGGGTCATCCAGCCTGCTTGAAGCTTTTTTTTTTCTTTTACAATGCATTCACCCCTCCCTCCCAACACTCTCCAATAGTCCCTTGTCCCATGAGTTCCATGTACTCATTATTTTTAAAATTCATTTTATTTTTAATTTTATTTATTCACTGAGTATCTTAAAGTAAATACTATTTCTTAGTCAAGTTGGGGGAAACAGTGAGTACGTAAACTTGCAATGTTAGTCAAAACCAAGTATAATCATACCCCTATAGCTAAGATATCCTGGGGTGCTTTAAGAACATTGTTATTAATCCTCTGTTGTTCAGAGTTGTATCATTATTTCAAAATTAAGGCTGAAGATACTATGTAAGTTCCAGAGAGATCAAGGCAATTTTTCCCAAGGTTATACAACTAGTCACATGCAGACTGGGCTTAGACCTGGCTTAGATGACAAAGGCTGAATTTGCTCACAGCATTAGTGAATATGGTGAAGACAGGGGGGTTTCCAGGACCAAATCTTGTTGGAAATACTGAAACTCGAGTGAGGGAGATGAAGAGTATGGAGAACAGGCATGGCAATCACCCAGCACAGACTCTGTGGAAATGCATAATATGTGTGAAGAACAGTAGAGAAGTGAATATGAGAGAACAAAAAGGGACCATGGGCAGTAGTTATTAAAGGCCAACACATCTTGAATTAATTCAGGTGACTACAAGTTAGCTATTGAGTTTTTATAGCGAGAGAATGAGCCCTTTTTTTCCTGATGAGAGAAGAAGGAGGAAGGGCTTATATTACAGGAGTCACGCCATTAGCCGTTCAGGGTCCTGAAGAAGATCTAAAGACTTATGTTATATGGCCAATATAAGTTGGTTGTCAATACAATACTTAAGCAGATTTCTCATAAAAATTTTTTTCTTATAAAATTTTTTACTTATGTTGTCCATTGAAAAAATCAGAATATCTGACCTGTTTTTTTGGCGTCCTTACTTATAGAGAGGCATGAGATCTGAGTTGAATAATAGCTACCATTTGTAGCTTAAAGTTGGCAATCTAGGTCCTACTGTTTTACTCATAGCCTGCTTCACAAATATCCAGTGCCTACCTGGCTGTTGGCATTTTAGTTTGCTACCTTTGATAACTGCCAAATATTAGCTGCAAAAATTATACTTGGAAAGCAGGTTGTTGACATATATATTAATATATGCATAAAACCTAGAAATGTATAGGTATGTATGTACATACATATCATATATATAAAAAAGTTATGCTGAATTTTCTAAATTTCCTCCAGTTACTGTGTAGTGCTTTTATTAAAAAAAAAAGTGAATGTTATTTTTAAAACTATCAATTCCACAAATATTGAGGGAGGAGCTGTGGCTTGGCTGAATCCCCATGAAAAGATCCAGGGGGTTATTGAAGTCAGGCTCAAAGAAAGCCAAGATCATGACACAGCAGCTAGAAAACAAAAACAAAATAAAATCCAAGCAGATCATTGGAAGCCCTGGCCTCATGGACTCAGCATGGGTCAGGCCTCATCAGGAGCATAAGCCACATTTTATAGGAGAAAGTGACAACTCGAAAGAATTTGCTGCTGGGAAACTAAGATAGAAGGAATCCAGAAGTCAAGTCACATGAGGAGCAGTTAGGAGAAAATGGATATTTTTAGCTTGGACTTCTTTAGAAAAACCCACAAGATGTGTGGTAGTGATTGTCAGGATATGGAGAGATGAAATGTGATCAAGGCAGTGTCCAGTCATCCAATATTGAAATAGGAGGCTGGGAAGGCACTGGTGGGTATGGCAGGAAAGAAGATTCTGCTTTGACATGAAAAGTGGATTGTTTTTCATTGTTATGATGAAGCTTTTATTGTTCAAGAAGACAAGACAGTCAGCAATGACAGGGCAGAGTGAGAGATAGCACCAAGAGAGTCATCTAGGCTTCCTTTCCCCATTTATCATGTGGTGCTTTTTATTGCATCAGAATCTAGGAAGTTATACGTGAGCAACATTACAGAAGAAAAAGAGAGATTTTAAAGGATGAATTTATGCAGTAGGCTGCCTTGAAGTCTTCAGGAGGAAACCATATGCTAGCTGATTTTCAGCAGAAGTTCACTACATGTGACCTCAATGCCCCTTTTAGATCGGAGGGGGCCTCTGTTCCGCTAACTGGGTTTGGGACTGTTTATAACTATCCAAGTGCAGATGACAAGAAGAGTTGAGACCACCCAACCTTTGGCAAGACATGTAGCTTATCTTCAAAGGAAGAGCCTGGCTCAGTTTCCCCAAAGTAATCTTCATTGATAAGGAGGAACACAAAGCATTTTCCAGAAATCAAAATAAGCACAGGGTATATCAGTCATATCTAAAGCACAGAAATGTCCTCAACATACCAAGTGGAGACCAGTCCCAGAGAACTCACCCTCTGTTGAACCACAGGTCATAGATCAGTTCTGATCAGAAAAAAGTAGGCTCCCCTTATAGATAGTCATGAGCATTTGCTTAAGTGGCACAATTCTGATTTCATGCCCGCATCTAAAATTAAACCCTAAAGTCATGTATTTTAAGGCCCACGTAAGCATAGAACTCAAAGTTTACCTAGAGGATGATCAGCATATCCTCCTTCAGATAGAAGAAGGTAGATCATAACTGAGAGGTTCCAATTAGTCTAAGTGATTCCTTTTAGTCTAAGTGATTTTTCTGGTGAAGCACTGAACAAATAAAAATGTTCTGAATCTCAGTGCCTGGAGGATGAGATGAGATGAGATGGAGAGGGCTTCCCACAGGGAAGTTAGATTCAAGGAGAAAATTTTTATTATCTGGGAGAAAATTTTTCAAGCGGGGATCTTCCAAAGATAGACATAGACTTGAGAAGAGAGGAAGGAGTTCAATTATCAACTGATTCTGCAACTACACATAGGGAGAGGACAATCGAATGCCAAGAGTGAGAAGGGAGTCTCTGAGCCAGAGTTCAAGAGAAAGGGAAGAAAACTGTTCTTCCGGGTGAAGGGCATAGGTCACAGCTCTATTTTATCAGAATAGGAGGGAGGGGGCTTCTCTGTCTTAACTGTCTCCACATCAACTCATCAGTTTTATAAGATATGCAAGGATAAATATGCAATTTATACAAAATACAAATTAGCTCAGGGTATGGTTCAAAATTTAGGTATCTTATTTCATCGATTTCTGGCATTTCTTGATGTTTTAGTTTATTGAATAAATATTTAGAATGAATATTTAGAAATTGGAGTGTTGGCTCTTTTGCACTCTAAAGGCTTCCACCTCCTCTTCAAGAAAATTTTCCTTCCTCGTATCCCAGGCAAAATAAAATTATGGGCACAAGGCTCCAGACTGCTAGGAAATGGCTCAGCAGAGCACTGAGAGAATATTCTCACGCTGGTGTTGTGAATACAAACCTGAGTTTCATCTGCATAATAGAAAGTCTCCCATGGCCCTTTACCACACCCCGCATAGTCTATTGAATCCCATGATCCCCAGGTAGTTTAGGTATTGACAACTGCTGACTTTTCTGCTCTTCTTTTACACATATTTACTTTCCATGTGTTTTCTCTTGGGCAGAGGAGAGTGGGTTGGTGAAGGAGAGGCAATGCAAGCAGCTTGTCCTTGGGTATCTTTCCTATTCCATATGCAAGGTCCAGGACCTTCTTCCCTATTGACTACTTTGTCTGTCCAGGAAGACATAGATCACAGGATTATAATCTAAGCCTTGCAAGATTCGAAAAGGAGTAATAATGGATGGTGGTGACTGTAATGCCAGCCATTGCTGAGTATCTAGTCTGTGTATTCCAGACCTGTTCTGAGCACTTTTATGTCTTCACTTGGGCTCTATGTGGGAGGCACAATCAGACATCCAAGGGAAATTACTTGCATGAGGCTAAGGGGTTGGGTAAGTGCCAGGAATGGGTCCCCGGTGGCTGACTCTTCAGTCAGGTACAGAGGCCACCTCTACACCGTTGGAACTTCACCTGTTACCTCCCCTCACTCTTCATAGATCAACTGCCTCATGCTTTCTGTCCCCAAGCAACACCACTGTGGAGCACTCCCAACTGCTCCCCCATCTTTAAAAAGAAACACATCTACACTAGAGTTGGGTGAGACTCCCAAATAGCCGAGGAATGCATTTGCTTTTGTCAGATCATGGCTAAATTTGTAAAAAGTATTCAAGGCACTAGTTCAAACTCCCCTTGTTCTTGGAATAAAGTACAACTATTTCTTTTTCTATAAATATACATGAAATAAAAAATGAGGGAAATAATTTAATACTTTATTTTATAAAATTAAGTAATCAAATACCTCCTAAAAGGAGAACATGGCAAGATTTCTAAATGTTCTTAATACTATTTTTAGCACTTTAAAAGCTCTATACACAGTCTCTTGACATTTCCTAATTTTACTGTTTGAATACTTAGAGTAGAAAATTACATTTTTCTCATGTTTTCATTCTTTTTACTGACTCATATGAAAGACGTTTGATACTTCAAACTGCCAAAGCTACCTCTTTGGTTTAGTTATTTTTCAAATACCAGTAAAAGAATGCCTAAAGAATACTAAAGGAATTGCCAAGGTGGGGGACAATCCACTGTGGGTTTTCAGTCCTGTGTTCCATTGCAAGACACCACTCAGGCTTATTGAGGTTATTGAGCAAAT
>NW_004567102.1:12552431-12561492 GCF_000260355.1 Condylura cristata
AAAAAAAAGTGCCTTGCTCAAAACAAGGGGGATAGGGATAAACATGAAAGGAGTGTTGTAAATTAGTAATTGTTGAGAATTTTAGTTGAGAAATAAATGGGTTTTAAGAGTCTGATGTGCAGCACCATGAATGTAAATATTAACAGTGTTGTGTTCTTGAAGGTAATGAAGAGTTATCCCTGGCCAGGGAGGTGACCCACAGGCGTGGCAGACCTCTCCTGACCTGCTGCTCCTCTCAGCAATGTGTTTCAGTACATCTGCCTGTTCTGTTTCCTACTCTGTCTCTGGTGAATCCTCTCACCCCCCCCACTCCTCTGACCTGTACCCCAGTTCTTGTATGCATAAATAAATATTTTTTTAAAAAAAGAGTTATTTAATGTTCTTACCATAACAATAAGAAAATGGTAATTGTGCCACTGTATGAGAGCAGGGAGCTAGAAGCTAACTTTGTTAACATCTCTCATATACATGTATCTGGTCACTTTATACAAATTGAGCAACTTCACAACATTATACATCAATCATATCTCAGTAAATTTGGAACACATCTCGATCACTACAAGGAAATTATTTTGTAAAGTGATTTGTGGGCAGATCTTACTGTAACTGATACATAAATCTACAAATTTTTTAAAAATTTCCCTTTGCTCTTAAAGTTTCTGAGTCACACTTTTATTCATTAGATGTTGAATAAAGTCAAAAGGAGCAGGCCTTCTAGCCCATTCTGATGGTGGCTGTCCTTCCTGTAAGCCATTTGTACCCCAAACTCCTTTATCTTTATAGAGGTGATATTTTCACTCCATTCTCAGGAGTGGGAGCAAGAGAAATTAGGAACTCCTCTGAGGCCTAACTTCAAAGAAGAAACAGGCAGAAACGGATTCTGTGAGTTAATAAACATTCTCTGAGTACTTAATATGTAATCTGTACACGTTGCTGCATAAGACCTAATGAAAGCTAATACACCACATCTATCAATAAGCAGCCAGTAGGCTTAATGGAGATACAAATGAAAGAAGAATGAAGGAGCTGGACACGTTATGTCAAATAAGGGTTACTCACCAGTGAGTCACCAGAAGGACACTGGTTAGGCTAGATCTGAATGTAAGGATGGGGCTGGATTAGAACAGGAAGGATATTCCACAAGAAGCATTGTGAGCATAAAGACATGGAGGTGGAAGTGAGATCAGTCTAGGTGTGGGGCAGCAAAGAAATGCTGGAGCAGAACTAAACGAGCCTGTCTACAATGCAGTGAATTCACAGAGGGCTGTGCAGTGAGGCAGCTGTAGGTCCCTGTGATTCTAGCAAGTGGGGATGAGACCAGGAAGATATGGTAGCCAAAGACATGTCCTTCACATATGGTTAGGAGCCAAGGTATTTTCATTTCATACTCTCCAAATAAAATGGACATTCTATGTTGACTTTGGTCTATGATAAATAAAAAAGAAATTGACTGGCTTAGAGGTTTTTAAATTCCAGACTTTGTTTACACATGAAAGGATTTTTCAAAGGTCAGACTTCCACTGCTCTAATCACCTTTACATATCTATGTTCAGTGTTATTCTAGTTCTATAAACAAGCTTAAAATAGAAATTGATAATGCCATTTGATTTTAAAAGGGAAAGTGCTTCAAATTTCTGTGTGTCTACAGCCAAATGCATTTTTTCTCAAGCAAGGTCAGTAGTTCTTCAGAAACTTTGCAATTTATGGAATAGGCTTAAGCAATTTGCCAGTGATGGCTACAGCCCTCTTTTTCATGTGGTGTCTAGAATGTAGCAATAGAAATACATGCATTTATATGAAAATTTTCAATATTAATTGAAAGATAGTCTACCATTAAAAAGAGTTAAAAACCATTTTAGACTAAAAAATCTGTATCTAATGCATCAGCAATATAAATAGAATATATAACATGATTTTCTTTAGGGACAGAATTGCAGATTTTAAATTCTCCTTTTTGTACTTGTATTTTTAATTTTTCCACAAGAAGTATGTACTTCTTGTGCAACTTTTCTTCCATTCAGTGTCTAAACACTACTTTGGATATATGTGAGATGTTAAAAGTGATTATATTTGGGGGCCTCCCAGGTGGCACAGGGGTTAAAGTCTCAGCACCATCAAGCTATCTCCAGCCACAGCTGCATGAGTTCAACCCCCGGCCAGGGAGGTGACTCACATGGCACAGCAGACCTCTCCTGTCTCACCCACTGCTCCCCTCAGCAGTGTACTCCAGTCAATCTGCCTGTTCTGCTCCCCTCTCTGTCTTGGTGAATCCTCCCATCCCCAGAACTTTTGGCCTACACTCCAGTTCTTGTATACATTAAAAAAAAAAAAAGATTATATTTAGGACATGATCAGAAAGAGATTTTATAATTATGGCAGAGGGGTGGGAAAAAATAGTATCAACATTTTCAATAGAAGCAGAACATGATAGTAAAATTATAATGAAACTCTCCTCATTTATAAATGGCTGTGATGACCTTGGATAAGTCATCTAAGCTTCTTGGTCTTATTTTTCTGTGTAGAAAAAGCTGATAGTTCAAACATCTCTTTTGCTTGAAAAAAGTTAACTATGAACAGTACTTTTCTCAACAACCCTGGAAATTGACCTAGCTCCTGCTACCTTTCCATCTTAGTGTTCAAAGAAGGTTTTTGTTCCTACCTACATACTTAGGAAAACAGCATGTTATCTAAGAGAGGTATCGTTAGCAAGGGAGAGACAGCCAATAGATTCTCTCTTATAACCTGGAAGTTCTTTAGGTCTTGGGATAAACTCTACTATTTCAATTGCTAGGGAAAAGTCAGGTTAATTACTGGATTTTCTAATATCAGACAGCATTACGCATTCCTGTGTGAATTCCCATTTCCTTTTGTTTCAGGAAAGTTCCTCATCCTTGGATTTTTGCCCGGTAGATTGTACCTTGTCCTAGGAGCCACTGTTTGGCAAGGTTTAGTTCACAAGATTAGAAGATAATGGGAAGCCAGTGCCTCTACCTATCTTTTCATATTTTTTTCTTATATGTTTCCTCAGTTGCTACTATCGCTGACATTTCTGCCTTAATTCTTCATGTCCTCATGGTTTACCATTCATTTTTACCATGAAGCATTGCCTAATTTATTTTGCCCACAAAAACCAATCCTTGTAGAAGTTTATGTGCAGTTATTTCCAATAACACACGATCTAACACAAATGCTTTCTTCTTGTATGTTATCATCTACTTTTTTTTTTTTTAAGATTTATTTAGTTATGCATACAGAACTGAGATATAGGCCAGAGGTGTAGGGGGATTGAGAGGATTCACCAAGACAGAGTGGGGAGCAGAACAGGCAGATTGACGGAATACACTGCTGAGGGGAGCAGCGGGCAGGTCAGGAGAGGTCTGCCGTGCCATGTGGATCACTCCACTGGCTGGGGATCGAACTTGTCTTGCAGTGACTTTGATAGCTTCATAGTGCTGTGCTTTAACCAATTGTGCCACCAGGGAGAGCCCTCATCTACTTCTTTACAACAACTTTCTCACTTTATCTGGAATATAGAGACTTCAAAATTGGGGAAGGTTCATAACAATAAAATCGTTAACTTGTGTTGCTATTCTAGTAATTATTTGCTTATTCTGTGACTGTTCAGGTCTCAGTATTTGGTGACAGATGCTTTTTGATTAGTGAAAGTGTCCCTAACTAGTGACTTTTTTTTTTGGCCCACAGTGAGGATCTGATATAGTATCTACAGCAGGTATTAAAAAAAGACAAACAGAACAAAAGCCTCAACTTCATGATTTTTTTTCATCCAGGAAAGGGGGGCTTATAAGGTCCACCATGATAAACACTACCTAACCTTGCTCCCAATAATATGATACCAATAATTTAGTAGGAGTTTCAGAGATTGGAATAATGTCTTGTTAAAGATTTCACAGAAAATAAAACTGGTAAAGAAGTAGCATAAAAGTAAGATACCTGAATACTTTCAAAAAAGAGAAATTGTTAGGAATTTTGAAACATGAGAGACTCAGAAAACTAGAAGTTATCTTAGAAATCTATAAAATCATCACTTTACAGAAGAGCAATGAAAATCTCACTGAATTACCCAAGGTTAAATAAGAGATAAAATCTGGACTAGAACTCAAGCCTATAGCTTCTTAAATCTGAACTTCTTCCTACTTTGATTATGATTTATTTCTCCTGTAGTATTATGATGAAATAGGAAACATCCAGTAATTTTAATCCTTTTCTTTTTTTTTAAAGATTTATTTATTTATGCATACAGAAATGGGGTACAGACCCCTGAAGTGCAGGGGTGGTGAGAGGATTCTCCAGAGACCAAGTGAGGAGCCGAACAGGCCGACTGATGAAGTACACTGCTGAGGGGAGCAGTGGGCAGGCCAGGAGAGGTCTGCTGCGCCATGTGGATCACCTCTGGGGCGGGGATCAAACTCATGCTGAAGGGATCAAACTCATGCTGAAGGGGCGTTAGCTTCTTAGTGCTGTGCTTTAATCCACTGCACCACCAAGGAGGGTCCTAATTTTAATCATTTTCTATCAGGAGCCAATGCCTCCTTGAGCAGGGATTTCCCCCTGCATACTCTCCAGTCTTCAGGATTGACTGCTTCCTTTTCTTCATGCCAGTAGGATGATTCCATCCTTATATTCCACCACTCTGAAATCAGCATTACTATGAAAATCAAATGATCAAACCAAAAAAGCATACCATTACTTCACTTTGGATGAATATTATCAGTGACTGTGAGGCAATGCCTAAGAACTGAAAACACTGTGTGATGTGGTCATGAGTAAGCACCAAATCCTTCATGAGCATTCTTTAAGACCTAAAAATATTTTGCTAAGCAATTTTACAAATTGTGACTTTAAGTTAGTCAGTTATTACCAGAATTAAATTATTATTGCAATTGGTTGTGTGTGGTCCACTGGAAAAAGTATAGTCATCTAGGCCTTTAAAGGCTCACCCTTCTCCATGATGCTGTGGTGGGAACAGCCGTTTGGAGATGGTCCATGGTTATTATTACACAACTGATGTAATAAATCTCGTTATTGCTTGTTGAGATTTTCTACATCTGTAGAACATTTTAGGGATCCATGGAGAGATTCCCTCATTCATGAAGGACTCCTGTTAGCTTGGTTGGGGTGAAAAAATAAAGTATCTAGATAAGCACTGAGAGTGTTGTCTATTAAATGCTGTATTTGTTAAATAGTTCATTTCACACCTATGAAATAGGACACTAATTTTACTTCTTCACTAATTAATTCAATAAATCAGCACTTGGTGAGTCATTATTTTGGGAACAAACAGAAAACATTCTGTTTTTACCATTGAATCTCCAGTGTAGGACTGGAAAGAGTTTTAGAAGGAGCAGATGTGGTTCCGAAGCAAACATTTCAGAAAGAAACCGAAATGACTTTCTTCTATAGGCCCTTTTTACCACATGCCAGTGCCTGGGATGATTACTCAGAGTCATTCTTTTTCTTTCATACCTGCAATAAGTCCAATGCTGGATTTGCCTCCTTTGCATGCCAGGCATTAGCTTTCTGCAAATGAGCTTTTCCTTATCTTTTCCTAGCATAAGAATCACAGAGAAATTAGTCAACCTCTGGCCACCTAACAATCATTACTGCATACTCTTCTTTTTTGTTTGTTTTTTAAGATTTATTTATTTATGCATACAAGAACTGGGGTACAGGGTAGAGGAGTTGGGGTGGTGAGAAGATTCACCAGAGAGAGTGGGGAGCAGAACAGGCAGCTCGATGAAGTACACTGCTGAGGGGAGCAGCAGGCGGGTCAGGAGAGGTCTGCCATGGCATGTGGGTCACCTCCCTGGCCACAGGGATCCAACTTGCATTAAGTGGCTATAGCCAGCTTGCAGTGCTGCTACTTAACCCTTTGCACCACCAGGGAGGACCTCATACTCTTCTTTACTAGAACAGAAGCCTCTAAAAGAGAGGAAGAGGAAAGAAAAACTATTGGGATTCATGAAATAAAACCCCCTTGTTTATTTTTCCAAATCAGAAGGAAGTAATTCTAGTGGTAATTCTGTTACAGGGCAGAGGGAGGAGCACCCAGGCCCCACCCCAATCTGATCACTCTAAATAGGTTCTGCTATCTATCGGTTGCATCAAGAGAAAAGGATTCTTTAGTGGAAAGGATCTTTAACATCTTTAACATAATTAGTGTGCAACAAAGAAAAGAAAAAGAATATAGATTTCAAATCCAGCTTCCAAAGTAACCTATCCCCTGTGTGTAAATGCCCAGCCAAATGGTTGCTCCAAAGCAGGGTCACTGAGACCCAAAAGCCTGCCACCAGTCTAAAGCACTGCTTGTTGGAATCCAGAGGAAAGGAGCTGAAATGGACACAGTGTACCTGGGACAGAAGGCATAAAATCAAAATCGAAGTTGCCATTGATAATCTCCTCAGGGGTCTCTCATCACATCTGTTTCAACCAGTCCAAGTGCAGCTACTTCACATCTCTCTGCTCCATGTGCCTCCTCTAGGTCTCCTTCTAGATTTCCATCTTTCTTCCTTCCTTGTCAGTCTCCTCTCTAGCTTCCTCTCTTCCCTGCTCAGTTCCAGCCTTCCTTAGGGAACATGGAAACTCCCCTTTCCTGCAGACCACCCTGTTACACTCCTTCTCCCCTTTTACCCTGCCTTTCCACCACCATCCTGGTTTTGGGTTTTGAAGGTAGTGCTCATGTTATTAATTTGAACTAAATGGATGTTTAACAACAACTGTGCTGTCTTAAACATAAAACTATGTCCTGAAGAAGCTCAGAATTTAAAAACAAGCTCAATGGGACATAGTTCTTAAAGACTCTTGCAAATAAAACCCAGAAAAACTTTCTGAAAGTGCACTTTATATTCCTTTGCTTTTACAAAAGACTTACATTAATATCTACTTCCAGTAACAGGAAAAAATCCAAAGGTTTTTTTTTTTTTTTTTTAACACCAAAAGGCCAAAAACATAAGCATTTCAGCTTTAGTTTTGTAGCAGTTCTTACGATGGTGTAGGAGAAACAGGATGTGAAGCCAGAGGCCTGGGGGTAAAAGAATTCACCAGAGACATAGTGGAGAAGAGAAGAACAAAAAAGGGGAATTTATAGTATAGCTCAGAGAAGCAGTGAGCAAGACGAAGAAATCTGTGTGAATAAGGATTTGGGGCTCCCTTTTATAACCTGTTTTTGTTGGCACTTCATGACTGGGGAATCGGTTTGGGCTAGTTAGTCCTGGGAGGTCTGATCTTGGGCACTGACCTTTGACAAAGAATGTGTCCTGGCCCTGTTTGGCATTCAGGGTCAAAGAGATCCCAAAGGCCTGGATCCCATAGCAACCATATCAATTTCTTTTTATACAAAACTCCCATATCTTCCTGCTGGACCAGGGGTGGGGGCTTTCTTTTAACCTTATTAAAGATTACCTGGATAGGCAATGCCTTCACAAGAGTGAGAGTGAAACACTCAGCTCCTTTCCCAGGATGTTGTATGCTTTTTATATCATCCTTTCTTTTACTATAGTTAGTGCTATTTTGAATTTTATGTGTTATTTAGTATGACTTGGTAGGTTTTTTGGGTGTCTGGAAATGTTAAAAAAAGTTTTCCATACAAATTAATTGTAATTATTTCTTTTTACCCTATTTTAGTTTATGAAAGGAATGACAGAGAGACCTGTGCAAAGATCTTTTATCCCTTTCCACTTAATGCTGGATGAACTACAGTAAGTCATTAATAAAATATTAATCTGGTTTAAATGAAGTTTGCTTTGCGTCATTTTATGGTGCTTGAGCTCCAGACTGAAAAGAATAAGATTTCTTCACGGCAAGATAACAGAAATAATTTTCATGTGTTACTAAAGCTTACTTAAGTCTTACCCAAAGTAAAATATAGCATTTAAGTTATGTTTTATTGCTCTTATATAATTATATAAGCTATATGCTATGGCATAAAGTTACATATTGCTATATGTTATTTTCGTGGCTTAATTACCATCTTTACATTTCAGTGGGGTTTGGGTTGGGAGGAGGTGACCCTTCCTCATGTAGTCTTTCAGAGCTCAGATTTTCTCCATAAGTGTCTCCAATCTTCCCTAGGGTTTTAGAGCCATTCACTGAAACCCTGGTGGAGGAACAGAACGGGGAGCCCAGCATCAAGGCTCTTTCTAGACCAGACTTAGAAGTGGGATACCTACTTCTGTCCACATTCCATAGCTCAGAACTCAGTCACATGGCCATAGTTATCTGCAAGGCAGGCTGGGAAATATAATGTAGCTGTATTCCCAAGAGGAAAATGGAAACAGTGCACTGAAAAATGTCTAAAGACTTCAAGAGACAGTGGAGAAGTTTCCTTGCTCAGCAAAAGAAAGCCAGGTAAAATGAAGTGGCTCTGTATGAGAGGAAAAGGAACAATTCAATGGTCCTGCAGGTTTTTCTTTTGTCTTTTTGTTTTCAGCACTAAAGACAATGTGAGTTACAACATTAAAAAGAGCTGAGGGCCAATGTACTTTGTAGTATGCCTGTCTTCTCCCTGCTCTGTCTCTGGTGAATCCCCTCACACCCCCACCACTGTCCTGTACCCCAGTTCTATATACATAAATAAATAAATCTTAAAAAAAAAAAAAAGAGCTGAGGGCTCGTCTCAGATGTAAAACCATCTCTTCTTCTGGAACTGTGGCTATGATGCCCAGCCTTGCTGCTTGAATTTTCACATCAGCAGTTATTTTAGCATCATTGTATGTAATTATGCTCTGTTATTTTCTACCTATAAATTTTACCTACGATTTTTTAATGAAGATGTGGTTGACCCATAGTTCATAAAATCCAAAGATTGGGGTGTATTTATGAGCATGCATGTGTGTGTGTGTTTGGGGGCAGTAATGAATGATCTTCAAGAAAAGAAGCAGAGTGGGCTAAATATACTAGTAAGAACAGTATTTTTTTTTTAATATTTATTTATTTATGCATCCAGAACTGGGGTACAGGCCAGAGGTGCAGGGGGTGGTGAGACGATTCACCAGAGACAGGGTGGGGAGCAGAACAGGCCGACTGATGGAGTAAGATGCTGAGG
>NW_004567102.1:12561592-12563219 GCF_000260355.1 Condylura cristata
GGGATCGAACTCATGCTTTAGCTTCTTAGTGCTGCTTTAATCCCGCTGCACCACCAGGGAGGGCCCCAAGAACAGTATTTTATAGAAATCTATTGCCTGAGAAGATTTGTAGACATTTTGGACTTCCCTTCATCCCACGTACCCCAACTAGAATACCAAGCTTTAGAAACTCTAGTTACTGTTTACTGGTGGCTGCTTTGTTAAAGATCCAAATTCTGTAGCATCTACTGGCCACCTGTCACACATCAATTCTGAAGACCAGTCCTATGGGTTAATGGGATATTGATGGAATTCAGTAGATATTTTCAGAGTGAAAAATTACTGATGTTGTTTGATAACATGGCTATCAAACTAGACAGAGGGAATGCTTCTTATTACTATCTAAGCTTCCTTTCTCTGATTATATTATTCCTCATAAGGATGGCAGTGATAATAAGTTTGAAGACATTTAGAGAAAATAGATTTTTAAAGTAAGAACTAAAAGTGCACTAAATGATCTTCCTGGTACCAGCACTGCTCCATGGTATTTTAAAAGTCTGGTGTTCAGGGGCTTATGAATTATTGGAAGAAATGATTGCTCATATTGTTTAGAAATGAGGGAATTTGATAGTCTTCAATATAGTATCTCTAAAATACCTGCATAACTCATACTTTGGAGGTAAACTGCTGATAGTGACCACACAAGAGAAAGAGGTAATAGCACAGATCCTGGAACCAAAAATGCATGGGTTATATCTTGGCTCAGCATCTTCTATCTGTGTGATGTTAGGAACGTTTCTTCACCCTTCTGTGCCCAATTTCCTCTTTTGAATAGTGGAGATAATGCCATTAGATGTATGATAGGGCTGTAATATGTAAACATTGCTAGAAGGGTCCTTGGCAGGAAGATGATCTAACTCTTCTATAAGGACAAACTTGAGGGCAGGTGTCTATCTTTACATACACACATACAAACATACAATTGGCAATCTTTTGGTTCATTTTAAAAAGCAAATGAATGAATGAATAATGAATGAGTAAAGACACTTTTTGGCTTTTCTTAAATGAATGATATAGTATGACACCTTGAATGATATAGTACGACATAGAAAAAAACTCAGTCAAACATCAATAGAGTCTTACAAATTGGTATGTGTGTTTAGTTTTTATAAGTAAATATTTTCATTTGTATTTCAGCTTTTGACCTATCGGAGGAAAGTGCCTCAATTTAATTTTATTTTGTACATGTTTTTCCTTTTGGCTAGATAACAAATTAACACAGCATGAGAAAAGAATGTTGGAAATGCAACTTAGGAGCTAGACCAAAATTTTTTGTTTTTTATATTTGGTTTTGGACCCTTTAAAAGGGTTTTCATGGAAAAGGAATTCCAGTGTTCATGGTGGTCTCTTCCATAAGAGAAAGTGGGGATGATAGAGACCTCTAAAAATTAAGTTAGTAAGAAATTGATGTTGACAGCAAGCTGTTGAAGGAGAATGTGAAATATGTGGGTTTCAGCTAAGCGGCTTGTTTGTTCAAACCTGAAAATAAGAATCAGGACATCGGTGACAGGAAAAGTGGCATGGCAATGCTTAGTTACTAAAGAAAAGCAGAATTGGGTTTCAGGTTAAAAAGATGACAGCTAGGGGC
>NW_004567102.1:12564265-12575432 GCF_000260355.1 Condylura cristata
TATATAACTCAGGACTTTTTTTACTGCTGTATTTATCCCCTTCATGACAAAAGATGCAGAAAAGCCTATAGTTGTGACTTCTCTACCCCATCAACTCTGCTTTAATGCACATCTACCCATGAAGTTCTCATTGCAAAACAATGTGTGATTAACCATTGGAAGTGAGGCTGGTGTGGAGTCATAGGGCGCCCCTCTTATAGATCAGATTTCTGGTGCCACAGAGGAGAAAATGAGGTGCAGAAGGTATGCTTGAGCAGAACAAGCAGAACTCAGTTCACACCTTCTTCCTCTGAACACTACATTTCAATCCAAAAGAGAGGCCTCTTTTTTACGCTGAGCTTTCTTGATGGGATAGAACTGCTCTCTGTTGAGCACTGCTGAGAAAAACACTGCCTTGGAGCTCATTTCTTTAGTGAAAATTTTCATTTCTTCTGAGAGAAAAACAAATTGAAAAAGCAAACACTGTTGCTTATTTCCACCACGGAAGGCAACTGTATAGTGAGCACCTCTGTTCTTACCTAACTTCATTCCAAGTATTGCGGACAATTTCAGGATGCTTGTGTAATAAATCAGTTTGTCACACTTCTTGGAACTGAAGACTAAAATCAATATTTCCCTATTCAGTGAGGCTCTTATTTGTTTTGAAAGAAGAAACGGAAAGCATGTGAAGTGCTTACACAACTCCAATCACAAAGAATCAATGTTTATTATTATTATGAGTATTGACTTATCATTCTCTCAAGCTCATGGTGTCACCATATTAAGATCTATAAACTTTCAGAATGTTCTAAAATAACAATTTAACTATCCTGCATGTTCTTTCCATTGCTACACTAGAAAAACAAGTTTTCATTATGCCCTGGAAAAATTTTAAGTTTCGGTCATCTTTATACTTAACATTTTTTATTTAATTTTATATATCTCTTTACATTATTATTCATTTTATAACAATATTTACTTACCCTCTCCCACCCATTATCACCATACCCCCCCAACATTCCTCCTTCTTTCTGATCCCTACCCCCCTCCCTATAGTATTTCCAAGGTTTATAATTGTCTGTTTTTGTATTGTTTTGTTGTGCCTCTTTCCCCCATCTTATTTGGTTCTCTTAAATTCCCCCTATAAGTGAAACCATTCAATATTTTTCTTTTTCTTCTATTTCACTGAGCATAATCCCTGAGCTCCATCCATGTTGCTGTGAATGGCATGAGTTTATCTTTTTTGGTTGCTGAGTAGTATTCCACTGTATATATACACTACATCTTCTTGATCCAGTCACCTAGTTTCGGGCATTTGGGTTATATCCAGGATTTTCCTATTGTAAGCAGTGCTGCAATAAACACAGGGGTATGTATCTTTTTGAATTAATGTTTCTGTGTCCTTTGGGTAGATCCTTAGCGGTGGAATTGCTGGGTCATATGGTAGTTCCATTTTTAGTAGTCTGAGGAATCTCCGTAGAGCTTTCCCTAGTGGCTGTACTTAACATTTAATTAGGCTGTAGTTTTATAAACCATTAAGGCCCATTAAAGAACAATGGGAACTGAGTTGCAGGGACATTTTTTACTTTGTTCAATCATCTGCTATGTAAATAACCAATGTTTATCGTCACTCTGACTTGCTTTACTGTGCATAATTCCCCCAACTCCTTCCATTTTGCTATAAATGGCAATATTTTATCCTTCCTTATGGGTGAGTAGATTACTGATGGTCTGGGGCTCTGCAGGATTGGATAAGCTTGTCGAAGAAGGGAACAAAGTGAGGCTCCCCCTAACTGGAAAGAGCTTATACTAGGTTGGTAAGGGGTGAGGAAGAGGAGCTGAGTCCTGAAGAGTGGGTGGGTGATGTGAAATGAGGGAGTTTAGGAAGAAAGGCACTCAGGTACTGGGTACTAACCTTGCTGAAAGAGGCACAGAAACTGCAAGAAGTTCAGGATCTCCTTGGGTGGTCAGAGGCAGACTTGAAACACTGATGACTACGGACACTTCTTTTATTCTGCATTAGGTAAAATCCTTGATTCTACTTCAAGGGTCCTCAGAATTAATTACTCACATAGAATTTACTCCTGGTCCAAAGATACAGGACTTCAGAATCAGCTATTTGTGATGTCTTACAGGTATCTATGAAGTTGTTTCTTTGTATACCTGTCGTGTGTTCTGAGTCATACTACTCCATTGTTCTTGATGATGTCGTGTGTTCTGAGTCATACTACTCCATTGTTCTTGATGATAGACTTTAAAACAGCTTTATTGAGATATAGTGCACATACCGTACATAAGTGTAAGACTCAGTGGCTCTTCATATATTCAGTGATGCAGCCATCATCACAGTCAACTTCAAATATTTTATGGACTCCAAAATGAACTCCCCTTAGTCATCATTTGCTCAGTCATCCCATGTCCCAGAGCCCCAGACAATCAGCAGTCTGCTTTCTTTCTTCACACATTTGCTTTCTGGAAATCAGGTAATACGTAGTCCTTTGAGTCTACACACTTTAGCACATTTTCAACGTTCATCCACATTGTGGCACTTATCAATAATCCCTTCCTTTCATTGCCAAATATTACATTATATGGATATGCCCCATTTTCCCTATGCATTTGTCTGTTGATAGAGTTCTGAGTTATTGTCCCCTTTTTGGCTATTGTAAATAATACTGCTATAAAGATCTGGATGAAGGTTTTTATTTGATGAAAGCATCAAGACAAAAAAGATTTGCTCCACATTGTTCATTGCAGCATTATTTATAATAGCCAGGGAATGGAAACCACCTCCGTGTCCACTGATAGAGGGCTGGATTGAGACAATATGTATATCTACCCAATGGAATACTACTCACCCTTAAGGAAGGATGAAATATTGCCACTTATAGCAAAATGGAAGGAGTTGGGGGTATTATATGTAGTAAAGCAAGCCAGAGTGACAACGATAAATATTGGACATTTATATAGTAGATGATTCAACAAAGTAATACACAAAAACTAGAAGACAAACTAGAGGCTAAGTGGGAGAGTTCAGGAAGAAAGAGCCAAAGGGGATATCAGGAATGGGGTCAGGAAAGTAAGGATTTTTGTTTGAACATCTATGTTCAGTTCTATTGGGCATATCCTGTGGAATGGATTTCTTGTATGATATGGTAACTCTATGCATAACCATTTGAGGAACTGCTAGACTGTTTTTTAAAGCAACCACACCATTTACATTCCTATCAGCAGTGTATGAAAATTCCAGTTTCTCAATGTTTCACTAACACTTATTACTTTCTTTTTGACGATAGCCTTCTAAGTGAGTGTGAAGTGTTATCTCATTTTTACTGTGATTCCTATTCTTGATGGCTAATTATATTGAGCATCTTTTTGTGTGAGTCTGTGTGTGTGTTACTCTTCAAATATCTTCTTTGATGAACTGAGTATTCAGATCCTTTGCCCAAATTATTTTTTTTAAGATTTATTTATTTATTCATACAGAACTGGGGTATAGGCCAGAGATGTGGAGGATGAGAGGATTCACCAGAGACAGAGCAGGGAGCAAAACAGGAAGATCTGAGGGGAGCAGCGGGTGGGCCAGGAGAGGTCTGCCGTGCCATGTGGTCACCTCCAGGGCAGGCAGGGATCAAACTTATGCGGTGGCTTTAGCTTCTTAGTGCTGTACTCCAACCCGCTGCGCCACCAAGGAGGGCCCCTTTGCCCATTTTTAAATTGGGTTATTTGTCTTTTAAAAATTGAATTGAAATTTAGTATTCTTTATGTAGTCAAAGCATAAGTCCCTAAATAGATCTATGATTTGCAAAAATTCTCTCCCACCCTATGTGAGATCATTTGGGCTACTATAACAAAATACTGTAAATTGGGTGACTAATCACAGATTTTTTTTTTTCTTACAGTTCTGGAGATTGAAAGCCCAACATCAAAGTGTCAGCACAGTTGGGTTTCGATGAGAACCCTCTTGCTGACTGCAGACTGCTCACTTCTCATTGTGTCTTTTGTGGTACAAGCTGCTTGCTGCAGCTTCTTCTATAAGGACACTGATCTCATTCACAGGAATTTGCCCCATAAATCTTACCACCTCCAAAGGTCCCAACTCTTAACACCATCACTTTAGGCTTCAGGTTTCCAACCTTCAAATGAATGGGGGTGGGATGCACAGATACTTAACTCATTTATTTATGAGTTGTCTTTTTGCTTTTTGAAGAAACTTTGAAATACAAATGATTTTAATTTTAGTGATGTCCAGTTTATCTATTTTCTTGCAGGTACTTTTGCATTCACATATATAAACAAACCGTTGTCTAGTCCCAGGTAATAAAGATTTAGACCTGTTCCCTTCTTAGAATTTTATAACTTTAGGTATTATATTTAGGTGCTTCATGCCTTTTCAGATTAGTTTTGTACATGTTGAGAGGTGGAAGTTCAATTTCATTCTTTTGCATGTGAATATCCACTCTTCCCACATACAGATTTTTAATTCAAATGAACTTATGCTCATATCTTTATTTCAATAATAAAGAATATTCATTTGAAATCATGCAATCAAATACATGTGGAATTGCTAGGTAAAAATAACTTTGTGAGTAATTAAAGAAAAGCCAGTTAGATATTGTGCCCATTTCACATGTGAAGAAACCAAGGCTCAGAGAACTGAACAGATTGACTATCATATAAATCTAAAGTGTTACACTAGAATTTGAACAAGTATCTTCCCACAGTGCAACCATCACTTTTTTGTTACACAGAAGCTGCCTTTTGTCTCCTATTTCCAACCATAGGGAGTTTGGGGTATTTTTTACTAGTTTGTATTATTTTATTTAGTTTAAAAGTAGAATAAAATAATCTCTGTATAACTAGTTCTGTCATATTTAGCTTCATGTGATAAAGAACAGATAAGGACTATCACATTAGGCATGATGGAAAATATTTTATGCAATCCATGACTCAATAAATAAAATACACACTGGCCAGTTAATAGATTGAGAGGAAAAGAATGAATCACTTTCATTGCTTTTGGGTACATTTATTCTACACTGAGGTGATGAAGTGAAGAGAAAACAATTTGAAATAATATTCCTGATTTGTCATTCAGGAAAAGGTTTTTAACTGTGCTGTGCAACATACACTAATGAGCCAAGGAGCTTAGCCAAGGAGCTTCCAGTTCTTCCAAAAGAAATTGATCAGTCACCTATCTAGCAAGATTTTTTTATATATATAAAATAAAAAGAACATTTCAAATCTTGATCTGTCTGGTTAAAGTCACCTGATCAGTGACCATAAAACCTGATCTACACTTAGAGTGGCTAGGTTTTACGTTAAAGCAATAATTCAAGCCACAGAAACCCTGAAGAGTGTCTCACTGGGGTCCCCAGGCTTAGCAAGGGAAATAATTTGCAAAGGTCACATAACAAAAAGTGACAGAACTGGATTTGAAAGTAAGTAATTGGATACCGACCTGCGTATGCTGCTCTTCTATGCCCTAATTACAAAGACAGTGCCTAATACACAGAGGATGATCAATAAATATAATTTTTTGTTCAATGCCTCTTAAGTGGGTTAATAACCTCCAAGTGAGTCACTTAGAAATTACTTTGTGTGAGAATCCTTTTCTATTTTATAACCAATTGACAACTCAGAAAATAAAGCACAGAAGCTAAACTATAATTTTAACTTCAATTTTATGCCTTTAAAAGGACAGTAGCGCAGAGCATACCCATGAAGTCATGATAGTATAATCCTTGACACTCTTGCACAGGTATGCAGCATGTGGAACTCATATTCCTCTAAAATAAATCACAGAAGAGAAGGTCAAAGGCATAGAACAAAAGAGGAACACGGAGTTTCATTTGGAGATTGTTCAGGCAGGCTACTTTATGTTGGAGCAACCAACATCCATGTCATCTGCTCACACTGTGTCCAGTGCAGATTGTGGGGATGGACTCTTCCCCCTCACTGGCACTCAGGGGCTCAGACAGATGGAGGCTCTGCCTTCTTGTGGCTGCAGTTTTCCCATCATGCCACCAGAGGAAGAAGGAAATAAAGGCAATTTTTATCCTTCCCTATGTCCTTGTTTCAACTTGGAATTCACACTCATCTTTTCTACTTATAGCCCTTTGGCCCAAATTGGTCACATGACTCTGCAACTGTGAAGCACAGAAAAATGTGGGAAGTGCCTGACATTCAGAGAGGCATTCAAACAGACCTGTACCATGTCCCCTTGATGGGGAGGATTATTTATCCAGGAGACCTTCTCAGTGGGTGCAGGTTGGGGAGGGGAGTTTGTGTTTAGATTCTTTGAGGTCTGCTTGGTTTAGATGTCCAGGCAGCAGACTTAATTGCAAATAATACACAACAGTACCACTGGTGGATTCGCAAAATGCCTACCGTAATGATGCTGGGTCTGTCATAACTTCACTCCAGGACACAGGAGTTCTAAGGCAAAAGATGTTCAAGAATGGACCATGAATATGAGTCACTGACCCTAGCACAGTGTCTGGAAGACACTGAGGTGTTCTTTTAGGGGTGATATTTCTGTGGGTTTTGAGGTTCATTCCCAGGTCTCGCTCAGTATCCAATGCATTGTATGGATCCAATTCATCTAACCCAATGGCCAGCATTATGCTCAGTAGCAAGAATGCCCCCAGCACCTGGAATACACAGCCCTGGGAACACAGGGTTGAGATGTGATTGTGCCTTTTCACAATTACTTACAGAGCACCACTTAAGGAATGTGTTTCCTTTTCCTGAGAGTCTAGGTAGGCTTTGCTAGATGAGAGCCTACCTAAAGCCTTTGGTTTCCAGGCAGGGAAAGAATGCTTCTACCAAGTGACAGAGTAAGATTTCTATTGAAACTGATGCTACAACTATCCCTTGGGAACATTTTTGGACACCTCATAATGCTAGACCAGGAGAACTACCAGTTTGGCAGTTCTCAACAGAAGATTGCTTCTACAGGAGGGAAAGAGAGAATGGTCATCTGAGACCCAGATGATTCACATGGCACTTCTTGTGGCCTTCACACAGGTGAATCGTGATCACAGTTTGACAAAAGCAAAGCTTTTGTGTCTATGGGCACAAATCCCTCAGAGATCAGATCTGGTTCATTTCACCAGGCAAGCAGCCTGGATCAGTTTAACTGTTGTGTTAAGGGGAGAGAAATCTAGAACATGTGGTGGAGTGAGATGAATAGTCATTAAGCTTCATATCCAATTGCAATAATAGGAGCTGTAGCTTCTTAAATTAATCCCTATGTCTGAGGTGTTTAGTAGAGATTGTGGCCGGCCACCACCACTTTGAAAGCTAGGTGATGGATTTAGTTTATTGTGGAGCATAAGCAGGTCTGAATGGTGCGAGGGAGGAGAATATCAGACGTTCTGGTGCCTTCCCCCACTTCACATCCCCTCAGGCCAACTTGGATTTTAGGTGCAGTGAACTGTTCTGTGTAAGCTCAGACTCTTTAGTGTTTCTCCTTAGCACTTAGAAAACTAGCTAGGTCCCACCACACAAGTGCTGCTGAGAAGTGCAGGGGTGTCAGCATTATCAGTGGAGAGCAAAGCCACTTGATAATTATTGCTACCTCTTGCCCTTCAGGGTGATAATACTGGGAGGGAGGTGCATGTGTTTCTCAGGTGGTCTATAAAATTCAGCTCCCAAGGCTACAACACCTACCTTGGTAATTAACCCTAACATTGGCAGAGTCTTCTTCCTGGCTTACTTCTGCTGCCTGAGGGCACCTCTCAAATAAACTATCTGCATTGCACACAGTTCCTTGTCTCAGGCTCTGCTTTCCAGATAACCTATGTTAACACATATAAATACAGAGTTTTATGTTATAGATATATATAAATGAATATAAATATACATATAAAATCCCAGGCTAGGGAGAAAAATAAGAGAAATAAGTCTATTTCTCTTGCCATTCATTATTTCAAAGGTCAGCTGTATCTACATTCTTTTTCAAGTGCATAAACTTGTCAGCTAACATTCATCTTTACTAAACGAGAAAAGAGAGACAAACACTAGCCTTGACTGGCTGTGAATTTAGCTGACGAGGATATTATACGTTTCTTTGTGGGCTTCCGCTGCATGGAAGAACCTGTTCTCCCTGAGAACACACTTGCCATACTTGCAGAGCCTGCCAGGGAGTGATATGAGATTTCAAGTCCACTATGGGCTTCTAAACTGCTTTCTTCAGCCCCTTCTGTCTCCAGAACCGAAACACTGCTAAACTAGGCTACGAACTGCTAGCTAAACTTGCAAACCACTGTGTTAGATGTCCTAATGCACTCCACAGTACTTAATTTTCTCCTAGAGAGTCATCTGCACTTTGATAGGAAAAAGATGACTAAGCAATCATTATCAGCCCCATGGGATAATTCTAGCACAGGGGAACAAATAATCCAGAGGACAGTGTGTACTACAAAGCTAACTTACTGTGACATAAAAGAAGGAAGCAGAATTTTATTGATGATTGGAGGACAAGTTATGACATCACTGATGACTATTTTTAGAATCACGTGTTTCCTCTACAATGATAAGATTTTTTGTCTGGATTTCACAGCAAAGATTTCAGGCATAAGTCTTACATAATAGATTCAGATGTTACCTGCCTTGACACATCATCTTATTTGTGTTTCTATACATTAGCAAACTTACTTTCTCTTAAACTATACACTTATAAATACCCTGAACAGAAGAATATTTTAACTTTAATTAAAACACAAATCAATCAGTTACATTTATTGAATATATTTTATAGGGAAGGTGCTGTCCTAGGGCAGTTGAGTACATAAAAGAGTATAAGACATGATCCTTGTCTTCAAAGGTCTTAAAAAACTATCATACTTTTGGCATTAGATATGTTTATGATAAATATTAAATGAGCTTACAAATTCCAGTTGCTAGTTAAAAACCATACTAAGAAAATTCATAATTTTTTCATCAATAATTACTTCAATTTTTTTTGAAGTCTAAGCTTTTTAGTCTTTTTTAAAACAGAAATTTAAGTATATTGCCTTTTCACTAAGATTTTCATTAAACAACACTATTTCTATGTAAAGTTTTTTTTTTTTTAAGATTTATTTATTTGTGCATACAGAACTGGGGTACAGACACCAGAGGCTTAGGGGCGGTGAGAGGCTTCACCAGAGACAGAGTGGGGAACAGAACAGGCAGATGGATGAAGTACACTGCTGAGGGGAGCAGCGGGCGGGCCAGGAGAGGTCTGCCACACCATGTGGTCACCTCCGGGGCAGGCGGGAATCGAACTCATGTGGAGGCGGCTTTAGATTCTCAGTGCTGTGCTTCAACCCGCTGCGCCAACAGGGAGGGCCTTCTATGTAAAGTTTTAATATAGTAATGCATGAAACCAGATTCCAATTTCTCAAGAAATATCTCTTTTTTTTTCTGAGTTAGTTAGCATCCATAAACCATGTCTTTGGGGTCTTTTTTTTTTTTTTTTAAAGATTTATTTATTTATGCTTACAGAACTGGGTTATAGGACAGAGGTGTGGTGGGTGACAGGATTCACCAGAGACATAGTGGGGAGCAGAATAGGCAGATGGACAAAGTACACTGCTGAGGGAAGCAGCAGGCAGATCAGGAGAGGTCTGCCATGCCATATGGGTCAGCTCCCTGGCTGGTGATCGAATTCGTGCTACAGGGGCTTTGGAGAGCTTCATAATGCGGTGCTTTAACCCACTGCACCACCAGGCAGAGACCATCTTTGGGTCTTTATGTCACTGAAAGTGATGTTGGATTGTTGTTCTACTCTTGAGATACCAAATACATATGTACCATCTGGACATTTTCTTGAACTAAATCTTAAAACAAAGTTAAGCAACATATTCAGGGGAGCTCACTCTGGTTGAGGTGTTGAGTGGTGGGTGCCCAACTAGCAGATGGAGAGCACTTGGTTCTCCAGAAGCCATGGCCCTCATAGGCCCTGTAGACATCATTTTCTCTTTTTAAATTCAATCCGGCATGTTCCTTCTGGCTGCTGTACTCCCACCAAGTGGAGAGAACTCTAGATAGATTCAGAGAAAAAAGTCAACAGTTTCAACTTAAGGTGTATTCAATTGCAATCTCTTCTCAAAGGCACTGAGTTTGGTTTGAAATATTAGAAACTTTTGTTTGATGAGGTTCATAATGTCAAATTCTGGACTTCAAGGGACAGAAAAGGAAGCCACCCTTATTCTAACTGCAACCTCTTCACAATTTTGCACATCCCAAGGCCATCATCATCCACCCTTCAATTTATTGGGCTAAAGAGGATAGCACAAATTGAGTTCCTTCTACATTTCTGCCTCAAAGCCTCACTGGGTGAGGCTTCTATGCTTTAGGTTAGAGATACTTACAAACCAACATGGCACTGGTAATATAAACTATTACTATTTCAGGGTACCTAAGACCACAATTTCTATTTCAGGGTACCTAAGACCAAATGAATATTTTGTGACTTTCAAATGTTCTGATATAAAGAAAGGGTGAAGGAGTGTGTAGGTGAGGGAAGGTTAGTTTATTGCAAAGAACACACAGAGGTTGTTGAGGCTTAGGGGTGTGAAAAGAAAAGCAACTTCTTTTGTCAACCTTGAGGGCTAGAGATGACTAAAGAGGGGGTCTGTCCAAATTAGACCACCAATCTATTGTCAGGCTGGTGATGCAAGGCCATAGAGTGAGTTCCCTAGGAAGGAGATTTTTAGAGAAATGACTAGAAAGAACTGCAGGGTTTTCATGGACTCTGAAATTGCACCTATACTTTTTTTGGGTATGAAAAGAAAGCATCACTTTTTAAGAAGTGATCCACAGATTTTATGAAATTTTCTAAGGATCCATGATTTCCTCCAAAATAAAACAAAAATAATCCAACCAACTAAATAAACAAAATCTCACGGTGCTAGCAAAAGTGAGGTTACTTTTGCAAGAGCATTAAAGTGGGTCTGTTTATGAACACACTAACTGGAACTGCTCCTGTATAAGATCTGGATGCACCTGCTCAGTCACACATTTTGGAAAACTTTGTAGCATTTACTTACTGTTTGGTTCTTTACAGGAGAAAACTGAAATTAAATTAATTCCTTAAAAATTCCTTTTGAAGGAACTCTCCTGCACTGCTGGTGGGAATGCAAACTAGTACAACCACTATGGAAAACTGTTTGGAGGTTCCTCAAACTGCTAAACATGG
>NW_004567102.1:12576027-12577641 GCF_000260355.1 Condylura cristata
AAATAAATAAATAAAAAGGATTTAAATTAAAAAAAAATTCCTCTTGAGTAAAAGAAAACACGGGGTTGTTGCAAAACTGGGGATTCTGGTAATTCATTCTTGCTACTATGACCAGTGTATTCACTAGGGACAACTAATTTCCAAATGAAGTTCCTGCCCTTGAAAGAAGAACATAGCCATGTGACCCTTCTCTTATAGAGCTTAGTAGTTTTTAGTTTATTTTCTGCATTTTTTGATTATCTCATTTTATACCTTATTAAAATAAATCTAATAATTACTTTTAAATGATCTTTCTCTTTTAGGAATTATAAAATGAAATGTTTTTTTGTGATCAAGAGACTTTATTTAGCCCTGTACCTTTTGTCCACTGAGGTAATATTTCTTTAAGAAATGTTCTTACCTTAGTAGTATAAAAACAGAAATAGGGTCTATGTAAGCAATATAACAATACAGCTAATAAGATTCTTACTTTGGAAGAAACTACGGGGCAAAACCTTGCCTAAAGAAATGGTCAGAATTACTGATCTCTATGGTTAGATACTATATGGCTTTGACAAATGTCATCCTTGTAATCTGGAAAGGCATCTTAGTGTCTTCTTGCTGGCAGGAAAGTAATTGAATGTGGAATCTGTCCTGGACAAATTGTGATATTTAACTTGGTGGACCAGGAACAGGTATTTGGTGAGTGCAAAGCTGGACCTTCACCTTCATAACACAACCATATACTTTCTGAGAACCTGTATAAAGGGTGATTTGATTTCTCTTCCATGGTAGGATTTTGAGGGCCCTTATCTTCACTGTTACTTGTGCTAAAAATAGAAGTGCAAAATAAATTAAGGGAAAGTGCTGAAATGTGCATATTTGTCAGTAATGTAAGATTGTCTGTGCTACTTACATGCTTACATAATTCCTATTGAAATGTCACCCAAGAGTTTTATTTATCCCTCCATACATTAGCCTTATTACATCAAGAGTAAATTGAAGCACAAATGTTATGTGAATAGCCCTAAGATTGCAAAGTTTAATTTCTGAGCTTCGCCTTTAGTTTCAATAGTACCTTTTATTTAGTTTTTAAAATTATGTCCAAACATTTGAAATTAATTTCAACTTTCCCTTATTTTCTAGGACAGTGTTTCTCAAAGTGTGATATAAAGAACCCCAGCACTGACAGCTCCCTGAACTTGTGAGAAATACAGATTCTGGACTCTTTCCACAAACCTTCTGGATCAGAAACTTTAAGGATGGGGTATTCAGTATTCTGTAGGGTCACAACATCCCTCCCTGTGGGTGATTCTAATACTTATACTATTTTGAGAGGTAGTAGTCTGGGAAAACAGTCCTACAGAAATACAGAGGAGGTGCATGATTGGAACAGTCAAAGGGCAGAGGTAGAAACAGGGTCAGAGGGCTTCCATTATTTTTAAAAAAGATTTATTTATGAAAAAAATTATTTATTTGTGAATACAGAACTGGGGTACAGGCCAGAGGTGTGGGGGTGAGACAGGAGAGGTCTGCTATACCATGTGGGTCACCCTCCTGGCTGGGGATTGTACTCATGCTGAAGCAGCTGCAGCTAGCTTCAGTTTCCTAGTCCTGTGCTTTTTTTTTTTTTTT
>NW_004567102.1:12578151-12634954 GCF_000260355.1 Condylura cristata
GGTCATAGGGAAGCTCCATGTTTAGCAGTTTGAGGAACCTCCAAACAGTTTTCCATAGTGGTTGTACTAGTTTGCATTCCCACCAGCAATGCAGCCTAGTCCTGTGCTTTTAACCTGCTGCACCACCAGGGAAGCCCGGGCTTTTCATTTTTGCTCAGCCTTTACTACATTCTTCTATGATATTGTTTCCCAGACTGTTTCATCACCAAGAGGGGTGACTTGTCTCCAAAACGGATGGTTCAGATTTGGACCCAATACATGTATTTCTTGGGAAGCCTAACATCAAGGCCATGTTCACTTAGCCCAGGGAACAGGCTCAAAACTGATAAATTAGTTAGAAACTTTCTTTACTGTAAGTGGTAGAAATCCATCTAGAGGGGTTAGAACAGTTTTAGGGTAAAGGGCACATAGAAGAGAATCAGAATTAAGGGGAATACTCTCTCAGGCTGGTTTATCATAAGGTAACTGCAAACATGGGGCTTAAGTGAGGAGATCAGAATCTCATCATCAGTAATCAAAACCAAGGGACTAGGGACTTTGCCAAATTTGAAGTCAGGCTATTTGAAATTCAAAACACTTACCTGTTTTGGCAATGGGTCTAGAAGTCTACAATCATATTTATAAAATATTAAAATAACAAATATTTGAATCTCTAACAGAGCAAACCACCTGGAAAAAAAAAAACTGTTACTGAGTTGTAGAAGATGAATTATTATCTAACAAAGTACACATATTTCAGAACAAATATACTTTTGTCTGTAATAAAAACTTGTGTCATTAAAGGGATAGAGTGACGAAGAACTTTACTTGTTTCTTTTATAATACACTCTATGGGGTAGTTGGAATGAATAAATTACTTTTAAATGCATATAAAACTCCTAGGTAGTAGAAACTTTCAAAAATGAGAGCCTGGCTCTCCTAAGTTTCAGATCTGTGCTATCCCAGGATAGCTATTTAAATTTAAATAAGTTGCAATTAAACAAAATGAAAATCTTCCTTAGTTGCTCTAGACATATTTCAGGTGCTCAATAGCCACTGGGACTATTGGCTACCATATTGGAAAGTACACATTTAGAACATCTCCATCACCATTTAAAGTTCTACTAGGCAGTTTTTTCTGATCGACAGCCTTACTGCCCACTGAAAATTACTGCCTAGTGTTCTATAGATTCTCAATTCCCCATAAAACCAAATTTATTCTTCCTTTTGCAGTCCTTCACCCTGATGTTTCTAAGTGTTTCTGTCTTACTCCCCTGACAATAAAATGCTCGAGCACATACTACAATATATTTATATTCACTTCTTAAGTCACAGCCAGACTATTGAATTAGATTGTCTGTCTTTTGCATAAGACATATTAAGAGAAACAACATTTTGAGAAGAGTATAAGTATAATTATACCTTTCCCCCCTTGCATCCTTGCAGGTTGTTTTGAGTTCAGAACCCTGTTAGGGCTCGTAGCTCTTAATGAATACAATTAGTTCAACAAGCTAAAAAACTGAAAGTCATTTTAGACAAAATCCTCTTTTTCATTATTCTTATCCATCAGACCCAAGCTGTTCAGTTTTATCTTCTAAATACTTCCCTTATTGCTTGCCTTATTCTTTTACCGCCAGTCCTTTCACTACTCCCTCAGTGTAGTTCTTCACCATTTATTTCTTTTAGAATCAGTTTAGCTTCCAGATTGGTTTAGAATTAATTTAGCTTCCAGACGGGCTTCCTTGTGTCCAGTTTCACTTTCATCCATTTAGTGCTTTACTTTACCATTGAAGTAATAGAATCAACTTCCTAAAACACAGATCTATCACTCACTGTCTCCTTAATTTATTGAAGAAAATGTCGATACTTTCCATTTCTTCCAAATGTCAGAGGAGAACACAGTCGGACTTTGAGGGTGTGCCCTTTCCCTATCTCCTTATCCTCTTCTACCCAGAACTCATCTTTGAAATACATGTTCTTGCCACACAGCACATGTGTCATTCCCTGAAAGGTAATGCTTTCTGTTGCAAGCCCTTTTCCTGCCTGTGGATTAATTTCCTTTGGGGATTATAAACTATGATATCCACAAACAGCAGGAACCATGTTTATCCATCTTTGCATCCTCAATGTTTGTTGATTGAATGAGTGAATGAATGAATATGAATGATGTTATTTATATCAGATAATGAGAGATATTCCCCACTGATATTCTGGAAACATTCTGGCTATATTTTTATTTCAAATTAAATCTGAAACACACAGGTGTTGTGACAACTCACTTGGATACCACATCAATTCTTCACAAATATTTATAATGCAGATTTAATTCTACTTGCTTGTAAATGCTAAAGATAATTTATTCTAAGAGAGATTCAATGTCTATCAAATAGAACACACCCAGCCTTTGCTGATTCAGATCAAATTAAGCAGCAATTCTAAGAAAAAACAATTTTTCCTAATTTATGTGCCAGTTCAGATTTTCTCAAAACTTACTTTTCACTATACTTCTAACAAATTGAAAAATCTCACTTCTGGCCATAATGGAGTAACAGAAGTCAGTGTTATCCTTCTGCTCTACATGATTCAAAAACAGGACAAGATAAAGAGTGTAGCATGAAAATCCCCAAGAGAAAGGAAAGAAATGAGGTAAGTCCTATGATCTCCAGTTTACCAACTATGGAAGTTTCCAGGCCACACAGCAAGGAGGGAAAATCCACAGACCTGACAGTCTCACTAAATTATGGAGATAGAGATGAAAGTTTAGGCAAATTAAAAAGACTAATATTTGCCAGGGAGGAATGTTAGAGAGGAGGGAGTTTCACAGGGAGAACAAGGATGCTTCAAAGCCTACACAACAGTCTCCTTGAGTTTTTGGCTGATCACTGACTTACATAGGATTGAAAGGAAACTACTGAGGTAGATAAGGAAGATGAAAAAGGAAACTAAAGAGCCACAAGTTAAACAATGCTGAGGGCACAGACTGAGTCTGTGTTCCCACATAAGAAAGAGTAGGAGGTGTCAATAACACACACTGCGTAAAGTCCATAAAAGGTTGTTAGTATCAGGATTATATTATCTTCAGTAAAAAGCCACTCTGGGAGATTTGAAGAGAATGAAAAGAACAGCGTGACTTATAAAACAATATCAAAAAGTATAGTGTACATTAAATTTGAAGATGCAGAAAGGTAGACAGAAAAAATACCTGAATAATAGCTGCAACATTTTCAAATTTGTGGTAACTATAATTGATATATCAAAGAAGGTCAATGAACCCCAAGCAGAAGAACCATAAAGACAATCATTCCAAGGTAAATCATAATCAAACTGCTGGAGTGACAGAGAATTCTTAAAAGTAGCTTGAGAACAAAGATACAAAAAAATAAAGAAAAACAAAATTAAAAATCATCAAAGTTCTTATTAGAAACCATAAAAATCAGAAGACAATGGCACAACTTCCTTAAAGTTTTGAAATAATAGTAATAATACTAATAAACTCTGTCAAGGTATGAAAAAAGGAGCTAATGTTTTATTATAATACACTAACTTTACTGTGAGAGAGGCTAGTCTTAATTATTTGGTGTAAATATTTATTTCCTCTTTATGTGTTTTGAACATACCCATATAATTGCATTTTTAACATTTAAATGCTTTTATTGTGTCTAATAATCAAAGTGGCCATATTCATCATAAAAGTCTATGTAAGCTGTTCATAATGTGATAAAAAAATAAATTGCCATATTTTAAAAACTCATGATAGAGTATAGAGTGTCCTGCGTTTTATAGCTAAATAAATATACCAATATACATTGGTTCCTTTATTATTCTCCTATGGGAAATTATTTTTTTCTTATTTGAGGAATTTCAATTCACTAGATTTAAACTCACAATTGTCAATTTTTTAATGCCCTGTTATCTTGTGAATATATATATCTTAAAGAAAATGAAGATTACAGTCTTTGGGAGTGATCTGAAAGACAGAATCTGAAGACTAAACATTTACACAGAAGTTCAGGGAACTGGGCACTGGGAGCCTGTGCCCACCATCATCTGTTTTGAAGAAATCAAATCCCAAGGACAGTGGTAGTCAGTCCTGCTGAAAACCCTCTGGTTATTCTACACTTAGACTTTGAGAAATATTCTAATGGAAGAAGGGAGGTGGATCCTGCAGTGAAATCAGCTCTTTACGATCAGATGAGACTAAAAGAAGGGTGTCTGCTTTGCAGTTAACATGCGAAGAAGACAAGCCTAGCCCACATGTAGAAGTTAATGGCTATAAATATAGGTGGCTTTTCAGTGAGGTGCTCAATCTAAAATACTTTTCTCCTGCATAATGGGAAAAGAACTATTTTTAATGTGCAACTTTAATATTTACCTATCTACATGCTAATTTTTGTTGTGTCAAAAATTTCATGAAATCTGGTGTACCTATGCTGTCTTGTGTGATAGTACAGTAAGAATAAAGAAATGATAAAATGGCAGGAGGTGTGAAAAGCCTCACTTTCACCTTTTTGCTGAAGATAGTGTGAAAGAAACAGCATGTCACTGTCAATGAAGAGTTGAGTGTGATGCAAAAGTTATAGAACATTAAGGGTCAATAGTTTTATGGACAAACTGGGTGTGAATTTAGGACAACCACCTTTTTTCCATCCCTTCAGAGGGATCTTAGAAAAGAATAACATTTATGGGACCAGTGACCTGACACTTAGATTACACACTAGGAGTTCTAAAAATAAGATGAGAACACTCTTCACTCCTTCATTCATGAAAATACTCATTGAGTGGCTTTACATGATTAATAATACTCTTCTAGACACTGAAGTTACAGCAATAAAGGAAAAAAACATTTTATGGTTTTATAAAGCTTAACTTTTAGCTGAGAGGTAGTAAAAAAATGAGGAATGCATATATCAAGCACAAGAATAAAAAGTAAATCATAGATATGGGGAAAGGGAGTGATAGTAGTGGGAGCCAACTATTTTAGATAAGGCCTCTCTGATGAGGTAACATTTTAGCGACTACTGGGATAGAGCAAGAGTGAGTTACCTGAATATGTGAGTACAGCATTCCAGACAGAGAATTAAAAGATACAAAAACCCAGAGGTAGGAGAACAAGGGGTAATGAGGAGGGTAATATTGCTGGAGTTGTGTAAAAAAAAGAGGAAATGACTGAGAAATATCAGAGGCATGTAGGAACCTTGTGTCTCATGTTTAAGACTTTGTTTTGTTCTGTGAGACAGAAAGTCACTGGGTAGTTTTGAGCAAATATGATTTAGTTTATGATTTAGTTTTAAAAGGATCATTCTGGCTGCAATATGGAGAATATAAAAGATGATGTGAATGGAAGTTAGCAGACTGATTAGAAAGTCATTATGATATTCCAGACAGTAAGAAGTGACTTGGGCCAGGATGACAGAAATAATCGAGAACCACAGTAGAGACTGGGTGTGCTCTGTAGGATGAGATGATGAATTGTGCTTGAGGCATAAAAGACAAAGCTTCAAGGATGACTCCAAGTTGTTGAGCTGAAATGCAAAGGGCACAGCTGCTTTTACCTCAGTCATGGGGAAGATTGAAGGAAGAGCAGGTTGATGAGTTGTCATCCAGAGCTCAGTTAAGTATGGCTTACTAACAAGACAAGTAGGGATGTTGAGCAGAGCTGGGTAAATGCATCTGGTGTTTAGGAGGGATTTAGTCAAAAGGAGAGCTATAGGAGCTATAAATACAAAGTCATCCTTGTTTAGACAATTACTGAGAGTCAGGAGACAGGATGAAATCACTTAGGGAGTAAATTCATTAGGAAAAACAAGAAATCTGAAGGGAGAGCCCTGAATACCCCAAAATGTGGAGGGCAGGGCAGTGAGGAAGATGAGCAAAGGAGATGGGAGAAGTAGCCAGAGGGCAGAATAACAAAAAGAAAGATTACTTCAAAGCCTTAGGAAGAAAGCATTTCCTGGAGGGCAAGAGTCCCCAGTCAAAAGGAAGACACAGCAGGGAGTAACTAGCATTTGGAATTAGACATTAAAATTTCCACTGACAAATAAAGACCAAGTCTGCTCAGTACTTAGCTCCCTTCTTAGAGTAAGTGAGATGAGTACACTCTTTTCAGATAACGTGTTCCATGGAATAACCAGCGACTTCTTAATACTCATCTAGCCACACTAGAAAATAATTAATTTTAACTTTGTGAATTGTAAAACTTTAGTAGGCACAATTTTATCCAACACAATCCTAGTCTGTGTAACTTTGTTTTTTGACCTTCACTAACATTAGCTTGCCATACATAGACCAGTGTTCAGATTCTGAAAGGAAAAACACCACCAGCAAAGGAAAACAATTTGGCAGGGCAAGGAGGGACCATCCCAGATTAGGTTTCTAGGTTGCCGGATTATCTGCTTCAGGGTACACACTTGCAAATTGACCCCCCACCCTCACCCCAAACTCTTTTTGCCTGCAGGAGACCTGGGTTGGAGCTAGGCAGAACAGGATAAGAGGTTCTTGAGGGTTTGGCTGTGTCATGCCACAGTTGTGGGACACTGATTCTGAAAGCACTGTACAACTCATTGAAAGATTGCACCTAACTGCGAATATGAGATTTCTATAAGCATTATTATAAACAAAGGGCACTCTTAATATTTCCTCTGTCACACATATGAGTAAACAAGGCCAATATTCACAAGCTATTTGAGATCATCAACTTAAGTATTTTAGAAACATTTCATATTTAGATTAGAAATAATTAGGAAGTAATATTTCCAACTAGAATCAGCTCAGCAGCATTTAACTAACTCTAGGCCCTGCCATGTTCTTAAAAATCATAAAACTTTGGCCCTCCCTGGTGGCACAGTGGGTTAAAGCACAGCACTAAGAAGCTAAAGCCACTTCCACGTGAATTCGATTCCCGCCTGCCCCGGAGGTGACCACATGGGTTGGCAGACCTCTCCTGACCCACCCGCTGCTCCCCTCAGCAGTGTACTTCAATGATCTGCCTGTTCTGCTCCCCACTCTGTCTCTGGTGAAGCCTCTCACCGCCCCTAAGCCTCTGGCCTGTACCCCAGTACTGTATGCACACACACACAAAAAAAATCATAAACCTTCATTTCCCATAAGTGAAAAAGTTTAGGCTTGTAACCAATTCATATGGTGTATTTGTGAGGCTTTTGAATTAAAAAAAAAAAATTTGTGTAGGCCCTCCCTGGTGGCTCAGCGGGTTAAAGCACAACACTAAAAAGCTAAAGCCACTTCAGGGCCCTTCCTGGTGGTGCAGCGGGTTAAAACACAGCACAGAGAAGATTAAGCCACTTCCTCATGAGTTCGATCCCCGCCTGCCCTGGAGGTGACCACATGGCGTGGCAGACCTCTCCTGACCCACCCGCTGCTCCCCTCAGCAGTGTACTTCGTCGATCTGCCTGTTCTGTTCCCCACACTGTCTCTGGTGAATCCTCTCACCCCCCGCATCTCTGACCTGTACCCCAATTCTGTACAAATAAATAAATAAATCTTTAAAAAAAAAAAAAAAAAAAGCTAAAGCCACTTCAGCATGAGCTCGATCCTGGCCCCAGAGATGACCCACATGGCACAGCAGACCTCTCCTGACTGCCCACTGCTTCCTTAGGCAGTGTACTTTGTCCATCTGCCTGCTCTGCTCCCCACTCTGCTCTGGTGAATCCTCTCACCACCCCTGCACCCCTGGGTCTGTACCCCAGTTCTGTATGCACAAATAAATAAATCTTTAAGAACAACAAAAAATTTTGAATGTAAGTTAGTTTAGTTATTAAATTAGTATTAATTACTAAATAGTACAATATTAATGTTACTTAATATCACTTCTAGCCATATTGATGTCCAAGTTAAAATAATGGTAAAACAAATTAATAATACATATAATAAAATAATACACATGAAAAGATATTTTCTCCAAGTTCAAATATTTGGCCATTCTAGCAAACTCAGCTGAAATATCTACTAAATAAAGGTAACAATATTTTATTGGCAAAAAAGTGTGATTTCAAACATTGACGATGCTATTGAACTCTGTTCGGTGTTCAAAATATTAGAAACTAACACCTATACACATATGATATTAGAAATTTTTATTTCAAAGAAATAAAAATTCTGCAGAAATTCATGTTTTTATAGAAGGCAGCTGAGTTATGTTCACGTTAGAGATGTTTTCTTAATCCTTCTAATGTCAAAACAGTGAAAATAATGAGGCACGTTATTTACAACAGATTTCATTTTTATGCTTAAAAGAACAACATTACACTTCTGCAAATTAAGCTTATTAAAATATAAACATGTTAACATTTCCTTAAATACTCTGTACTTGTGTATTTTCCCCATGCGTAGATAAATGTTCAAAGAACACTAGCAAGCACTGAGAACATAAAGTCTGACTAAGCACACACCCTACTCATACTGACAGTCACACAGAGGGAGAGATGGAAATGGAGCAATATAAGACAAAGGTAGAAACAATGAGGTTTGAGATTTTGGATCCTGAGGGAGCACAATGACCTCGAGTCATCAACACTGTCTAAGTGGAGGTGAACCTTGAGCTGGTCTTTGATGGAAGGACAGACTTTATGTAAGTAGTCACATTGAGTGAGGGCATTCCAGACCAACAGAAGCAACAGAAGCAAGCCACTGTGCCACTAGTGAGGGCATGGATAGTGGACCCTCGGGGAAGGCATCCAAGGCATACAGAACAGTATAGTTGGTGTCAGGTTAATGTGGAGTCTGGTGCTCTAGACTTAATGAGTTTGGCCTGTAGGCAATGGTACTGAGGTCTTTATTTATTTTTTTTTAGAGATTTATTTATTTATGCATACAATAACTGGGGTACAGGCCAGAGGTGGTGGTGGGGGGTGAAAGGAGACAAGGAAGCAAAACAGGCAGACCGATTGAAATACACTGCTGATGGGAGCAGTGCGTGACACAGGAGAGGTCTGCTGCACCTCGTGGGCTAGGAATTGAACTTGTGCTGCAGTGGCTGCAGATCACTTGATAGTACTGTGCTTTAACCCATTGCGCCAGCAGGCAGGGCCCAGTAGCAGAGTATTAACAAGGGTGATAATCAGAGATGATAATTTAAGGAAAACTAATCTGCATTAGGGGGCACAGTAGACTCTGATGGTGGACTCTGGGTGGTCCATGGAGGGCACATTATAGTAATAATACATGAAATGGGAGATCCTTGACTCCCAAAAATATAAACAGTAAACCAACATTTTCTCAATTAAAAAAAAAAAAATAAAGTACACTGGGGGAAAAACCTTTCAAATAAAAGTGAGCAAACTTATAGGGGAAAAAGTCCAGCATATAGGATTAAAAGGAAATGGAAGAAAAAAAAAACATTGTAAGATTCTTACACTATATAAGAAATGACACTGGAAGGTTGACCGTGGTAAGTTAAGGATTATATATTGTACATCGTGATACAATGTACAATGTATATTGTAAGTGCTACAACAATGAAAATTAAAAAAAGGAACAACAACCGCCACCAAAAAAAAAAAACAAAAAAAATGGACGGAGGAAGTGATGACGACGCCAAGGAGAAAGGTTAGGAAACTTGCACATCACCTGCCAATAAGGTGGGGAGACCTGAGTTAGGAGGTGGGAATGGATATGGAAGACCAAAAAAAGGGAGAAGTAAAGGGTGACTCTGGAGGCCAGATGAAGTGAGAATAATGATATCCTGAGAAAAATATGGAGGCTAACAAAGGAATGACAGGAATAGGGAAAACTCTTAATTTCAGTGTTAAATGTCTTGATTTTGACACTGAATCTCTCTCTTGGTTTTAAAAAGAAGATCTCTCTCTCTTCTCATACTAGCATCCATTGCGGGCAGTGCCAGAATGGGCTGGAAAACTGCCACTGTTGCCAGGAGCAGGGACTCTGAAGTATATTCCTAGTTGCTACCAGCTGCAGCTTATGAAAATAGAATGGTCTGGCCCTGGAATTCAGAGAAGGCAGCGCACAGACATACTTTCACAGACATCCTTCATCGAAGCAGGGCGTGTCAAGTTAAAGGGGAAGTGCTTTTCCACATCCTACTCCCCCTAAGATATCTAGAGAAATAAACATCAACTTGGTGTGGAGAGGCAAAATAATCTAGACCGCTGGTTCTCAAACTTTAACATGCACAAGGAAGTCTTGGAAAGCACAGATCTTTGGGCCTTACTCCTGAAGTTTCTCATTCAGTAGGCACAGGGGGTGGGGTGGGGTGGTTAAGAATATGCTTTTTTTTTTTTTATACAAGTTTCCAGGTAATGTTACTAGTGGTGATCTTGGGATAACTGTGATCCCTGATCTAGAATAACTTGACAAGGAGAAAGATGTTAAAAGATGTACCTAATCAATTTTTTTTTTTTTTTTAGTTTTTGCACACAAAGTCAAAAATCACAAAGGCTACCTTAACTATATATGAGACAGTGTGCCCAGGGGACCCAACCATTGACTGGGAAATGTGGCGAGCAACATCTGGAGGAGGGAGCAGCAGATGCTTTTTTAAGAGGGGGATAAATCCAGAAGAAAAAAAAAAGGGGGGAGGATCCTTATTCCATTTTAGGAATGAAACAAAACATATGAAAAAGAGAAGAGAATGGGAAATATTTAGCAGGGGACAGAAGAGGTGAGATGGCAAAAAAGAAAGGGCCAGAGCACTCAGCCTTCTTGATATGAGATGTTTTCTATCTCATGGGAATAAACTTCCTTAGGTTATTGTTTTTCCGAGTTGCGATGAGAATGGTCCTACCCCTCCTAGAAGGAAAGCTGCTATAAGTATAAGCTATGACCTGGGAATCTGGATACCCTCCTTTTCAACCTTCTTAGTCAAGGAAATGACAAAAGACTACTATTGACTTCATTAAGTCTTCATCAAGTAGAAATGATCTTCTGGTATATTTTAAATTCCTGAGTTTTCAGGAAAAATATAAGAAGGGGCATTTTCTTTTGATCTTGTGATAAACTCACAGTAAATGAAATTGCCCCTTTGCAAAGCACAAGCTCTTTAGAAAGCCATTGACTGATGTGGTTCGTGTATGTTAATACAATATTTCATAGAGCTGAATAATTCTTGAAAGAAATCTTTGGCGTTTAAGGAAATAAATTACATAGGATGCATTTGGTTGATAGGACAACCACATGGGACAAGTTTCTATATTGAAGGGAATTTACTGCATTATGTACCTGAAAAACCTAATTCAGGCAGAGATCTGACCACAGAGATTAGCAGCTCAGTGACATCACCAGGAAGTCACGCTGCCTCTGCTGCTCTTACCCATGATATCAACTTCATCCTAACACACTTCATCCTAGAATGCTTTTACAGTCTCAGAATAGCTGCCAAAGGTTTCTGGGGCTAAGTGCTTCCTAATTCACATCCTACAGGGAATGATTATTTATGACCCAGAAGTCTCGACAGAAACCTTGACAGTTAATTACACTGCTGAAAACAAATGTCAATAGCCAGTCACTAGGAGAACTGGTTGTGCTGGTTGGGATGTGCTGGTTGGTTTAGGGAACAGAACCACATTCCTCTAGAGCTGAGAGTAGGATTAGCACCCCAGGGTGCCATGGAAGTGAAAGCCATAAAAAGGTGAAGAGAAGGCATTAGGTGATGGGGAGATAATAATTTAGGGGTGATCTTGTGACAGGGTAGTTTTAATTACAGACCTCTTTTCCAAGGAATTGAACGCTTTTTCTGAATTGAAGATATCTATCTTATTAAAGAACAATCACTGAGTTTATTGACAGGAGAAAGCCCATAAAAAAGGTAGGGGTAGGAGATACCCAGCTGAAAACTCCATTCTAACCATGAAAATTTCTGTTCAGATATTGTGTGTACTACAGAGGAATTGGAAATCGGCTTTGTAAATAAAAGAAACAGAGCCCTTTTTGAAATTTTTCCTCAGAAATGAATACATTTTATTTTAAAAGCACTTTCGTCTAAGTATCAAAAATCACTCTTGAATTGTTTCATCTGTTTTTGACAGACTTAAATCTTAGCCTCATAATGAAGTGTCAAAATGAAATGGCTGGGAAAGTAATGACTGCAATTTTGCCAATGGTTTCTTTGCACCTTTGAGTGAGTCACTGCTCCTTAGCAAAGCAGTAAAAAGAGAGAAGCATGGCTAAAAATTAATAAAGGATTCTGGCAGATTGGCTCAGTCTTGGACTTAATCATATCTACCCTTCCCACTCATTCCTAACACTTTTTTTTTAAGGTTTATTTATTTATTCATACAGAACTGGGGTACAAGCCAGAGTGCAGGGGCGGTGAGAGGCTTCACCAGAGACAGAGTGGGGAGCAGAACACACAGACTGACTACGAACACAGCTGAGGGGAGCAGCAGGTGAGACAGGAGAGGTCTGCTGTGCCATGTGGATCACCTCTGGGGTCATAATCAAACTCGCACTAGCCTGCAGTGCTGCATCCTAACCCATTGCACCACCAGGGAGGGCCCCCTACACCTTTTTTATGCCCTCTAAAACATGGGCACACTGTAGTAAAAAATGTTAGAGACAATTACATAAGTAAATACAACTTGTTCAATCCTATTCTTCTGGAGTTGACAGGTATACGTTTGTTTCTGTAACAAATTCCTTAGAATAAATTGAATTTGCAACTTCTCATGAAATCCATAGGGATTTGAGTTTGCTCTCTCCACAAAAGCAATCAGCTATTTCTAAGTATGAAAAGGGAGAAAAGCTATTCACAGTACTTCTCAAATACAAGATTGGGCAATGATATTTTACTGAGCAAGGCACAATTATTAAAACATACTATCTTGAAAAAAAAAAACACAGAAACAACTGCTCAATGTGATGAACCCCCAAATGCCTATTGTCATTAACATATAGGTAGGTTGCATACCAATGAGTAGGTGCTTTTTTTCTCCCCTCAACTCTGATTACACAGTCCTTCAGGAAGTTGTCCTTTCTTTTCTGTTGTTCACCGATTTTCCCACCTAGTCCTTGAAGTTTTTTCTCATACCCTCCCTGTGGGCTCCTACAGCAATTACGTACTCAAGTGACCTGGCACTGATCATATGCCATCTTAAGCTGCTATGTTGGGCTGCTTCTTCAAGTTGCTATGTCTCATCTTCCCAAGCACATTATGAGCAACTCAGAAACGTTGTGTCTTTTTCATTTCCTGGTATGTAATTAAGTGACTTGAGTTAGACTGATTTTTTTCTCATATTCTCCCTAAGGAAGCCTGGTAGTTCATGCTGCTTTCTCGTGATTGTTTATCTGCAAAACCACTTCTCCAGCAGTGGAATTATGGGGAAAGGTTCCCTTCCTGTATTTTCTGAGCTACAGGGATGTGTCCATTGAGGACTTTCTCCAAATGGGAGTTTGCAGAACTCTCATTATTCAGAGAAAGAATTAAAGTTCTTGCATTCTGATTTTTGTTTGGTAACCAGTGGCAGCACTTAGTACTTATAGTCCACTAAGCACATTTTTCTGTGCTCATTTGTGAAGGGGTTCTCATACCGCTTCAGTGGTCTCAACTCCAGGATAACAGCTGTAAGACCACAAGACTGTGTTCATGATAAAATTTGATCGCCAGCAACTTTGCAGGCAACTTTCCTCTGACTCACTAAGTATTTGGTACATGAGAAAATAAATTGGCTCTTGGTACGCAAACTAAGAATGGGTACAATTTTCTGGGGATTATTACTAAGGGTTTGTAGGATTAAATTCCTAGTGCAAATATCTATCTTGGTATATATTGCCCAAATGCAATTATTTGCTTTCCACCGAATAACTTTGTTTTGTCTGTGCCTGAAAATGAAATGTTTCAAGGCTATTTTTAAATATAACCAAATTAAGGACTTTCAAAATGAGAAATTTAATAGAAAATTAGACTGAGGAATTGTTCGTTGTCATCTTTATTCAATATTTATCTTTAAAGTTGAATCTACCTATAGATTTTAGTTATATATCTATTTTGCCAACACATCAAACTCAAAGTTTTCCAAGTAAAATAACATCTAGTTCCCAAACTTAATTCTCTTTCTGAGTTCTAGATTTCCAACACCTTTTTGAATCTCTTAGATTCAAAGTTACAGTAACACTCAAATCCTCTTAACTGATCTGCATTCCTTATCACTTTCTAAATCTGGTAGATTCTACCCTTCCAGTCTCTCATAGTGGCGTTCATCACTACAGTCCTACCTCACCTATACCTTTAATACTTCACTAGAGCCATGCAACAGTGCAACCATTCCTAAACCAGGTATTAAGGGGTCTTCCCTATTAGGCCTTTTCAGAATGGTAAACCCCTAATTTTGTTCCCTTGCATTTAAAGTTTCCCCTGTCTGGAAGTTCATATAATCTTTCCACAGGAAATCCTCTAAAATCACCCTAATCAAATATGCCTTCTTGACTCTCTACAGTATTTGGGCATTTCTCATCCTGCATTCCTTACAGTTATTTATGAACCTGATATACTTCTGTCTTCTCTGAGACATCATCTCTTGGGGGCTGAAAACATGATTAAGTCTTCCCTACAGGTCCTGCGCTCATTGCACTACCTTGCATAAGGAAGAACTCAATACACGAAAGAAACATAGATGAAATATTGTTGGTATGCTGAAGTGGCTTGATCTCTTTGTGGTAGTCAGTTGATCCTCAGTCATGCTTCTAGATTGAGTAACTATACATTGTCATGTTTGTTCTACATTTATCTTTCTAGTGTTTTGCTGACATAGCAGACTTAGCCCATATTACCTATGTTGTCTGTAATTAAGACAAATTAAAACCATGGTGGCTAAAACAAATTAAAACTATGGTGGGGAGGAGTCATAACTTTTTTAAAAAGCATATTGATACTATAAAACAAAGGAGGGGTAGAATGGATGCTGAAGAGTAAGCCATAGCTATAAATATGGCCTGGCATTACTGTTCAAACAATGAAGACAATTGACTTCTTCAGTTTAGAAACTATGCTTTTTCTAAAACAAGATTTGTAAAGGACTTGTATGTTTACTTAGTGAGATTTGTGACAAACAGGTGCTAACAGAGCTACAACAGCATCATCACCAGTTGATGAAATGGTGATTTAACGTAGAACGTAAGTTTTACAAAATCAGGGTCAGATTGTCCTCAGTGGTCTATTCTTGAGGTTTAATAGAGGATCTGGAACCCTACTCACTGTTCAAAAAAATTCTGCTTGAATAAACAAGCATAAAATAACTTTCATTAAATGATGAAAACACTTGTTTCTAGAACACTTGTACTAGAATAAATCATTACACTGAAGAGGAGTGCTGGACATGCCAGATTAATTTATCTATAAAAGGAATTAAAAACATTTTTATAGTACAAAATGTTTTATAGAACATTTTTATATACCCCAATAAACAAAACTATTTAATAAAATGTTATTATGCTCCAAGTTAATGATGATCTATCACCTTGGCAAATGATTATGATAACATATAGTTAAGTAAAGATACAGCAATCTTTAATATTCTAAACAGGTAGGACTCAAATCCCTTTCAATTGTCCATATAAATATAGGTACACATACCAGCTTATATGAAAGTTGAACATTTGAAACCTTTATTTTGCTTTTATCTGGCAGCTGGAGCTGCAAATGAAATACTTTGTTCTCGTGAGGTCCCCTATCAGCAGCAACTTTAGACATTCCCATATAAGCACTGCACAATATAAATGGCCAACCAAACAAAATGTGGTCTCTAAATTTCCCTGCAGTTTGATAATAAAGAGAAAAGGGATTAAGCAGAAGCTTTATCCCCTCTGAGACATCATCTCTCTGCAAACTTTCTGGAAATGTGGCCCAGCTGTCTCACTGACCTTCCAGGACACTGGTACTTCCCACTTCCAAATGCCATGAAGCAGTCCAAGAAAGCATGCTTCTCTAAATTTGCCTTTTTCCAACGTTCCTGTGGGAAGAAAGCAATTTTTTTTTTCCTCCAAATCGGCCTTATATAAATAAGCTTAACTTTATTTCTCTAGGCTAAAAATGACTTTGTACAGCTAATCCTTGCATATAAAGTTGCAGGATTGTTGGTAATATTTTCCAACCTGTTATTAACATTAGACACAACAGTGCTTTTGGAATTTGAACTAATAAATAAAAAGGTTTAAGAAGAATTCTGTTAAGTGGTAAATGTAATTGATAATGTAAATCTACCAGAGAATTGACCTCAGAAGAGGAAGAATATTTATAATAACTTCTCAGGGTCCATCAAAAAATTGCCCTTGGTAATAAATTTAGTAATGAGACACTGACAGCTCCGCCATTAGAGAAAGCTTGAGAGGCAGAGTGAATACATCTGAATGTCATTTTTGACAGGTTTATAACTAAAGACAGAGAATGGACTTAATGACCTCTTAAGATTCTGCTCAACCCTATTAACCCCAATTTTAAGAAACAGCAGAGCGCAGTTTTCATTTACCTTATTGTGAGTTTTTGGGTACTCCTTGGAAACCAGTACAGGAAAAATTATCTAACGAACCTAAAATAAGCCTATCAGAAGCAGGGACATTTAATGCGCTCTGCTGGTTTCAGATTTAAAAATTATTTTAAAGTGGAAGCTAATTCTAATAACTTTTCTATCTGATTTGTAAATGTTATACTATTTATGTTGCAAGTTGAATTTGTACCTTGCCTCTAGAATTTGGTTCTTAGTTGCTGCAGAAATACAACTGAGAAATGGCAAAGTCCTCGCTCCTCCCTAATTTATGAATCCATACTCCTGACAGAAAGACAAAAGAACAATGTATAAAGAAAGAGATAACTTACAGGTTTGAATGTTTCTGGTTCAGGAAAATACTTTGGATTTCTATGTAGCCAAAATGGAGACAACATCAGCAAATCACCAGAAGGTACAGTATAATCCTATGGTAGAAAAATCAGTACCAAGTTATTTTATTTGGAATCTGCTTCAAAGAAAGTTTGGGTCACAAAAGTAATGCTATAACTACAATATATTGTAGAGAAGATGTATCTATTTTATAACCAGTGGAGAGAAAATCTAAGTCATTCATGCACAGATCATTTCCAGCTTAAGCAATGAGTGCTTTTTAATTCCTATGATTTGCTTGTCTCCCATATGTGGGAGAAAATAATAGATAAATGTGATCATTTTAGAAGTATAAGCCCATTCTAAAGTAGCTTTTGATATCTGACACTGGGTTTATTCCAATTATTCTTTTATTTTTTAAGATTTATTTATTTATGTATACAGAACTGGGGTACAAGTCAGAGGTGCAGGGGTGGTGAAAGGCTTCACCAGAGATAGAGTGGAGAGCAGAACAGGCAGATCAATGAAGTACACTACTGAGGGGAGCAGTGGATGGGTCAGGAGAGGTCTGCCGTGCCATGTGGATCACCTCCGGGGTGGGGGATGAACTCGTACTGAACAGCTGTGGCCGGCTTGCAGTGCTTCGTCCTAACCCATTGCACCACCAGGGAGGGTCCCCAATTGTTCTTACTGATAGAAACCAGTGTGGACCTGCGGGTTGCAAAATTTAAACACTGAGACAAGACACTGGTCATAAGAGCACTGAGGATAAGGTTAGTGGGTATCCTGCCCTCAGACATGCACACCTTGTCAGGGCAGGAGCAGGGGGCTACTTTGCTCATTCCAGCAGCAGCTGTTAGAACAGGAGGGATATAAAGACAACCGGTTAAGAAGACATAGGAAAAAACAACTTGGGGAAGTTCTTTGATTTTGTTTGAGGTAGCGGTTGTGGGTTTGAGGACAAGCGTGGCTTCTCAAGTAGCAAAGTCTGTATGATCTTTCTCCTTTCATACTATAATAGGTTTTCATGACATATCAACTATACCAAAAACTAAAAAGCATTTCATAAAAATCACTTTTATATCACTATGTTCAGGAATGATAGATCTTCCACTTTATAGTTGTTGATATGTTTACATGATAGCTTTATATTTTATTAGTGTTTCCCATTATCAACAATTAGAGGCCGGCTCAATTGACCTTTGCATGATTCTGAAATGCCCTCAAGATATTTGAGTTTATATACCTAGAACGCCAGCATTATACAATTAAAAAATTACCTTTTTATAGTAGCCCTGAGTAGAGCACAGGAAGGGGTCATCATCTTTAAACCAGGAGAACCTTAGTGGTTCCAATGAGGCTGAAATTGCTTGAGGTTTGGTAATTTTAGTACCTTGAGAGCAGTTGAGAATCAGATACAAAACTTGGAACAAAAGAAGCTTTTTCTGGTGCCCTCTTACCACTTTTAAAGTAGAAAGAGACATGTGAATCCCAGTTCCATCTGTTCATTTTAGCTCTGCTGGAACCAGGGCTGAAGAGGTTGTGGTTGACTAATGGCAGCTGCAGAGAACCCTGGTGTATGTTTGGGACCAGGACTGGGGGTACCCTGGGACAAGCCTCCAGTCAGGGCAACTGTTACCCTTCACTGCCCACTCCTTGGTCCTCACTCATGACTATTGACTTAGATCATGACTTGGAGGTTGCTGAATGTTACAACCAACAAAGCAGCTAAGAGAGGAAGGCTTCACATGTCAGTAACAGAATTAACATTAGCAACAGGGAGGAGGCCAGAAAAGAAATTCTTGTGGTAGGAGCAAAGGCCAGGCTGACGAGTGGTTATAGGGATGTTGCTGGTTGTATCAAAGGAAACCTCTGAGCAAATGGACATCATCAGGCCCAGTCTAAACCATCTCTGCCATTGTTTACATGACAGATGAAGAAAGCATCAAGAGAGAGACAAAACACTGAAAGGATCAGAACACAAATCACTAGCAAAGGGAAACACAACTCCTTTGTGTGGCAATGATGGCATCTCTCAGTACAGGGAGTCAAACCTGGCTGGTTCATTCAAGGAAATATTGTAGAGGCCCATGATCTTCACCTGCTAGTCTGGAGAGGTGGCTTTTTTGAAGAGGGGAGAGAAATCAGGATTCGCTGTTATAACTCAAAAGGGAAGTTGAGAGCAAAGTGAATGCAAGGAATGTAGAATTCTGAAGAGAAAAAAAGAGTCCTATACAGACAAAAAGCCTATCAAGGAAAGTCCATAGCATTCACTGTCATTTTTACTTCTTGGCCAGGAGCTTGATGGTTATTACTTGCCAAAAAATAAAAATACTTAAAAAATTAAAGAATATAATCTCTAGCATGATTAAAAAAAAAGGCTCCCTATTTAAATTTTGGAAAATTCTGAAAAAGAGAAAAAGCTAGAAAAAAGAAATAAAGAAATCAGTAAATGTAATCCAGTGTGTTAACAGGTTAAAAAAGTGTATGCTACATCAATTTATGCAAAAAAAGTCAATACAAATTCATGATCAAATCTCAGCAAATGAAAGGGAAATTCTTCAACCTGACAACATCTATTAAAACATTCACTTAACATCATACTGCATTGTGAAAGTAAGATGAAGAACAAGGCAAAGCTAATTGCTATTACCACTATTTTTTAACATAGTTTAGAAGTTAGACCCAGTGAAAGGAAAAGGAAATAAAAGGCATATTGGTAGGGGAACAATTAATTAAAATATTGTCTACACATAAACTTATTAGAAATCTACAAAAAGGCACCTAAAACTAAAACGTGGATTTAACAAAGTTGCATACATAATATCAGCACACTAACACAACTGTATTTTTACAAACAAGTAGGGTACAACTGGGACCCAAAATAAAATAATATACCACTTACAAGAGCTCCAACATTACTGAAGTATGTAAGACTAAATCTAATAAAACTATATGGGTTCTGTATACTTAAAGTAAAAATCAAGATAGACACTGGCAAAGAAATAACTATTCTGTAATTCAGTTAATTATGTACTAAACAGAATATAAGCAAGCCTTTTACAAAGCCCAATAAAAAATATAGTAAATTTTGTAGTAATAAGCATATTACTCTACCTATTGAAACAAGTTAGACTATTTCCTCAGAAAGTATATCCTTTAAAACTAATAGTTTAGAGTAATTGAAGTGATAATATCACTAAAACTAAAAGCTATCATTTATGTAAGAAAGTTCAATAAATTATGTCTCCTTTAGATTTAGCAAGTTGTTACTTCTATGAAATTTGTGGTTTGGGGTCTGTTTTGTGTTTTACTTGGTTTGAATCCAAGTACTTTGAAGCTGTGTATAGAAAAAGGGAAGCAAGTGTGGAAGGCTGACCTAATGTGATCTTGCTGGATAATACAGGCCATGAGTCAAATTACTCTGTTCTGCCTCACTGAGTCACCAATTATTGAACTGAAAACCAACCATATGCACATTGGATACTTGAGAATTTTCTCCTACTTTGTCCATAAAAAGAAACTCTCTCCCCCATTCAGCCATTAATATCAGTTTTTTTTTTTTTTTTTTTGCTATTTTGCAGTTATTCGCTAGTATCAGTTACTATGAGATACCTACTATCTATTTTTGCATCTGTCATTGGTGGCCTGAAATTATCTTCCAGTTTTCTACAGAACATTCCCCCTAGCCCACATCAAGAAGAAATATGTGTTGTTTGGTTAAGCAATGATGAGACTCTCCAGTCTACCAGCTTGACATACATAGTTATTCTAATTCTGATGGAAGATCACATAGTTCAAATGATTGTTAAAGTCATACACTTTACTTGCAATAGTGACTAGGTGATAAATATGCATTTGATCAAAGGTACGGTACAACTCTTACTTGTAACCTGTTTCAAGATTAGTGTTTAGTGAAACTCAAGGAATTATCGAATAATATATGGACAAAACATTTGGGCAGTATATAAGAATGATTATTTTAAAGCCAAAACAAAGCTCACCAAAATTTTAACCGGTGTTAACACTTTTCTAGTAATGACACCAGGGGCTCTTAAACGAATGGTTTCCAAAATACACCATTTAATCAGAAGGAGTTTCTTCAAATCATCTTCAGATACTTCAATCTTCTCTTTACCTTTAAAGATTAAAAAAAAAATTAAAAGATGGACTTAAAAGGCAAGAAAGTTATTTCATATAAGCTCATCAAAATAAGACATGGCTTCTGACAGCATTAATACTACTTTTTGATACCAAAAATAATACCCTCTTTTATAATTTTTCCCTTATCCATATAACACATATGTCATAAAGGTAGTTTAAGTAAAAAAATGAGAAAGTATTATATGAAAATGACCTTAAACAATTCAGTTTTTCAATTTGGTTTTGACAGTATTTGCTTAGTAAAAGATAGAATGTTGTTCATTTAATTAAGGCAAATTTCACATTCACAGCTGAACTATATTGGGGACAAGTGGAATGTCAGGGACTCCACTCACATCCTTCTTTGACTTTGGGTGAAACTCATAAAGCAAGACCATTCTGCAGGGGAGGTCTAGCTGCCTGAGATGCCTTATCTGTCAGTACATATGGGATTCCTGAGGAGTAAGATGCTAACATCATTGCATTGTTATAGTGGAGTCTGGGAAATGGGTTTTGATTTCTGGCTCTTTTAAATGATAGGGGTACCTATGCAAGCCACCATTCAACTTGACAGATGTTGAACATCTAGTTAAGAACCAGGAATTGAGTTGCACTCTACCAGGCATTTTTGCAAGACACTTGGTCTAGAAAGAAGAGACAAACACGTTAACTGACAAACCATTTAGGCAAAAAAATTATTCTGTAAAAAGTCAAATATTCTAATAATCAGGGAAATTTCATATTGAACACGAGGAGAAGCAAAATGATCTAGAAATATTTTTCTCTAAAATGGTAACTTTAATTAGTTTGTTGCACAGAACAGGCTTCTATCTATCTATGTTCTAAACATATTATTAAGTGATTTGGTTTCAACATGGGGAGATGACTGAGTGGATAGTCCATACAAAAGAAAAGGAAGACCCGAAATGAAATCTGCAGAAATCATTGTATTTTCAGAAAAAGGAAATGGTTTTAGTTTGCCCCGGGGAGGAATAAATGCAAAGGACTAGGAAAAGATTCACTTATGCTATATTAGAGATAGTCCTCACTGTCATTCTGAGAAATGTGGACAATAAAGAATTTGGAAGATTCTTGCCTGGAGCCTAAGAAGGGTGAACATTTCAACAATGAAATGGTGGTATGTAAGAACTCCTGCTTCTTTGCTCACACATAAGCAACCTAATTTTACGAGACAAATGACAGGAAAGGCTATTTTTTTTTTTTTTTAACCTTTACAGATACTGTCCTACAAAACATTTACTTTTTTTTTTTTTTTAACAAGGATTGGGACATGATAGGTGTTCTTTTGCACCTTCATAATCTAAATACAATCACACATTACTTAAAGACAGTTCAGTCAATAATTGAACAGTTATATGATGGCCAGTCCCAGCAGGTTGTGTAATTACATTCTTTGACATTCATACAAGATGAAATTACCTAATGACACTTTCTCAGAAAATTTCCTAGTTGTTAGGTGACACATGACTGCATCACAGTTTTGCCAAATTGTTTTCAGTGAAACATTTGCAAATGTTTAAAGGATGGTTTAAACCAAATATGGAAAGTATTAAGATGCTACTGGTGTTCCACTGGATACATCAGCATAGTACAGGCTTCGAGAAATCCTGTGGATAGAGACAACTGTTTATTCCAATTTTCCAAAGCTTTGTGAACATGGAATCTCTCATGTCCTCTCCCATAAGCATACAAACATCATCATTAGCCATTTAAAGAGGACACAAAAGATAACTAGCTGATGATGGATCATTTCTATAGCAACTGGTTTTTTTTAAAAAAAAAAAAATCAAACTCTGGTTTAAACCTGTGCAAACATTACCAGAACATACCAATGTTATGCATGTGATCTAATCTTTTGCTAAGTAGCATTTTTGATTCAAAGGAATTATTGCCAACAGAAAAATACCTCAACATGCCATGAAAAATCTAGTGGCAGCAAAATTTTACTTCCTTCACATTAAAAATTCTTTACTTCAAAGAAAGAGACTGAGAATTTTTTATATACAACAGAAATGGTTGCTAAATCAACTAAAAAGGCATTTATTTGGCCTTTTGTGGAGAGTAAAGTGCTAAGCATTACAAGGAATACCAGAATTTTAGGAGGTAAGGCTCTTAATACTTAAAAACACAATAAATTCTAAAACTAAAAAGGTAAATGCCTCACCCAGACAGCATTGAAGTAATAAATTCTAATATTCCAATTTATGAATTAGTTAATGAATGACACACACACTTAGAGTAGCATCTAACATATGGTAGGTGTTTAGCACCAGGTGGTGTTTATTATTATTCTGATTACAACTAGTGTGAATTTAGTAATGACTCTAGAAATGATAACTCCCTTATCTACTTTTGCTCCATAGATAATTAAATTATCCTTTTTCCTGAAACCTTTGTTGAAAGAAAAGTTACAGATTGGGACTATATCCAATACTAATTGGATACCAGGTCTGGGGAATTTTTTCAATCAGTATTTGTTGAGAATCTCTCAGCAGGGGACAAGTGTGGAGTACAAAGATGAATGGATGATTCTGGCTCTTAAGGAGCGTACATGGACTGATAGAGGAAATGAAGAACTCAAAGTAGATGACTTCTGAAATTGTTATCACATTAAATGTGATGTGGGGCACAGAGGTGACAGTGACTAGATTGAGGGGGAGGGACATGTCAGAGAGGCTTCTCAGAAGAAGTGAAATCTGAACCAAGGATTAGATACACCAAAGTATTTGCTTACTAAAAATCAGCAACATTGCCCATTTAATGAAGCCAGTTTACATTGAGAAAATAGGACCATGGTTTTTTGGAACACAGTCTAGCATAGAAGGTGAGGGGATCATGGTGCTTCACTGAAGTTTCGGTCTGTACACAGCAGCTGAAAGCAGGGCTGATGACGGAAAGCTCTTTTATCCAAGCCTTGAATGTGCCCTGTGAACACCCACGTTCAGTCATGAGTCTTCCTCCTTTTTCTGTCTACACGCACTCTCTAGAATGTTAAAACAGATCTTGTCCATAAATTACTATCAATATAATTTCTACTCCCTTCCTTGATCCCTGAACTCTAGTTTATTTTTTGTTTGTTTATTTTATTGGCTTCTTGATAGCTCTGCTCACATATCTAAATGGCATCTATATCAAAGCCCTCCCTTAGTCAACAGATAACATAGAACTTTTCACTTTGCCACTAAAATAGTCTTTCTTCCCTTGGTTTTCCTGTCACAGAAAATGGTAGCAACATTGCCCATTTGCTAAGGTCAAAACTTTTCAAAAAATGATCCATAATTCATCCCTTTTTCTTTTGATCAGTACACTAAATCAGATTCACTGTTTGTTTCTATAAGTGAAGTGTTATTGGAACATGGCGTCATTCAATTGTCTTCATGTCATCTATGGCTGTTTTCACATTACTGGCAACAGTCACTTTTTTCCATGAAGCCTAAAAATTTACTATGAAGCTTAAAAATATATTATCTGGCTTTATACAGATAAAGCTTGTCAATCTCTGACTAAGAGGAAGGAAGGGGACAAGGTGTTGTTTTGATCCTCACTGTACCTACTATTATGCAAAAGTTCAGGTTTTATCCCAGTGTTTGAATTTTACATATACCATGAGTTCTGCGTGGGCTTCATCACACATGTCTTTTATATAACCAGATCAAGTGGTCAGTGACTTAGTACAGTATCAATGTAGGCTATTTTGCATGAAAAATACAAAGTATATCCTCAGGAAAGGAAATAACTTTGTTGGAATACACACTGCTAACATGGTCTTCGGATAACATACACAAACCAGAGGGCATGTGGAAAGGATAATTCCAAGGAAACCAATTTCCTGATCCTTAACCTCTACATTTATTCTTTTGTGAAGTGGTCTACTTCAAAAAAGACCACAGTGAATGTCTCTCCCTACCTCCTTAACAGCCATTCCTCACTTCATAATGAGAAGTTTGCCTTTCAGCCAGTTTGACATTTACTCTGGCGCATTTCCCCTAAGGTACACAAATCTGGTGGGTGCCAAACAAAAGGGTAATTAGAGAATGTACAGTACCTAGAAGAGAGGCGCTTGAAAGGAAAACGCCCATGCAAAATAAATGTTTTCTTTAAAGAAAAGAAATATTGAAAGCAGACATGGCTTATTTTCTTTATTTGTCTACCAGCCCTTGCACATGACAGTATATATGTCCCCATATTTGTCAATTTACCCATCTTAGAATTTAAAAATGAGATCAGTGCCATTGCAACACATAATAACACGTCTATTTGAATTGAAAAAGTTAAACAGATTTTTTTTCTGTTAGAAAACAAGACAGATTGCTTGCTGATAAATTTGATAAACACTGATTTTGGGAGTAGACTATGTATGTGGATACCATTTTCAATAACTAAATAAGCAGTCTATCTTTGCTATTTATATATTTTAAATAGACAAAAGGCCTATGAATAATGTACCAGCAATGATCTTCCTTTTCAATTACTGAAATGCAGGATAACAAGTTTTACACAACAAATTCAAAATACTTAAGGGGGATCCATAATTCCTTTCTTTTTTAGAGTATACTTAAGTGGAGGGGGAAAAAAAGAAAAGGCAGGAAAGAGAAAAGAAAACTACTTCTAAAGGCATATATCAAAAGCTGAAATACTGTGGTGACACACAGATAACTGGGGGAGGGTTAGCAGTGGGGGAGGGTAAGCAGGCCTCCTTGGGGAGGTAGAGAAAGGAAACTGGAAATTCTGGCATCTTCCAGGTAAGTAAAACAAGACTGGAGATCTCAAGAGGAGAGAGGGCTCTCCATGTTGGCGCAACAGGTTAAAACACCACATTATGAAGCTCTCCGAAGCCACTGCAGCACAAGTTGTATTCCCAGCCAGGAAGCTGACCCACATAGTGTGACAGACCTCTCCTGACCCATCCTCTGCTCCCCTCAGCAGTGAGCAGTGTATTTCAATAGGTCTGCCTGTTCCTCTTTCCACTCTGTCTCTGGTGAATCCTCCCAGCTACCTCACCTCTGGCATGTACCCCAGTTCTGAAAGCATAAATAAATAAATCTTTAAAAAGAGAGAAAGAGAGACAGACAGACAGAGAGACAGAGACAGAGAGAGCACCCGGCTACATGAAAGATGACTGCAGACCTAGTAGACAATCAATAAAAATTCTCTGTGGGTGATGAAACTTAAGAGCAGGAGCTTTATGCAACTTTATGTCAAATACTCAAGTTTAACTTGATTCTAGAATGTCATTTTTCCTTTTCTTGTCCCGCATTTCAAGTGTTTTGTAAAGTCAGCTCACTCATAACTTTAAGTTAGCTCTTAGGGAAATAAAGATCTAGGTGATATGTAGTGCTAGCCAATCCTATATGAAAAAGAAGCAAAGCTTGGTGAAGGGAAAAAGAATGAAACTGAGAAATCAGAGGATAGAAGAACCGTCAAAAGAAAGCTAAAAGATATCCAAGTCCTTATCTCATGCCACCTCCCCCAATGTTCCCTTTCAAATTCCCGAAAACTCCAGATTAGGGGTCACACCAATTTCACCCTTAGGTTGAAAGCCAATGTGGCTCCAGCAAGGTATGCCCCTTGACAAAATGGGCACTACAGATAAATGAGTAGGAACTTACATTCAGATTCTAAATCTCATTTTCAAAAAAAGTTGTTTCTCTGAAAAATTCTGCTTAGAGCATTTATACTGAACAAGTTTACCAAACAATCTTTTTCTTGTTTTTCTATTTCACCTTACCACAACCAAAGGATACAGAAAATAAGTTATTTTCTACTTGATCTCAAATAAGAAAGAATAAAATAAACTAAAATAGATGACTACCAAGGATTCAGGTTTGCTTTTGAAATCAGATCTTTGTGACTCTGAAGTGACTGAACAATAAGAACATAGGCTTGATTCTGGCCCTAAAAAGACTAGGACTTTTTTTTTTTTTTAAAGATTTATTTATTTGTGCATACAGAACTGGGGTACAGGCCAGAGGCTCAGGGGCAGCGAGAGGCTTCACCAGAGACAGAGTGGGGAGCAGAACAGGCAGATGGACGAAGTACACTGCTGAGGGGAGCAGCGGGCGGGTCAGGAGAGGTCTGCCACGCCATGTGGTCACCTCCGGGGCAGGCGGGAATCGAACTCATGCGGAAGCGGCTTTAGATTCTCAGTGCAGTGCTTTAACCCGCTGCACCACCAGGGAGGGCCCAAGACTAGGACTTTTAAACCTCTTTTTTTTTAAAAGTTTTTTTTTTTATTTTTTAAATTAAAAAAACAACTGAATATAAAATCCCAAAGTGTTTTGTACTATGTAATATAGACAAAAAAGCACCCTTTAGGTTGAATGTAAAGGTTAACATTTATTGTGACAAATTGTGACAAACCTCTAGACCCTAGGTGCAGTACCCCAGCCAAGGCTGCCAAGCAGCTTTCTGAAAGTTAAAAACTTTTGTGTCCCTGCAAATGCCCCACTTGACCTGGTACATTCAGTACACAGGGCCAGCCAATCCCAAATGCCAAGCCATCTTGGCCTCTCTACTTATTTTCATGTTGCTTCTCAAACAGGGCTGACAATGTAGCACCATTCGAGAGGTATTTTCTATTTTCTCCACCTTGTTCTTTAATCTTTATCCTATAAAAGTTTGCTGCTTTTTGTCCTTCTGTCCCATTTTCCAGTCTTCCAAAAGGAGACTGTCTCTTTCGCAAACTACTGTTTTATCACCTTAATAGTCTTGATTTTTTTTTTTTAAACAACATGTGTAAGAGATGTAGACTATACTTGGGAAACAGCTATTTGGATAAAATATTTTTAGTTTTTCAAATCACAATGTGATATTGGAAAAATTAGGTAGTATTCTTGAACTAGACAAAGAAAAAGAAAAGGAACTATGCTAAGTTTTCAAACATCTTTGGAGACCTTTCTTATTATAACTCTTAAAGACGGCTCTGTGCCCATACTGTGCATATTTCAATGCACATCTGTGGTTTGTTCTTCCAGAGTTTTGACTCTAAAATTAGAAGGCTTTGCTTGGAAGAATGCCAAGGTAATCATCAAAAGGGCTAAAGCCTCACAGAGACCATCCAGCACAGAAGACAGCAAGGGAACAAGCTCTGGTTGATTTGGAGTAAGAGTGGGAAACCATCTGTTTATCTCAGCATAAATGCAACAGAAGTCAAACCAAATCTCAGGCTATCTGAAACCAAATAAAAGGATTACTCTTGCATTCAGAAATAGAAAAAAAATGCTAAAATATTATCCATAGCTTAGGGATTCCACGGGCATGATAAAAAGCCTGGTGTAATACACAGAAGCTATATATTATATTTGTTAAGAATCTAAAATAGATTGAAATTCTATTACTTCCGCCACTTATTCACTCAGTATAAATTTGCTTCTGTCATGTGCTATGTAAACACAGGTGCTATAAGAGATAGGGTGAGAATAATACTAATTTACTGGCCACCTCGTGTCACAAACACTTCAGACCACTACATTTATTCTGCATCAGTGCCTTGCCAGTTATCAAGTCTCAGACTGGTTAGTGCACAAGGAGACAAGCCAGAAAGAGGCAAAGTGGCATTCAAAGCTATGAGTGCACATTGAAAGTCCTTCTTCTGTTTACTCGGTCCCATTTCTTCCCATAAGAGGAGGCAGGAATAAGTCCCTGCCTGAAGGAGTTTGACACAGGAACACAAAATAAGATCTAGATATAAAGAACTGTAATGAAAGCTTCAAAGGAGAGGATTTCAGTGTCACTGTGTTCATCCCCACTCACCTGGCTGCAGCTGTAGCTAAGCCTCAAAGAATGAGTGGAATTCATGGGAAAAGAAAGAAAAATAACTTAAAATCCAGAATTAATCATAAAAATATGATTCCTTGCTTTTAAAAAGGGAACATGTCTCACACAGAATTGCTGAAGTCTGTCTGTCTTACTGAGAGACGGCTTCTCTGGACCCTTAATATTATTTATTTATTCATTTTTATATTTATTTTCTTACATTATTAATTTTTGGACAGTATTTGATATCTCTCACATACACTTAGTAATTACATAAAGTATTAAAATTCTGTTTCTATAGTACTGATGTAACCAATAATTTAGGGGAAAGAAACTATGCTTTCACAGTAAAGAGATAATCTTAGGTATTTGCTGAGTCCTCCAGATCTTTTTAGATGAAGTTCAGGGGAGGCTGAGTGAGAAGGTGAGGCTGAATACTAAGGAGGCCTTCGCTTCCCATAAACCTGTAGGACAGGTGTACTTGTGCTCAGGGAAGGATTAACAGAAGCAAATAACAGATTCCCACTGAAATTTACAGTGCAATGAAATTTACAGTGCACCCCTATACATGCTACCACATCCTCCCTTACTTTTGAAGGCAAAGATTCTCAGTTTTCTTTGCTTTCCTAAATCATGAAGTAAATTTCCCTTCACAGAGGTTGTCTTTTCATATTCAAAGAAATGCTTGATAAAATATTTAAAATGGGCCCTCCCTGGTGGCGCCAGGTTAAAGCACTGCACTAAGAAGCTAAAGCCATTTCTGCATGAGTTCGATTCCCACCTGCCCCGGAGGTGACCACATGGCAAGGCAGACCTCTCCTGACCCGCCCGCTGCTCCCCTCAGCAGTGTACTTCATCAATCTGCCTGTTCTGCTCCCCACTCTGTCTCTGGTGAAGCCTCTCACCCTCCGCATCTCTGGCCTGTACCCCAGTTCTGTACGAATAAATAAATCTTTAAAAAAAAAAAAAACTTACAATGAAGGTGTATGCACAGGTCATAATACCGTAAAGAAGAATGACTCTAGGATAACAATGCATGTGGTCAAGGTTAAAAAGAAACTAGTGCAACAACTTCAAGCAATGATTTTTACCAAAATATGGTTTAAAAACATGTTTTCAAATTTCATGTGAATTTTTTTAAAAAGTAAGAGAACAAAAAAAAAAGTAAGAGAACATTAGAAGTTAGTGTTTACTTTGACTGGTATTTAGGAAAATTGTATAGTAGCTTTGAACAATATATAGCATTAATTCTGTAATCAAAAAAGATAAACTCATGCCATTTGCAACAACATGGATAGAGTTAAAAGGGATTACGCTAAGCAAAATAAGTCAGAAAGAAAAAGAAAAATATTAGATGGCCTCACTTATAGGGGAAATATAGGAAAACCTAATAGAGCATCAGGAAAAAGACAAAACTTGGAAGCAAAACATAGATCTGAGGCACATTGCAGGGAAGGGGAAGAGGGGTCAAAACAGAGGAGAGTTGAGCACAGGGCCCATAGTGATATAGTGATGGGTAATGGGTGCTGTGGTGTGGGAGAACTATGGGGACTATACCTGAGGAGAGAAATCAATGACTGTATAAAAATGGATAAGAGTGTACAAAAAATTTAAAAAAAAATAAAGGAAAAAATACATATAGTATTCCTAAGATCTACTGAAAAATGATAAAGCAATGATTAGAAATTACTGTCAGAGAACAGACTAGTTCTATGTCATATTTTCTCAACTAGAGACATCAATAGAAGCTTTTTAAAAAAGAACACAGACAAAACCAATGAGAAATAGTAAAGAACTTAGAGTATGGGGTTGTGGGGAGAGCATCTTATACTTCTCCCTACACTTCAGCAATTCAAAAAACTTCAATATCATAAGTAATGCTAAAAATTGCTATTTAAAGAAATTATGCCTCTACTTTATTCCAGGAATAATTTCTTGTATATGTACAAATTGCTGTTTCGTTCTCAGAGGAAATCTACATTCACTGGAAGAGGTTAGCATGCCTCAAATGCAGTAAGTAGATAAAGTGTCCTGATGTAGATAATGTCATTTACAATAGGCCCTCTATAACACATGACCCTATAAAATCACTTACAGGAAAAAGAATGCACTGGTTACAGATTTCTGGAAATTTTTAGTGAGATGAAATTTTGGTGATTTGTCTCCTAAGTAAGAACAGTAATAAGTTCCTTCCTATAATTTTCTTTTAAATTGAAAAGAATTCTGTACAACAAACCTTTGATTATTATAAAGGAAAATTAATTCTAAATTTTGGATAAATGATAGTTGCCTTCTCCAGAAAAGGGACAGGGTTCCTAGACTCAATGTCCTATGTGTTGCCCTCTTGGAGGGACATGCTGGCCATGGAGGATAGATGTCCACCATGAGGCTGATCTAGATAACACTTCTCTATGCAAGGAAAAGTGCTGCTGCACCCAGTGCTTGACTGCCTTGTTTATCTTGGTGACTCCAATAGTAAGATGTAATGGGCAGAAGTGTTCAAATGTCCCCACCCCACCCCAGGATTGATAGTCAGCCCATCATACTCTGTTTTGCACCTATTAAAAGTATTACCAGCAGGGCCCTCCTGGTGGGTCAAAGCACAGCACTGAGAAGCTAAAGCCACTTTAGCATGAGTTCAATCCCCGCCACAGAGGTGATCCACATGGCGCAGCAGACCTCTCCTGACCTGCCTACTGCTCCCCTCAGCAGTGTACTTCACCCACTGGCTGTTCTGCTCCTCACTCTGTCCCTGGCGAATCCTCTCACCGCCCCTGCACCTCTGGCCTGTACCCCAATTCTGTTTGTATAAGTAAAAACCTTTAAAAAATAAAAAAGGATTACAAGCAATACATTTTTGGAAATATATCCTCCTCCACTTCTTCAGTGTGATATTCATAACAGAGTAAATATGAAAAAGCCAGTGATAACAATGAGAAAGATACCAAAGGCTACAATGTTGCTTAGAACAGGTTATTACAACTGATGGAAGATAAGGAGGTAGGAGTCAACAGATGGGCCACTCCCACTCTTTCTTCTGTCATATACACATTTAAAAATACCCCGAATCCCATTCAATCATTTTAAGCAAAGTTTAATGCCATTATTCCAAGTAAATATCGTAAGAGTTCTTCAGAAACAATACCTCATTTTATTTTCAGAAATACTTCTCTCATACATTGAAAACAGATTATCAGTTTCTCTAGCTATTCTATTTATTGTAATATAAAAGTCTTCTTCAGAATCATGTCGCATTTTTCAAGGAATAGTGGACATAACACAAATTACAATAAGTAGAGACAAGAGATACTAACTTAAAAGACAATAGCAAGTAGATAATAATAGTAGGCAGATAATAAAATTATTAAGTAAAAATTTGATCTTTCAATGCCCTTTATTTACAAACTGTGTATCATTCTGAATGTTTAGAATGTATTCTGTGGAGAGATTTGACTCAACCTCATGATCTTTATCGCACTATTTTCAAAAGAGAAAGAAAGATTAACCAAATGCCTAAGTAATTCTCCTATAGGACACTATGAAAAGAACTGTCAGAAAGAAAAATACTGAGGATAAACAAGACAGATTAAAAATGACATGAAGGGGTGAGATAGTGAAAAGACTTAATGAAAAAGCAACAGCAGAGAAAGGGCTTGTATCCTTTTGAAAATCTGCACAGAGATATCAAGAGATGTACAGCTTCCAAGGTACCTCTCGTACATGCTGAAGCTAGGCAATAAAGGAGAGACTGATTCCACAGAACCTCCTGAGGTGGAGTGGCAGAACATACATTTCAGGGGTTAAAAGCAGAACACAGTGGGGAAAACTGTGAATGGTATTTAACTGCAAAAAGCATCTAATTACGGGCCCTCCCTGGTGGCGCAGTGGGTTAAAGCACTGCATTGAGAAACTAAAGCCACTTCCGCATGAGTTCAATCCCCGCCTGCCCCGGAGGTGACCACATGGCATGGCAGACCTCTCCTGACCCGCCCGCTGCTCCCTCAGCAGTATACTTCCTAGATCTGCCTGTTCTGCTTCCCGCTCTGTCTCTGGTGAATCCTCTCACCCTCCGCATCTCTGGCCTGTACCCCAGTTCTGTATGAATAAATAAATAAATCTTTAAAAAAATAAATAAAGAAAAAATAAAAAAAGCATCTAATTATGTACCTCTGTTTTTTAGCTAAAATAAAAACAAGAAAAGAAAGTCATAATGGTAGGTTAATGGAATGATATATACATCAAAAAGGAAACAAAATTTCAAATATATTTATATTCATATAGGTAATACATAAGTATGTAGTTTAATGTTACAGTGAAATATGAATAAGTTTATTTTCTTTTTCAGCTCTTTGGGTACAGCAATGCTTGTGTATATTGGGAATAGACAAAACCTTACAGGAAGAGATCTAGGAAAAAAGTAACTTCTCTTTATCAAAACATAAAACAAAGATTGGTGGAACTCTAACTGTATGTATTTTTAAATAAACGGAATAAAGAAGATGAACATTTGTCTTGGTCAGTGCATCGTTATTTCAGTAAATGATTGTGTTATCTTTTAAAATAGTCCATAGTTCACACAAGCATGAAGTTTCATGAGCAAGCAGAGAAGAGTTTACTGCTCTTAGCCTGCTTCTTTGGAATCTGCAAGCAAGGGGAGCCATGAGTATACAGATAGATATACAGATACAAAGGTACATAGTTACAGCTATACAGTGTATTCATATTTACTAAAATACATCAATATGTTTATATAGTAAAAATGATCACATACATATTAGAAAATACATTATTTATAATGTATCGACGTTTTCATTTTTCTATGCAATACCTGAATACTGTGTTTCAACAGCAGCCTGACAACCATCTCAGAGGAGAAAAATGTTGAGATTTTTGCTTGCTTTGCCTCCCTTGTAAGTAGGACATTACCATGAAAATAAGACTTTGCTAATTATATCAACCAAGCCAGACTTTGGAAGAGGAGTTAGTGATGTAAAGAAAGGGAGACTAAAATCATTTCCTCTGGCAGCAACTGCTGTTTGATAAATGAAGCGCCTGGGGTCACCTGTCACTCAGCATCCTGTGTTAATGGCCACCTTGCACTGGCCTTCCTGGGCATCTCGCTTGCTACACCCATTTCATAGCCTGACCTGCGCACTGTTCCCGGCTTTGGATCCTTCAAATCTAGATATCCAAACCTCAAGAACTTAGAAGTTCTGTGAACTCCCTGACAAATTTTTAATATATTTGGTTTTCTTGTATTATCAATTTGTCAGTCATTTACTAATCTATGTAACTTTGGAATTATATTACATTTATTGTTCTACTAAATCAGTGCTAGTTAAGTTCTGCTTTTTTTTTTTTTTAAGGTTTATTTACTTATACATACAGAACTGGGGTATAGGCCAGAGGTGCAAGGGGTGAGAGGATTCGTCAGAGATAGAGTGAGAAACAGAACAGGCAGACTGACTAAAATACACTGCTGAGAAGAGTGGTGGGTAAGACAGGAGAGGTCTGCTGTGCCACGTGGGTCACCCCATTGGCCAGGAATCAAACTCGTGCTGTAGTGGCGTGAATAGCTTCATAGTGCTGTTCTTGAACCCGCTGTGCTACCATGGAGGGACCAAGTTCTACTTCTCTTAAGATACTTCTAAGATAATTATTGGAGTAATTAAAAGGACCAAAGTAGAAAAAAAAAAGCAGCAGGGACAAGTTCCAGTTATGAGGGCAGTGAATGGGAGCATAGCTGGGAAAGGGGTGTGATCGCCACTGACGGCCAGAGGGGGTATACTAAGAAGAGTCGACACATCAACCAGAATTTATGCTATGACCAATGTGCAATGAACTTTTTACATCTGCAATATCAGTAGAAGCAGAAGGTCAGGTGAAAAGAAAAGTCTGACGGCCATGACCTAACAGGTTCTTTTTTGCAGTGGAAACTAGGATGGATGAGGCATGATTGGTCAAGAGGAGGGGAACATTTCAGTGGGAAAGGATGCCACAGCATCTTTTCTTTTTCATATATTTTCTCAAAATATGGTGGGTCTGGTTATTCAGTTTTGTTAGAAATGTGTTCATATTCCTTTTGGGGTAAAAAAGGCCACCAATGATGGTGATCTCAGAGGACTCTCTGAAGGCAGTGAAGGCACAGCACCAGCCTCTGGCTTCACCCAGCTCGTCCTTTAGATATTTGCTTGTTTAACTTCTGACCATTTTCAAGTCTTTGTTCAAATCTTACCGTGCCAATAAGGTCTCCACTGATTCATTCAACTATTTAGAGTTTCTGGCACTCCTGATTCTCCCTACTCTGCTTCTTTTTACTTTTTAGGTAGCATGTATTACCATCTGATGTTTCTGGAGTTGATGCATTCATTATATTGACTGTTGACTGTGGTCTCTCTTACCAGAATGCAAGCACCAAAAGGAAAGTAATCCTAGCTTTTTCCGTACATCCCAAACTCTTCACACAGGCTCAAAAAATATTTGTAGAATGAATGAAAGAATGAATATGGCTGGGGTAGCAAAAGCAATGGGGGAGAGGGCTAGCAGAGATGAGATTATAGAGATGCCAAGGAGCCTCCGAGGTCACATGAATAGTTTAGGTTTTATTCTGGAGGTTAATTTAGCATGATCTGACAGAAGAGGAAGGAGCCAGTAGAGGAAGAAAAGTTGAACCTAATATGGATTCGTGATTAATGGGATACAGTCTAAGAGATAATTAGAAGCACTGGGATCCATATGTTTAGGTGGCCTTGGTCAAAAGAAGATATTCAGTAAGTTAAGTTGATCCTATACTCAACCACAAGCCTGAACCTTTTCATGGTATTTATTATCATTTCCAATTATTGTATTTGGGTAAATTTTATTGTTCTGAGAGAGAGATGTTTCAGAAAGCAATTTGGTGACACTATCATGAGATGTGTAGTTTAGAAAATATTTTTTCTAATCTACAAGCTTACTTGTGTGTAGATGCTTATAAAGGTATAAAAATGAAATAATGCATAGTATTGTAAATGTCACGTAGAGTAGAGAAAATGAAGAGTGATTTTAGGGGTTACTAAAGGCCTACCTAGTTAGGTTATTATTCTGCGTACAAAGACGGGTTATACCACAAGGCCTTGGTATCTGGTTCAGGTGAATAAACATTGTTCCAGGATGACATAGGTCACATAACTAAAGGTGGACTGTAGGAGGATGGACACAGAAAAAACTTGAAATGTAATTAAGCTGGAAATTGGATCTAAGCATCTTAATTTAGGCATTCTCAGTAAAATTTTGAAACAAGATTTACTGCTTTTAAAATAATCTCGGGTAATAGACAAACTTTGTTCAACCATTTACTAGCTGTGTGGTCTTGGGTAGGTTACCTAATTGATACTCTGTCTCCCTCATGATTAAAATGGGGTAAATATTAACATTTAGGCAGGATGATTTAAGGATTAAGTCAGTAAGAAAAACAGAGCCAGGCACAGCACTTAGTAAATGCAAGTTGTGTGTTAGCTGTTATTGTTGCATTTATTTTTATCCTCTAGAACAATATTAAAACACACATAGTCTTGTGACATATTTATGTTATATTTTAGCCCCCTTAGAAATATAGTTATTTGATAAAAAAATTTTATTTATTCCTGAAAATATTCAAGAAAACCATGTTATTTCAAAAAGCAACACTAATATTTGGAAGTAGAAAAACTTAGTCAGAATAGTTATTAATTTCATGATGGGGAGATTACAAAATTTTGTACTATAAGTTATACCAGTCTAACCACAGCTAAGATTTAAAAAACAGTTATGGTTTGACTGCATTGTGCTGTCTGTTTTATATTTGTAATATCTTCCTGATATCAAAATGAGATGCAAGTTTTTATTTTGCATTTTTACAAAGAGAAAACAGGCTTAAAGAATTTGGTAATATGAATAAAGAGAAACCATTAGAAAGTGTCACAAGCAGGTTTGAACCCAGGCAATTTGATCTCTGTTTTCAAGATTATTATAGGCAATTAAAATAATGTGTGATGATTTGCAAATTACAATTTAAAACAAAATGACATTTTCAGGAATTATATCCCCAATCTTTGTAACAAAGCAAAGTATTCTTTATCAAATTCTCGAAGATTTGATAATGCATATTTCACCTAAAGTTAAGGTATAAAATAAAATGGAGAAGAAGATGCTTTACAGAGTTCAATGACCTAGAGAAATGTGAGCATTCATTTTCATTCATCAACAATCTTGGTTTGGGCCTGAGGTTATTCCATGTCTCAACATTTCCCTTAAATGTTATTAATGTCAGTTATTTACATAATTATGTCATTTTGAAGAGATGTTTTCACACCATTATATGTGCACATGCTTCAGTCACTCTCCACCATAATTCCCCGTGCAGAGATCCTAGCTCCTTCCTTCCCCTGCACCCTTCTCCCTGCTATCAGAACCAGGCAGCTACAGGGTCATCTGTAGTCCAGGGTTTGTGGAATGTGCCTTAACTTGTTGGTGATTACAAATCCTCCCTGTGGCTCAAGCAGACACAGCACAGAGGGAGTTTTATGCCACTAGCATTCTACTCTATCAGCCACCACATCCACGATCCTGACCTCCATCCTATAGTCTGGGTTCTTGGACCTCCACTCCCAGTGGCACTTGGGCTGAATTCACCCCATAATCAGGCCTCAAGCAACACAGTAATAGAAAGCAGAGTATTCAAGGTCAAAACACGAGACACCACTCTGAGACTGAGGCCTAATTCAAGACCATTACAGCCAGACTGGGAAGGAAACTGGTCCATCTTAAGCCATAGAAATAACATGTAAGCAGAAGCATTCCCTTCAATCAGTGTAGCAAGAAAAACGTCTGGGAACAAAACCCTAATACAAAAACTAATCAAAGTACTAGAAGAAGACTTTAGAGCAACCATCTTGTGACTATCAGGGAGGTATGCTATTTAAATCACTGGCAGACAGGCTAAGATGCAGATTTCCATTTGCTTTGTAGAAATAACTTCCATAAAAGCAAGTAGTTGCCTCTCAATTCACTAATCTACCTACATGTCTAACTTGTAAGAATTGTTGGTTATCCAATGATTCTAATTTTCACCATTTCAATGAGATAAGACCTAGTACCTGCTGATTCACACTCAGGCTTACAGAGAGTTGGGCTTGGTCATGTTGGTCAAGGCAAGATGTTTCTTGGTTTCACTCAAATGAAGCAGGGAACTTTATTTCCAAATAAAATATTTTGAGCAACCATAAAAGAAGGAATAAGTGTTCATTAACATCATTCTTCTTGTCCTACTACTATATTGTTTTCTTCCAAGAAAATCAGGTCAATTTTCTTGTTTTTATATCAAAACTCATAACTTAGCATATTAAGACTTTTAAATAATACACTCCCAAATTGGTCAAAGTTTGCTAAATTAAACAAGTTCAATCCTTTCCATTCAGGTTTACTTCTGCTTTTTAAAATATATACAATGGAAGAGTCAAATCTAAACTAAAAATATACAAGATTAACAATTCCTACTTAGCAGTTCTTACCTCTCAAACTTCTAACAACTAGAACTTTGAAAATAATTCCTCTGGTAGTCAAACCTTAGCTGACATCCACATCACATTAGCACTTATATATAATCTGTGGAATATGCACTGTATTACTTTTTTTTTTTTTAAGATTTATTTATTTGTGCATACAGAACTGGGGTACAGGCCAGAGGCTCAGGGGTGGTGAGAGGCTTCACCAGAGACAGAGTGGGGAGCAGAACAGGCAGATCGATGAAGTACACTGCTGAGGAGAGCAGCTGGTAGGTCAGGAGAGGTCTGCCACACCATGTGGTCACCTCTGGGACAGGCGGGAATCGAACTCATGCGGAAGTGGCTTTAGCTTTTCAGTGCTGTGCTTTAACCTGCTGCGCCACCAGGGAGGACCTATATTACTTTTTATGTAATATAGAAAATCCTAAATTCCAAAACTATGGACTTGTAGCTTGACTGAGTGAGGGGTCAAAAGATTTGAAGAAAAATATCTCTGTACATAAATAGTTATGCTTAAGTAGGGACTTCAGGTAAATCTTTCTAGTGTTTATTTCATGATTTATAAAGTAAGGGGGTTAAACTAGATGACTTCTAAAATCCTGGACAGTAATTAGGCCTAAGATTCTACTTGCTCAACTCATATACTGAAATACATAATAAATTGGGTTCATTTTATCTTAGATTAAATTTAGGCATTTAGTTTTTCCCACCACATGTGTCAAGTACATATTATTAACTATCTTTCAATTATGTACTTTAATTCAGGTTTAGTACCTGCTTTGCCAAACACAGAAGATAAGCCTTCCATAATGGTCTTGTAGATAGTGGGATGAGAGAGAACAAATGCAAGTGTCCAAAATGCAACCTTAAAAGAAAAACAAACACCACAACCTTCCTTAAAATTTTACTTTATAGTAGTTGTAAACATTTAGAACTAATAAAGGAAATGCTTAAACTTACAAGTATATTAGTAAAGAGTAGTTTTGAAATCAACTAGATTTTATAAATAGACGTTAGATAACTTTAGGGGATTAAATCTATAGTAGTTCTATCCCCTTTCTATATTTATTTAATTATATTGTTAATACAGATTGAATTACCTTTACTAAAAAAGTGAAACAAGACATTTTATTTATACCTAATCAATATAAAATGATATATAGGCATGCATTAAATATCAGAAACAATAAATGATGACTTAGGAATTTTAATCCAAAACAAAAACATCATTCAAAATTTAACTTCCTTGAAATGCAAATAAACTAGCAAGTTATATATTCTGTTAATGACATGGAAATTTTAAGTAAGCACAGAAACCATACCTACAATCTTATAAATTAGACTGAGAGTACTGAATATGTAATGGTCCTTCCACACATGTCATTAAATGTGACATGCTTGCAAGTTCTGTCTAGACAAACAAAATTATTTCAAATATAATTCATATTTTCATCATGATATTATAAAATAAAATCATACTGATATATCCATCTATGTCTATACCTATAAATTAACTTTCCTCTAATTTTCTGTATCTTTAAATAATCCCAATACTCCCCTCAGTGGTCAAAAGAGGAAGAGCAATTGTTTGAAAGGAAGTAGTTCAATAAGCCAAATTCAGTGCTGTTTCCATAAATAAAGCGAGCAGGAGAACACAAGCCATTGCAATCTGGAGAGTCTCTTTTTGTGCATCATCCAGATTACAAAAGACTTACCCTAGAGGTCACCCAGTTCTTGTTTATAATAAAAGACATATGCTAAGAGAGTTCTCCCCTCCTGGCTCCTAACTCAAACTTTTCTACACTTACCAACATATGGAAATGCTGAATGAATGGATTTAATTAATAGCTACTCCATACTCAATTCACTACTTAAAAAGCCACAGATCGATCATGCAAGGAAAGTAAAAATTAGTGGTAGTTCCTAAATTTTCAGATACACAATAGAACTCGACATTTTACTAATTAGTGCTTAATTGCATTTAATCAGAGCTTAAAGGATTTCAATAAAATTGGGTAGTACTTATTTTTATGACAAAGGAAATTCAGTTAAGCCTTAAGCCTTCAATGGCTATTTAATATTATTACTATTTTTAGTGACTCTTTTCTAAATGAATGCCTCTTCTAAAAATCAATCATTTTCAACTTCAAAGAACCAAATTAGTTTTTAAAAAGTAAAAGATGAGTAAAACACAGTAAAGAATAAATGAACAGCTCATCTATATTATTGAATCAAAAAATAAGAATAGTGAATGGAGGTCTTTGTGTGTCTATATTTGAGAAAGGAATTAAAAACTGTTCCCAAGTGTACTAATTATTTTAACAATAGGGTCAAGTCCAAGGTGAGAGCTGTGAAAAAAGCAAAGGACTACCTGGCTCACTGAATTTAGAGAGCAGTGGCCAGACTGTCCTTGCATTGTTTTGGAGAGGTAAGAACAAAGGTGTGGGGCTCTCCCTGGTGGCGCAATGGGTTAATGCACCGCATTACAAAGCTTTCCAAGCCACTGCAGCATGAGTTTGATCCCAGGCTAGCCAGGGAGTTAATCCACATGGCGCAGCAGACCTCTCTTGACCCACCCACAGCTCCCCTCAGCAGTGTACTTTGTCCATCTGCCTGTTCTGCTGCCTACTCTCTCTCTGGTGAATCCTCTCACTGCCCCTGGACCTCTGGCCTATACCCCAGTTTTGTAAGCACAAAGGCATGAAGGGACAAGGAGGAAAGTTGTGCCCTTATTTCAGAGAGAAGGTGAATTGAGTATGTTCTTCAGCATCAGTTATTCACCCACTCAAAAAAATCTTTAATATTGATGGTGTCTCCATAACATCTTGACCAATCATGGAAAATACAAATATGGCTAATAAATTCCTGCCCAAAGAACATTTCACACCTAGTGAGGATATGATACACATACAGGAGAATAAAGACCTAATTGTGCAGACAAATAATGGCTGTGGGATGGTAGAGCAGCTGTAGCTGTAACTATTGAAAACGTTTAGAAAGAGCCTCAAAGAAGTGATTACAAAGGTAAAATATTAGCTTTGAGATTAATATTGGAAAAGGTTCTTAAAAAAGTTCATTTGGTGGGCCCTCCCTGGTGGCACAGTGGGTTAAAGCACAGCTCTAAGAAGCTAAAGCCACTTCAGCATGAGTTCGATCCTGCCCTGAAGGGGACCCACATGGTATAGCAGACCTCTCTTGACCCACCCGTTGCTCCCCTCAGCAGTGTACTTACTTCGTCAGAGAGCCTGTTCTGCTCCCCTGTCTGTCTCTGTGAATCCTCTCACTGCCCCTGCACCTCTGGCCTGTACCCCAGTTCTGTATGCATAAATAATCTTTAAAAAAAAAAGTTCATTTGGCAGTCAGTAATTGGGGGGGACTTGGAAATGGTTGTCCCATAGAAATAATTGTATATGTTACAGTTGATATCTTGGGCCAAGTACTGAAATTCACCTAGACCACAATATCCTAGAAACCTACTCTAGGTCTACCTGATGCCTGAGCTTTGAGTTCCAGCCTTGAAGCAAAGCACAGAGTCAGAAAGAAGGAAAGAACATGATGGAGGCACTAAGAAAGGTCATGCCCATAGCTGCGAGCTCTGGCAAGGCTTTCAGCAGCTTTCTAGAGAGAGACAGGAGGTCACCAAGCTGGAATAGCAGGACCTACTCCCATCTGTGGTCATTTGAAGTGGTCAAGTTTTGGAAGCCAGTACACTATTAAAGGACCAATTGAAAGTAATGGGTGATAGAAAGCATGGCACTACTTTTTATGAAAAGAAAGCTAACATATATTATGCAGCTAATTTTTGCCAAGGATGAGTCACTTTCTGTTTTTTATAAATACAATGTTCTCAACTACCCTATGAAATAGATCCTATTAGTTCCATTTTACAGATGGAACACTGAGGCTTAGAGAAGTTAAACAATTGGCCCACTGTCATCTAGTGCTGGGATCTGGCTTTGGCCCTGATGAAACCCTGCCCAGGGTCACTGCCCACATACCAGCTGCCTCTTGAAGGTGCCAACAAACGTCAGCAAGATGGAACTAATCATCAGACACTTCCTTTCATAAATTAATTATTTAAGTCCTTTCAGACCAGTGCTGGGAACAAATTCCAAAGAACTGACTTCCCCTGTGTCTGAACAATAGGGCTTTGTGTCCCTTCCTTCTGGGGACCTTCCTAATGAGATCTTGAAAATTAATCCTGTGACAGAAGTAGCTGTTTTGCTGCTGCTTTGAGAGCTGTTTTGATGTTTGCCTTTTAATTTTGCTAATAGCCTAATCAGTTTCCCAGAAAATTGCATAAGGAAAAAAATCAGAGAACAATATTAGAAGTACATAAAGAAGGGAAAGGATTAGACTATTTTTTTCTTGCTCACACCAGATGAAATACATATTCTAGTGGCTGTCACAAATTTGAGCAGAGAGGCCAGAATTTCTATTTCTGCTCTTTACCCAGCAAGTTTCATATTAGATAAGAGTATCAGGATTTAGAAAGCTTCTTACAACCTTCCAAAGAGGAAGGACACTTAAAAGAACTTAATTCTCTTTGTTACGAGAAAAAAGAAAAACAAATACATTTGTCATTAGAGATGAGTTATATGACCCTGTTTAGTAGAAAACAGATACATAAAAGCAAACACACATATATAGAATTTCTCAAATATATTCCTGTGAAGTCCTTTCACAGGAAACTGGTGTGTATCAAAAATGAAGTGGCAGACAAACCTCATGGCTTTAATCTAGTTCACAACAGCTTTAAAAAGAAACAGTTTAAAAAAATGTTTGCTTTCTTTAGAAATACTGTGCTTGCTATGGTGGCCAGCTCTGTTCATGAGGAAGCTTAGAGGACCAAGCCAGCAAGCAATGCAAACAGAAATGGCACCCAGAAGAACGGGCAGAGCAGAAGACAAAAAACTAACATTCTCTGGATACCAGCTGGGTTTATCTCATTGAATCTTTACAAGCACCTTGTAGAGAAATGAGAGCTACCGTTATTTAGTCTCTAAGTCCTAGCACCATTCTAAGAGCTTTATTATCCCTTTTTTACAGCTAAGGTAATGGAGACGCACAGAGTTTGCTACCTCCATGAAATTCTTCTATAGGTTTGGCTGGGAGATAACTGGATTTATACCCAGTTCTTTCGGATATTATCTGTCCACTCAATGAAGGTTGAGGCCCTCCCTGGTGGCACAACAGGTTAAAGTGCAGCACTATGAAGCTCTGGCAGCCACTGCAGGAGAGTTCAATCCCCAGCCAGGGAGCTGACCCACATGGCACAGCAGACCTCTCCTGTCTCCACCACCGTTTCCCTCAGCAGTGTATTTCAGTACATATGCCTGTTCTGCTCCCCACTCTGTCTCTGGCGAATCTGCCAACTCCCCACAGCTCTGGTCTGTACCCCAGTTCTTGTATGCATAAACAAATAAATCTTAATTAAAACAAAAAGTTGAGGCCAGGTCTTATTCAGATTTCCAGCACCAGTACACCAAATGTTGCCTGAAAGAAAGTACCCCACGTGTGGGTGCTGTCACTACTGACCCCAAAGAGCAAGCTTTCCCCTTAATCTGTTCTGTGTTGCCTTTCAGAGGGAGAAATTACTCCAGATATCCATTCTGCCTCCTTTGTGATTTTATCAGATTTCTTAAAGCCTTCAGATTTGTTTTTCTGTCTCAGAACTAAACCCATCACAGTCTTTTTCTTCCCCCATAATGAGAAGTAAAAAAAAGAAAAATGAAGAGAGAATTTGAAAGTGCAGTGGACAGAAAACCGTTCCTTTACTAATATACTTACAGGGACAGCATTGGACAGAGAAGCCCAAAGTAGTAAGAGCCCATAATTGGGACAGTTTTGTTCATCTGTTTCCATCTCCACCATATCCAGCACAGCCTGAAATAATGTCTGTTTAAAAGAAATTAATATTATAAAAAAAAAAAAAGACTGCCAAGAACCAACTAATTGGCAAATACTGATGTTAATAAACAAAATATATGTGTTTTTCATTAACTGAAAGCTAGTATATGAAGAAGTAAAAGATCAGTCATTGTAGGAGGTGGGACAGAGTAAATACACAGAGTAAATAGACAGAGTAAAGAGGATATTTACAGTCATGAAAACATATTATAATGATGAACATGTATATTACACATTTGTCAAAACCATAGGATTTACAACACAATAGTGAACTCTAACATAAACTATGGGCTTGAAATGATTATGATATGTCAATGTACAACTCTGATGGATTTACATATGTGTTGGTATTACAGCAATTAGGAATAGGGACTCAGAAGCGTAACTGGTGTAAATACTGGCTTAGTTTTGTTTTAAGACTTTATTTTTTGAGTGCAGTTTTAGGCTCACAATAAAAAAGAGAGGAAGATACACAGATTTCTCATATAATCTTATCCTTACAGTACATAGCCATTATCAAATTCACTTACCAGATGGTACTTATTATTATTATTACTATTATTTTAATCAGAGGTGTACATAATCTCCTCGAGTCCACAGTTTATCTTAGAGTTCACTGTTGGCATTACAAATCCTATGGGTTTTGACAAATGCAAAATGATACATGTCCATCACTATAATAGTCCTAAATATCCTTTTTGCTCTGCCTGTTCATTCTCCCACCTCCTACAATAATTTATCTTTTTATTTTCTTCCTGGTTTTGCCTTTTTCAGAATGTCATCAAGTTGGAATCACACAGTATGTGACCATTTCAGATTGGTTTCTTTCATCTAGTAATGTATATTTAAGTTTCTTCTATGAAGTTCCACCATTCACACTCCTTGACCCTTTCAGATTAGTGAATCAGAGAACTGCACTGTACAGTAGTATAGTTACCTTGCATCAGATTTTAAGACACAGGAAATAACTACTACATTCCTACTAAAGAAAATACATGGTGGGAGATTGTTGCTGTTACTTACCAAGGCGTGTAATGTTTCAGAAGTGATTAATCAACCTAACCTCCAGCTTTCTGATTTTAATAATCTCCACTTTCCAGGATATTAATGTCATTGTAAAATATAAATGAGTTGTGAGTTTTAGAAATGCATGATCATATGCTCGGCATAGAGTTAGCACCTCATTAGTATTAGTGATAACTTATTTTTGTAACAGTGGCTTAGTAGAATTTGCCATAAATCCCATCTGTCACTGCTGACACAACCAAATGTATAATATATAAATCAATAAAGTATCTCAGATTTTTAAAATTTTGTTGCCTACATCCTTATTTTTTTCTTATATAGAAGACTTAATTCTTACCTCACTCTTGTGAGTTAATAAAATAATGCATGTGAACACTTAGCACAGTGCCTGGCACAGAATGGTATCTAATTAATCTCACGGTTTGTGGCAAAATATATATTTTTATCAAATATAGCTTAATACAGTTTTCATTTCCTACATTTTAGCAAAGAAGTTAAGGAATACTTACCATGGAATTATCTTTTGTTGATTTCGAAACTTTAACATCTGGAATGTTTTTCTTAAGAAATGTTAGAAACCACTTTTTGGACTCTGACCAGTTTCTAAGTGAGAAAAAATATTTATGTAAGTTAATTTGAAAGCATTTGAAGAGTAATTGTTCATAGCATAAAAGGAAAAATGTCTGTGGAATTGTTTTTCCAAATTTCTTCTTTAGTTTCAGTTAGAACTTCATGAGACCTACCTTTAGTCTTACTAATGCTACAAGGAAAATGTTAGTATCTTTTTGAAATAAATGGTGAATTCTTATAGGACTGGCACTGACTATGAAAACAAAGACCACAACTTACTTGGCCTGCTTTTCATTCATGCTATTATCAGTTCGAGGTAGGGAAAAACCAAAACTAGGCAACTATCCACTGCTGGTTAAGTCAGGAAAAGCAAACGGGTTTTGACTTCTTGACTCTTTTTAGATGGGCACTACTGTAGATTAACAGCCAAGAGATATAAAAAATGTGTTATTTTGTGCATTCAAATAATCTTACCAACATTTATCGGTACCCACTGTGAGAAATACCTTTGACCAAATCTACTTATGCCTCAAAGAAAATAAGGACAGCAATGTCTAATTGTGAGACCGGTCACTTGATGACTTAACATATTCTAAACTGCAGCAGTGAAGGTAGTGATACTAAAGTACAAATGGATACATGCAAAAAAAAAAAAAACCTCTTTATTTCTATTTTCTCTTTCTCCCTCCCTCTAACCCTCAAAATAAGGAAACTGAAAAATAAGGCATCTCTCTTCAATTACTTCTTGATTCACACACATACACACAACCCCAAAACAAATTGGTGATAAATAATTTCTGTCTCTTCCACTTACATTCCTGTTATGTTTGGTTAGCACATAGAAGTGACATAAGTGTATCAACTGCTGAGAGAATTTGATCAAGGAATGAGTTCTAAGAAAATGGAGACAACTCTGTACCTTAGTAGATATTCTGGAACCTGGGATCCATACTCAAAACCTTCATCATAAGTTTGAAAATGCCTATGGAACTCCTTGATTTTCCTTTCATTTGTGGGAAACAAACCTTTTTTAAAGAGTGTATTCACTGTGACTGGATAAAGTAGATGCCTACAAAGACAAAAACACATTAAAAAAAAGACCCAATGAGTAAAGAAGGCAGGCACAAGAAACAAAAGGGAGCATTATTTAATATGTTAGTGACAGATAATATGTAACAGACTCATTTGGGAAAAGCCACACTTGGAAGGTTTTAATATTTGCTTGCTGTGATCAAAATAATTTAGGGATAACTGAAATTGTATTCTTATCTATTAGAAGATTTATAAATGCTTTCAAAGCAAGCAATGTCATATTCTGACAATTGTGAGATGATAAGCAGAAAGTCAATTCAATACAATTTGAACAAGCATATAATTAACAAATAACAACAACATATTGTTCATGTTTCTAGATAGCAGCAAAAAATAACCAGAAAATGAAGAGCAACATTAGTCATCAAATTTTCTAATGTCACAGGATCCTACAAATTTGACCTACTGTATATTGAAATATACAACCTATCATCCATAACTTTTACCTTAACTGGAAAAAAAAAAAAAGACTACTGTGGAATAATTAACTGAAAAAACAAAAAAAGATTACCAATATTTTTTTTTTTAAAGATTTATTTATTTGTGCATACAGAACTGGGGTACAGACCAGAGGCTCAGGGGCGGTGAGAAGCTTCACCAGAGACAGAGTGGGGAGCAGAACAGGCAGATTGACGAAGTACACTGCTGAGGGGAGCAGCGGGCGGGTCAGGAGAGGTCTGCCACGCCATGTGGTCACCTCCGGGGCAGGCGGGAATCGAACTCATGCGGAGGCGGCTTTAGATTCTCAGTGCTGTGCTTTAACCCGCTGCGCCACCAGGGAGGGCCACCAATATTTTTTTAGGTTAGTAATACTATTGCTTATTTCCTTTTTATTTACCTTCCTTACTAGAAATTCTTCAGAACCTCACTCCCCAATTTTAAAGGCTTGCAACAATTGGCTTTGTTCTGTTGAAAGTACTGAGCATGCTAAAACTTTGTTTGCTTGGTTTTGTGTTTGTTATTTCTCTGTCCCTTTTTCTGGAATGTTTGCTAAATGTTACTGTTCTGTTTTGAGCCTGAACTATTTAATCCTACCTTCAGCATCCCAGCTTCCTACTGAGGTGGGAAAGTACCTAACTGGTAACATCAATTTGTGACATTTTCTTATGCATATGGAGAATTTTCTCCTTGCTTGCCACACCCTGCCCAAACCTTTGCCAGAGGGCTACAGAGTATGATGTGCTCCCTGGCTCTCTCCACTGCCCTACCCAGTGACACCCATCTCTCAGAACCCCCCCACACCACCCCCCACCACCACCACCAAGAAGAAGCCTGGGCTGAGTCCTGAGGCCAACAGTGACTTTGCCTCAGCCACCTTGACAAGCCTCACAAACATCTCATACATCTCATAGACCCTTGTCATCTACTTTAAAATTCTTTACTCTTTCCTCTCCTCTCAATGGCAGCTTGTTCTAGCAATCACAAATTACACTAAAGTTTTATCAAAATGTTGATGGGAACATAATAATTGTAAGAGGTAAATCCATACAGAGCATACGCACCTGGAGTAAGAAGAAACTACTGTAAAGGTAGGTATTGCATGAGTATATTGGTTGATTTATTCACTTTAAAATTTGCCTTGAATGAAATTTAAAAGATTTATCTCGTAATTACCTAGATAGGTAAAGACTTCATTCATTTACTATAATTTTGAATTTTAATCTACAGTCTCCAAATTTTAATCCCTCCTGTCCCTCTCAAAAAAACTAAATCAAACTGATGCATCTAGTTACCTTACTAAGTGGTTCAACTCCATTGTCCCATGAGTACCCAGATTCTCCAACTGTCCATGTAATTCTTCTGTCAACTTTCCAGAGATTTGCTCTAGGTTGAAAGTGCCCATTTTCCCTTTCATCATGATATAAAGTTTTTCATGTAGTGTGAAAAAGATGTTCTTTGGAATTGATGCTACAAAGAAAGAAATATGTTTTCAAAAGAAAATCAAAGAACTACTTGAAGCAAACACTCAATATACCTGATAGGGACTACAGCCAAAGTCTGCCCAGTACATAATCACCTTTTACAATTAAAAAGGTGATAAACCATTTTTACAAATAAAAATGGTTTGACCTACGTTTATAAGTAGTAAAAGATGGTAGGGTATTTCACTTTAAGGGATGAGCGATAGATGGGTAATTTAAGAAGGCCTCTGAGACTCAAAATTTAGTGATTTTATTTCCAAGTTAAAAACATTTCATTGGATTTCTATCCTTAAGCTTTATTAAGACCTTCTATCAGCTCTTCAACTCCTCAGTGATATTTTTGGTGCATCTCCCTCCAAATCTATATTCCAGTCTATTGAAATCACATACTCTTTTTTTCACATTCCAGCATTTTCATGAGCTTTACTTTTCTCAGGACATTCTCTTCTTGAATACCAATCTTACCTACACCCCTACACAACTACATCTACAAGTCATAAATTTCTTCTGCTGCTTATTTTCCCTCAAGGGTCTTCTTGAAAATTACTTCTACCAGGAGGCCTTTCATATAACCCCATGAATAACTTCCTCCCACTATCTCCTTTATATTAGTGTTTATGCTCCTTCCACAACACATCCTCCTGGTTGGGTTGAGTTGGGCTGAGTTTTTGAACTCATTATTCTTTTACATTTTTAAAAAAATTTTCATTCAAAGTACTTTTTTCAAAAAATAAATAGTAATTTTATACATTATCATCCTATTATGTGAAGGTTACATTTTGCATAAGTTTATATAGAAACAATTTGTAGATTTCTAGAGCATACATCATCTCTGAGGAAAGGGAATATGTGAGAAGACTAAGAAACTGTATGAAGAGTAAATATTAGTATATTTACTCTGTTAAATAGATATATTTTACATATGAAAGGCCCCAGGGAGCAGAGCTAAACAAATCTTACTCATTTCTCCACACCTCTAACAGGAGAGTAAGTTGGTACATTTTTATGACTATGTGAATGTACACATCAAAAGTGCCCCAAATATTTATATTCTTTGATCTGGAATGCCATAGTCCAAATATCAACAATTACTAAATAGTCAAAGAATGTAATCAACCTATTGTGATTTTCATGCAAGGAAGCAAGAAGAAATAAATATCACATTACTGACCTCTAACAGTTTTTAGAATACTATTTTCTCTTAATGGCAAGAAATACACGAGAGGCTACAGGAAAGGGCACATATAAAAGAAGCAAAAATGAAAGCAAAAGAAAGCTGTAGACAGCAGAAGCAAGTACAGACATTGTAAGCAGAACTAAGCACAGGGTGTACCACCTCTGCATGCTTGTTCTCAGAAGTAATAAAGGCAGAGAGTCACACTGGAAGCAGGTTATTTAACATACATGATAACATACATGGTAGCAGTTTCTAAGGGTGAAGAATCAAAGAGCACCCAGCACATGAAGTGAAGCCCCGCTTACCTTTATAGCCCCATGGAACATGCTGGGAAAGGCCATTGGAAAGATTTACTAAGCAGTAGCTTCTACTATCAGAGAACAGAGTAGTGAACATGTAGTCAAGCCAAGAAATACAGCTTGTAGAACATTGTATATCCAGCACCAGAACAGGGTTAATGACATTGGGGGTTAGAACAAGATAAATATTACAAATATTTTCCAAAGTAAGCACCAGCAAGACAACATCTTTCTTAATTTATTCTGTGTATTAGGTTCAATATGTATTTGCTTTTCAGTGATCATACTCATTATACACTTTTTTCCCTTCCTACCCCTACACTTAAGCATAATTTATGGGGCCATGTCAGATTTCTTAGAGGAGTAAGACCACAAGTGTTACCATAAACTACTTTTGGATCTCAATCTTTTATTTCAAATGAATGATCTAAAAATATTCTTTACCTGTACGATAGACGGGATTTTGTACTGCTAGTTCAAAATTTACTTCTTTGGATTTTAAAAACACATTCATTCCCTCTTCTTCAGTAATAAAGGTCATTCGAGTGCCCAGTGCAAAGACTGTAAATATTGGTCCATACTGATAGAAAAAAATGACACAAATCATATACAAATTATTGGGTCATGGGTTATGTTTAAGACAATGCTCTCAAGGACATCTAATACAGAAATTTGCCAAGATAAAAGCTACACTTACTACATAAGTGAATTAGTGATAAATTTCGCAGATTCAGTTGATCTAAATTATATAAATCCAAATTTATTCTCTCCTAATACTTAACTTTCTTTTGATCACATTATTATTTACTTGTATCTACCTTAGTTATTATTATATAAACGAATAATCTGAAATAATTATTCAAAGCCATCTCAACAGTTGTAATATTTCAACATTGTTATTAAAATAACTGTAATCTCACAAGTGACCTAAGCTCCACTTTGTTCAAGAAAATGATGCAAATAGCTGATTTCACCTTACATCTGTAGTGACCCAACAATGCCTTGCAAACCTCAAAAGCTCACTAATGGGCTTACTTTCTCACTTTCCAAAATGACAGTTTCACCTGTACTCCTTGCCCAACCCTCTCCACTTTAAGACAGTGCTCCCAATTTATAACTCAAGAAGCAATCAAGTAAGAGCACTCTCTACTTTTCCCCACCAAATCCTGCAAAGATAATAAATCTGTACCCATTTTCCACATGTCCCCTCAGGTTAACACAGATGCAAGATTCTGTTCCTGTGAAATACCAGGACTCCTTCACTTGCATTATAGATTCCACATTCTCTTACCTTCCTTCTGTTCTACCTTTATGCCTTCTCTCCCTTATATCATCAGTTTCATCTTTTCATCAGATCACTATTTGTAGCCTACAAACATACTCTAGTGCAGGGGTTGACTTCTGGGAGCCCATAATAATATTGAGGAAAAAATAAATTAGTATTTTCACTGACCTGTAATTACAATTTAACATTTTATCAAAATACAAATAACTTTAGGTAACAAATCCCAAAGTTATCCATAACTCTATCATCAAAAGAGGTCAATGTTCCATCTGCAATTTCATAAATTCTATGTCTATTTGGCATCAATTCATCATGATGCTAATAATATTAGCTGTTATTTTCTTATTTTTGGTGCTCTGACTTTTGATAGCCTTGCTACTAAGGAGAAATTGCTCTAGCCTAGGGCTAGCCAATTCTCAGAAAGAACAAAAAGCTCACTTAGCCAGGAATAAGCATTTCTTATGCAAAACAACTCACCTAGAGTGTCTACCCCAGTTCCTGACTACCTCCTTATTTCACAGACATCAAGCCAAGAGTTCAAAAGCATGTCAAGGCCAGGTACCAAACAAACAGAGACCAGGTGACAAACAACCCCTCAAAGCCCAGAGAAATTACTCAAACTAGTCAATATTAAATTGTTTTATCATATCCTGCCTTGGTTTTCCTGAAGAAGTCTAGATTTAGACTGTCTAAGCTTTCCTCTTGTTCCTCATGCCTCCTCTCTGACACTGGTGCTTTATGTCCTGATCTGCACAGCATGCAATGACAATCCTCTTCAGTATAACAAACTTCCCTCCAAGAAACATTATTATTTCTTCCTATGAAGTTCCATAGTATGACTTTACCATACCACATCCAACATGTATTTTCTTAGAACAAAGTCTCATATTTTATATAACATTGCAGTTATAAATACCTTGAAATATCAGTAATACTCATTAATTCAATATTACAAACATGTCTCACCTGCCACGAATGGCACATGATCATTCAGAGGACACACTGGTGGGGACTATCAGGTCCACAATTTTGAGTGTATCTTTTTTTGTTCAGTTCCTATAGTTATTGCTTTCGGTATTACTTTGTTAATACATAACTGGTCACAGTCAATTGGTGTAGTCATTTACCAGTTCAAAGGGATCTTTCTCTATGTCTTGTTACTCTCTCTTATTTATAAAAAATTATTTATTTATGCATACAAAACTGGGATACAGGCCAGAGGTGCAGAGGGTGAGAGGATTCATCAGAGACAGGGCAGGGAGCAGAACAGGCCGATTGATGAAGTACACTGCTGAGGGGAGCAGCAGGCAGGCAGGTCAGGTCAGGTCTGCGCGTGCCATGGAGGGGTCACCTCCATGCTCAACTGGCTTAGCTTCTTAGTGCTGTGCTTTAACCCGCTGACCACCAGGGAGGGCCATATAATTATACTTTTACATACATTTCGAACGACATCAAATAGTGTTAGAATTTTTGCTTTAGGACAAAACATAATTTAGAAATCTGAAGAGAAATAAATTTTATTGTATTCACATATATTTTGATTACTGTGTCATTCTTGATGTCCAAGATTCCTTCTTTTATTGCTCTTTCCATTTAGATAACTTCCTTGAGTCAAATATTTAAAATAGGTTTGCTAGCAAGAAATTAATTTAGTCTTCCTTTAATTGAGAATGTCTTGATTTCCCCTTAATTCCAAGTGGATATTTTTTCTAAAGGGATGATCCTTTGTTGATAGCTCTCTTCTTTGAGCATTTAAGAAAATGTTACTTTTCTTCTCACTTCCTTGGTTTTTGATGTGGAATCTGTCTGCTCACCATAACAAAGTTTCATTATTCTCTTGCAGCTTTTAAGAATTTTTTATTTGACCTTAGATTGTAGAAATTTGACTATCATGTGTGATGTTGTAGATTTCCTTAGGTTTATCTTATTTGAAATTAACTAAATTTTGGTCTTTAGCCAATTTGGGAAATTTTCAGCCTTACTACAAATACCTTTCATCCCACCCTGTCTCTTCTCTCCTTCTGGAACTGTGGTAACATGAATGTTAGTTCTTTTGTTATAGTCTTAAATCCCTAATGAGCTATTGATTTTTTTCCTATTTATTCTTTTATATTGGATAATTGACCTATTTTCAAGGTCACTGATTGTTTCTCTCTGTTACTTATTGTACTGTTGTACCCATCCATTGAGTTTTTATTCTTCTTGCAGTATTTTATTTTCATTTCTAAAATTTCCAATAGTTTCTTCTTTATGTGTACTATTTCTTTTCAGAAACTTTCTATTTCTTTGCTTTTTTTTTTATTTTCCCATTCAATTAAAAAATGTTTATAATTACTTAATTATTGAAGCATTTTACCATGACTACTTTATGATACTTGTCAGAGAGCTACAGTATCTGTTATCATTTCAATGTTCTTATCTGTTAATTGTTTTTTGTTATTCAAGTTGAAATTTGTCTGGTTCTTTATGTGAGGAGTGATTTTCTGGTGAAATCTGGATACTTGGTATATTTTGGCATGATATTGTGAATCTTATTTAAATCTTATGTTTTCTAGGCTTCCTTTGCCGTTATTATATTGTAAGAAGTTGGGTGCCACATTATTGCCAGGGGATAGATACAAATTTAGGCTCTTCACTCAGTCCCTATTTGTACCTTGTTAATGCTGGTTACAGGTGCCCCTTGGATGGATAGTCCTAGGAAAAATGTTAACCAACTACTGCTGGGGGTGGAGACAGGGATAAGAAATATTAAGGTACTGCAGAAGCAGCCCCCAGGATTCAATGTTTGGGATTCAGCTTTCTGGATTTCAGCATTTTTGGATCTTCAGCAATTCAAGAGTCAGTGATTTCTACTGCCACCATGTTTTTCCAGACAGTATTTGCAGGCTTCTGAAGGATGTGGAGAAGCCTCCAGAAGCCAACCTCAGAGAAGAAAAGTTCAGAGACTTTGCAAGTAGCTGAACAACTGAAATTGATCCCAGTTTTGCTGCAGTTACAGCAGGGAAAGTGAAGACCTGGAGCTGGTGACTTGCTGGACTGTGTGAGTGTGGCCATTTGACAGGTTGCTTGGCCATACAGCTGCTGTTTTGAGCGTAGCTTGTCTGGTACTGTGCTGGGGATTCTCAGCAACTCTGGTGAGCATGTACTGTTGTGCTTCTGCTCTCTACATGAGTTAGAACCTGGCCTATAGTCTGGCTGCCATGTGCTGTGTCCTCAGTGATGCAAAGACACCATCTTGGAAGCATTTGTGTTTAAAGCACTGGACACTGTGGCCCTCCCTGGTGGCGCAGTGGGTTAAAGCACATCACTAAGAAGCTAAAGCCACTTCAGCATGTGTTCGACCCCACCCTGGAGTCCTTAGGTGACCCACATGGCGAGGCAGACCTCTCCTTGCCTGCTCGCTGCTCCCCTCAGCAGTGTACTTCATTGATCAGACTGTCTCTGGTGAATCTTCTCACCGCCTCTGCACCCCTGGCCTGTACCTCAGTTCTATATGAATACATAAATAAATCTTTAAAAAAAAAAAAGGAAAGAAAAAAAAACACTAGACACTGCTTTGGGCTAGGTAAATTATTTTACCCCCCTCTGTAACTCTTTTGCTTATCCCTGATTTATTAAATAAAACCCATTATTGTTCTCTAAACTCAAGTAGTCTTGCAATTGCGTGCACAGATGAAGAACTCAGATGGTGACTGGTAAACTATTTGGGTAGTATCCTCAGTCAGTTTTAGTGCCCGTTACTGCCCTATATCAGTTGGAGATGAAAATGAAATCTCCTCACTGGATTTCTTCTTATATCACTCTGTCTGACATATCACTCTGTCTGACAGGAGAGGGCTCCTCATTACTGCTTCCTCATGGCCTCCACAGACATGAGAGTAAGAAGTTTAGGAAGTAACCGCTTTATTGTTGAGTGGTATAAATATTCTGACTTATCTATTAAGGCTAAGTGGTCACAATGGTTGTGGGGGACTCCACTACCTCTGGGTTGTAGTAAGGTCCCGGATACTGATGTGGCCTTAACACTGCAGTAGGCTGAATTTATTAAAAGTAAAGAAAGTCATGATTTTCTACTATGCCTCCTCTGATACCACCCCATCTTGGAGCAGAAAGGTTACAGGCTAACAAGGCTAAATAGTTAGGTTTCTTGCTTGCCATTTGCTAACGAAGGTAGGCCAAAGATTTTCCCGCAGTGTTTGACTGGATTACAACAGTTATTATTGCCTGGAAGTTTTTGTTTTGCTAGACTGCTGCTTTCCTGGTTATATGGAGAGAACAGACTTTTCTTAGAACATATTTTTTTGTCTGTGCCTATTGGCATTTCCAGGTGGAAATTGGACTTTCTGGAATCCCAATCTAAAATCTAACTGCATGAAGCAGGAAGAAAACTTAGTGAACTCACTTTCATATTTTCTTTCAGAACCTATGGTCACTAACCTGCCTTCCTCCCTCTGCCTTTCAGAATACTATGTTTGTTTCACAAATAATGTATAAGCATTGTTTACATCTATTTTGTGGGTCAAGTAAGACAAAGTAAAACTATGCTCTTTTCAGAAGCAAACGTCAATTAAGTTAATTAATAATTAATTTTTTAAGTCATAGGATACCTTCTAACAGTTACATAAAAGAATAAAAGAAGGTAAACTAGAGAGCTGGATGACAGAGAACAGAGGAATACTTTTCATTGTATAGATGCTTACACTTTTGGCATATGAATCTATTTGCCAAAAGAAAAAATATTAAAGAAGATGAACTTCCAACTTTGCTAGAAATTGTGCAAACTTCTTCCTGAATTGTTCCACCTTTTTTTCTGGAAACCACACAAAGCCACAAGGAGAATAAGCATCACACCCAGTTAAGCAATAAAAAGAAATAAATAAGCTACAAAAGTATAGACCACAGCATCTGAAACCAACTGGCTTCAGAAATTTCAACTGTATGAGAGAGAATCAGGAAAATGGAACAACTATGCGATGAGCTAAGACTTAATAGGATTGAGGAAGGTAATAAAAATTACACAGAAACTGTTCAGAAGGTTCCAGAAAGCACTATCTTCTAAAAGTAAAGAGAATACCTGAGAAGACAAGAGTTGTGTCTCAGTAGCAGCAGCTATTGAAGAAAGGCAGTGAGAGCTCCTATCTAGAAGATTAGATCCTGAAAGCAGAGGAGCCATGGATGATTAGAGGTGGTATTTTTTCACTGTAGCAAAAGAGAAACTTAAGATGAGAAACCTAGATAGCAAAAGCCCCAATCAAAACCTCCTGATAACAGCTGAGTTCAACTCAACTCATTAAACTATTAGTAAACAAAAAGGAAAAATTT
>NW_004567102.1:12635859-12696367 GCF_000260355.1 Condylura cristata
GCTGCGCCACCAGGGAGGGCCTAAATAAATAAATCTTTAAAAAAAAGACAATAAAGGAGTTTCTGGGGAAAAAAACATAACTACAATATATAAAAGAGATAATATATCCCACAAAGTACAACAAAAGAAGTCGAAGAGAAAAGGAATGTAGGAATGCAAAAAAATAAAAAGGATAATAGAAATATACATATGTAAAAAGAGTTACATAGTTGGAACTCTTTCCCAAATTCCAAACTCATGTATCCAACTGTCTATCCACTTGGATATCAATATCCCAAACGCTTATCTAACAGAGCTCTGATCTGCTCCCCCAATGAATTCTTAGGATCTTGCCCATCTTACTTGTTGGCAACTCCACTTTCTAGTTTCTGTAACCAAACCTGTTGAGTCACCTTTGATCATTTTCATTCTCTGCATTCCACGGGTAAATCCTGTTACTTCTACCTTCAAAATATATCCAGCCACTTCTCAAATTCATTAAAATGCGCTATTATGATGGTCCCAATCTAAACCATGATATCAATCTTGAATTAATGCATTAACCTTCAAAATACGTTCCATCTTTTACTCATTTTTTTTTTCAGGAGAGCAGCCAAAGTGCTTTAAAATATGCAGTCAGATCACCTCACTCCTCTACTCACTCAAATGGTTCCTATCACACTTACTTTGATAATTTACAGATATTCTTGCCCACACAGAAGTGACATATATTGCTACAATATTTATAGTAGCAAAATATGGGAAACAAACCACATCAATCATTAGGTAACTGTTAAAGTGAGTTATGTCTCAGGGATTACTTTGCAACTTTTCCAACGAATTCTGAAGCCTCTATTTCTGTGTTGGGAGGATGTGATGGAAGCAGGTAAACCAAGTATGTCACTGACAACTAGGAAAGATGAATTACAAAGATCATGTTTTCAAAGACCTCATGGAGTTGGGAAAACTTAAGAAATAAATGGAATGAAACTCCCCAGAGAAGAGAATTGTGTAGAAGAGAACACAGAATAAATCACTACTTCCCTTCTCCCTTCCTGATATACAGTGAAGATCAGGACTAAAATCGACACCTTCAAAAAAAGGTGTAACATACATAATGAACACTTAATGAACATAAATATTGAATACTTTTCCCTGAGATTAGGAAAAAGATAAGATTATCTACTCTCACCACCTATAATCCACAACAGGTTGAGGTATTACTGATTGTAATAATGCAAGATGAACATATAGAAGGTATACAAATCAATAAAAATGTTAGTTATTGCAGCAAAGATTTTATGTGTAAAAATTCTAATGAATGAGTCTACAAAATTACTGAACTAATAAGTGAATCTTACAAGATCAGGAGGTAGAAAGCTGATATGCACATATATATAAACCTCTCGGAGAGGAGGAACACTACTGCTGACAGTGAGGTCCCTGGGTTCTTTTGTCTGTAGCAGGGAGAATGGTGCGCGGATCAATGTGTGTGTATGTGATTTATTGGTTGTATTTTGCTCTTTACCTTTTTACTTTTCCCTTTTGTAAAATACATCCTTCCCTTCTACATATTACTAAATTCGTTTCAGTTGTATCTAAAAGTATTTGAAAAAGTAACCCTTATTCATATGGTAGATGGTATAAACTTGGCAGCAGTTGTGAAAGTGATTTAACTTTCACCACTCTTCATGTGACAAGCTTTAATATTAAACTGTTTAGAAAAGACCAGGGCAAAGGGAGTGAAGGAGGCAATTCTTCTGAATGAATGGACTTTTTTGCTGTTGTTTTGCATGCTTAACACAAAAGTTCTTGTTACTAGGAAATTTATGGCTGTTGAATATACAAACCTGTGAGTTGTGTCTACTAAAATATAGCAGGGAACATGGCATTTGAAGAATTCTGAAATTCTGGGATTTCAGTGGTCATCTAACTTTATTTTGCTAACCAGAATTGAATAATTTTAAATTATCATTATGTTAATATCTGACAGCATTGGGATAGTCTAATTCTAACTTGTAATTAATTATGTCTTCCTGTTATCTGAAATAAATTTATGGCTGAACAGCTACAAAAATATTAAATTATACATATGTTATTCATGACAGCTATGTACTATGGAATGTGCTTAATAAGAAACAGAAAGTTTAAAACAAAAATAAACAAAACATTATATTTTCACATCATAAGGACACAATTGCAAGACAAAAGTGAAAACAGTTTATCCACAATAGGCTCATAAATAAAAAGTCATAAGAAAATAATTTATGGTCACAGGCAAGACCACATTACAAAAAACTATAGACTATTTCTGGAAGAAATTAAATAGTCAAATAAATGAACTGATATACAGCATTCGAGAATGAGAAGACTTAATACTGTTAAAAAGTCAATTTTCCTATAGTTATCACAAATTTCCAATCATAATTCCATCAGCCTTTATTATATAAATTGTCAGGAGAATTTCAAAATTATATGAAAATAACCTTGAATGCCAAAGGAATTACAAAGAGGAAAAAAAAAGTGGAGAATTTCCACTACCTGATTCACAATAGTGTAAAACTGCTGTATTTAGTACAGAATATCTTAACAACGGAATGGATATATAAATCAATGGAATAAAATAGAAAGACTAGATATTGATATATACATATATGTTCAAATAATTTTTAAAAATAACTGAAGCAATTCATTTCCTAAGGAAAGCCTGTTAGGAAATGGTACTGGAATAACAGGACATTCAAAGAGGGAAAAAATTAAGCTCACCCTTTACTTACACTATACAAAAGTTAATCAAGAGTGGATCAAATACTTAAATGTAAAATGCGAAACTATAAATTTTTTAGAAGAAAAAATGAATTATCATTGTGACTATACTTGAGTTTCTGAGACAGACTTTAAAAAGATCCCCTAAAAATTATCAAAATTACATGTCTAAATAAGGCTGTGGGAGCCAACGGGGTATTTCTGTAAAAGACCTACTTTTTTTTTTTCTATCAAACTAGCAAGAATTCTTCTACCCAGGATGTATCTGGATATAAGGAGCAAGGTAATCTCCCACTCAAAGGAAAAGGTAAAGGATGGCATTCATCCTTTTGCAAAGGCAACCATAATATAAACACCTTAAATATTCACAGCTAACTTCACTTTTATGAACTAATTCTGAGGAATTGGGTGAGTGCAAAAAGTACAGTCACACAATACATATACACAAACACATATACACTGATTGAAATAAAAGACCAAAAGTTGGCAGTAACTTACATATTACTTTGAAAAATGTGCTGTATTTGATAAAGATATTCAAGGGCAAAAACATCTACAGCTATCATAACTAATCTTAGCGTACAGTGAAAATGGGTTTCATCACCACTGAATATTACTAACTAAAAAAAAAAAAAAAAAAACACCAGCTAATTTTCTAACCCTTCCAAATGCTAACCAGGCCTGATCCTGTTCAGCTTCCAAGAACAGCCAGCTAAATTTCTATAAACCAAGTTGGAAGCAATTTTTAAAATAGCTCAGCATTAACTCCAATTTGGACACTACTTTACTATGCGTTTTCCTAAAATGAAAATAATGGTATTACACTAGTATTTTCCAATTGCTGCAATTACTGCAAGCATTTAGTTAGTATGTAGATACTTAGGATTCTTAAATTATGATTAACTAGCACTTACAATTTAATTTCTATATCCAAAAAGGTAGCTGCAAGCTGCACTGTATTTTGTTGTTGTTGTTGTTGTTACTTTATTATTACTATTATTTTATTGCGGTAACGTTAGTTTACATCACTGCATATGACTTGGGAGTATAGGTTCACATCGCTTCATGGTCCTATACCATACCCACCACCACCGCACTCATAGTCCTCCATCACAGCCCACTGCTGCCTGCCCCTCCCCCTTTGCTTTCCATTCTTACCCTCCCCCTCTGGTAGCTTCCAGCGTTGTATTTCATAACTGATAAAAATCTATCCCTTGCATAACAAATAGCTGTTGATGGTTAGTTGAAGAATTAACGAGGCTAGGTCGTAGAAGAGAGGACAGGAAGTATGTTCCCTAAAATGCAATGAAAGAAATAAAAAAGAAAACAATACCTCTTCCTGAAACCTCACCTGCCAAGGCCACATACCTTTACTCTTGCTTTCTCTATAAATTCTAGAGGGGCTTTCCCGAACTCAAATCCAGCTCCAATCCAAGGAATCCAGCCTCCTATGCACGGGGGTCCACGCAAGTTCTTCCACTGAAGGAATAACAAAAGAGCAATACAACCTAGGGCTAGAATTACTGTTGGAGAAATGAGTTCCATGTTTTCCTTTAGCTCTTTCCGAAGTCAGCGAAAAGTTCTGTCGCTGTGGCACTTCTTCCCTTGGGATTGGGAGCAAATACCGGACCTCTTAGTTGCAACTTTTGCAGTTTGTTTGCCTTAGCTGTAAACGCCTATGACCGACCCAAACTTTAGGTGACTTTTGCATCATTACTCCCTCCCACCTCTACTTCTCTTTCAAGTCCTGGCCACGCGGGACGGTGGGCAGGAACAGCCCCCATGTGGGGCGGGCGCGGAAGGCTGATCGCGGAGCGCCAGCGCTGTTGCCGTGGAGCCCGGGGTCGCACGTAGCCAATCAGATAAGGCGGCCCGAGAGGCGCGTAGCCCAGCGGACTACATTTCCCAGAAGCCTCTTGGGCCCCCGCGTTGTTTTTCTGCTTTCTGTCAGCAGGACCTTTGGAGCCTGGGGCTGTTAGGAAGGTTGCGGGTTTGCCGGGGCACGCCAGGCGGAGCCGAGGGAGGGCAATGGTCTCCGCCCCACCTCTGGTGGGTTGAGGAGGGGCCGACCTAGCAGGGTGGCAGGCCAGCCGCGGACTCGGGCGGAAGGGGTGCATTGTCGTCCTGCCCTGCTGCTGAATGTCGGTCCCAGAGGATGAGGAGAGGCTTTTGCCGCTCGCCCAGAGATGGCCCGGAGCGAGCAAGTTCCTACTGTCGGGCTGCGCGGCCACCGTGGCCGAGCTAGGTACCCAGCGCCCACGCCTGGGCCTCCCCCGCGAGTCTTCGAGGCGCCGCGCAGGGGTGGGGGACGGGCGGGCGGACTGGCGTCCCCGGTGTGTGTAGCCCGCAAAGGTTGCGCCCGTTTCTTCCACACCTGTCCGGCAGATGTGGCAGTGGAGGCGAGACCAGCTTTGTGGGGAGGAGGGCATGGAGGTCACTGAGGTCTTTTCCTTCCAATATCGTCTCCCGCCGAGGTGTGGGACTGCTTGGATGTATACTGTGAGAGGCTTCGTGAGCTGTCGTTAGACGAAATCACTTCCCTTTCGTGAGGATGATCTTTTAGAAACACACTCAACTTTTCATCCTTACTGGGATTATTTTTGTGATTTATATCCATGCATACCAACATTGTGTCTTTGTCTTTTGGGTCCAAGTTGTGGACCTACCTCGTGAGACTTCAATTACTAGCTTATCCCTTATAGAGCACCTATTTAACATCTGCCAGTTACTTGACCTCTCTGAGTTTAACTCATCTATACGGTATTTGTTTTGCAGTATTCTGAAAAGTCAGTACTATATAAATGCTAACCTTCAAGAACCACTTAACTTGACATGATTATAATTATTACAATACTAGGTCTGTAGAAATACAATTGAAAAGCCCTAGCCCTGATCTTACAGGCTGATGGGGAGATAGGCTACTTATTAATAAGAAGGTATTATTATAATTCATAAGAATACAGAAGCTAGACAGTGACATCTGACTAAGCTAGTCACAGAAAATGTAGACATTATAAAAACAAACATATCAGAATCAGCTCTAACGTGCAATCATTTGTAAATGTTAGTTTGCCCTCTCCTTAAATGAGTTTATTTTGCATTTCCGTTGGGGTCAGAACATGATCTGCTATATTGCCCTTTGTGCTTCTTAGTTGTTCTTGTTCTTTGGACTCTTTCTCTTCCAAAAGAAACGAAGAATTTTTATTTATTGTTTCTATTAAAATACTGTCCATCAAAAATGCACAAAAATATGTAAAATAAACTATTATAAAATTTAAAAAATAAATAAAATACTGTCCATCAACTTAAAAATTTTTAAGACAGAATCCTGATTAGATATATTTCGAAGTTTTTTTTTTTTCACTGCTATTTCTCCCTTTGACATTGGAACTTTTTACAAATGTCCTTTTGTAAAGGAACTTTCCTTCTATTAAAATTTCACAGAGAATTGGATGGGGATAGGGTGGGAACCTGAAGCATTATTTACATAACCAGCAAGAAATCCAACATTATTTTGAGAGGCATTATCTCTGATAAGATACATACTTCAATAGCTTATGAATTTTCATGTTTCATTTGTCAATAAAGTATTGCTTGAAATGCCTATATACAAAATATTTCTGTTTTAGGGAAGCTATTAGCAAGATACTAACCTTTCCAAAGACCCAGTGGTAAGATATAAATCCCTGGCCCTGTTTTGTCTTGGAAAACACAAAGATGCTGATTTTGTACCAGATGGTGGTCATTGAAAAGACTTATGTAATGTCAGCGATGCTCATGAACTTTTCTGAATCTGGTTATTTCAGTTACTCAGAACATTGGGTATATAGTTATGAGCTTACCTTCCTTATGTGGGCCAGTTAGCAACACTCTGTTGTAAAGTAAAACAGGCTATCTCTAATTTAAGAATGTAACCATTAGAAAACATTTTCCAGTATAGTTGGTACTTAAACACATCAGTGCTGCATAAACAATTTTATAGTTCAAAAAATATTGGTCATGCTGTCCTTACATATGAAAGATGATATTATACACTTCATATTGCATCTTCTGTATCTGATAACATTAGGCCAGTGACTCCTTTACATATGAACATCACCTGTAAAATTATAAAGTTGAGCTTCACCTGGCATACTCTAAAACCCTGCCATAAATAATACTGTACTCTAAAAATCATGTTGGATCTTAAACAGTCATGGGTGCATTTGAGGGGAGGTCACAGACCATGGATACTTGAAATGATTCTCATTAGAAAGCAAAAGTTAAGAATTAAAATAGACCTTAGATGTAAATTTTTGAATAAAAAGCATCCAACATGCTCCGGTACCGTGACTTAAATTTGGTAGTGAATAAGTCTCAAGTGATTTCAAAACCCACGCCAACTATTGTGAACACATAGGCATGGGGCTAGGAAATCTAATTTTTAACGGTTTCCCTGGCTGATAGTGAAGTATTTGAACACTTGAGAACTACTGATCTGGGGGAGAAAAGACTAGTCCTATGACTTTGGATTTTTTAAAAAATTTCTCTGAATGTGTGGGTATCCCCCACATATATTTTGTTTTTATTTTGTTAGCAACCTTTCCTCTCGATCTTACAAAAACTCGACTCCAAATGCAAGGAGAAGCTGCCCTTGCTCGGTTGGGAAACAGTGCAAGAGGATCGACTCCCTATAGAGGCATGGTGCGCACAGCCTTAGGGATTGTCCAAGAGGAAGGCTTTCTAAAGCTTTGGCAAGGAGTGACACCTGCCATTTACAGACACGTAGGTATTTATCTTGATTCTAGCTGGTAAGTTTGTCATGAGTTCTGTGTTTGTCTCCTCTACTTTCCTGTTTATTAATATGGTAAATAAATATATAGTCTCTTAAAAATAAGATAACTAGCTACCAATAATTAATAAGGCATTATTGCTTTCATTTTAGAAAAACATACAAAGTACTTCAGGATGATTATTCATGATATCCGTAACATACTTTAAAATAATTAAACAAAATAAACCAAGTAAATGTGTTCACAGTTGATAAACCTCAATAACAAATATAGAAGGAATGACATTACTGTTTGAAATTTTAAAGGGAATTAACATTTTTCTTCACTTTAGAAATGGTAGGCACTAATTTTTTTCTGTTCTTTGAAAATAAAAATACATTTCACTCCAATGCTGAAGTTTATCTCTGTAATACACATTAGAGATCTATTTCAACTCTGACAACAGAATAGTGCATCACAGCAGGTTTCTGCCTCAGTTCTCCAGGCTGTTTTCTAGTTATGTGAGACATTAGTCTCCCTAAAAGGGAAGAAACTAATTGCACTATAGCCAGTGAGTACTTTCTACTCTGTTTCCAATGTGGCACCGTAAAGTTTAGTTATAGCTTGTGGACAGAAGAACATAAACTTGGCTTCAAAAGAAGTAGGACAGGTGTGGCACACAAATATTTTCTTAGAAATAATTCTTCAAGTATATAGGGACCCTAGAACTGCTGATACCAATATTTACTGATGTTAAGATTTCAATAAGTCAAGAACTATCTAAGAGCGTATACAGAAACTGTTATTTTATTGGGAATTGAATACTCCTGCTGGACTTCCTAAAATACTTTAAAAAGCTCTATATAGATATTATACTAATTTTAATGACTTATATTTTCGATTTTGAAATATTTTCTCCTTTACCCTCCATTTTTGTTTTGTGTTTTATAACTTTTCATTTGTATTTTATTGGCAACCATATAGGATTTTACTGCAAAGATTAATATATGTTTGACACTGAACTGAAAATAACCTCAATGTTTTAAGTTACTTTAATATAAAAAAAAATTATCCAGTGAAGTTGTACATATCTATTGAACAAAAATTCCTGCTAGGAATTTGTCCTAGGACATATTGCATAATTAAAAGATAAACCCACCTTGAAATGGAAAGATGAGCAAGAAAATCAAGTTAACCTCTGATTTATATAACAAATTCTATATTAGATGTATGCCTGGATAGTTTTGAGGATAGAGGAGAAGCATGACAACTGTTTAGGATACTGGAGGAAAGGTCAGAGAACACTTTCTAGAAAACATGCTCTATGCACCAATTCTTGAAATATTAAGAGTATTTAGCAAAGTGGTGATAGCAGAGTCTCTTCAAAAATATCAGATAGCATGTGGAAAGTCTGAGGCTTAAAAAGGCTTGCTGCACTTGGAGAGACATCAAGAAGTCCATGACAGAAAGACAGCTATAGAAAGCAACTAGGTCAGGTCAGAATGTCCTGTTATTTTATTAAACCTACAACTGATTTCATTATTTTCATAATTTTTTTTTACACAGTGTATTCTGGAGGTCGAATGGTTACATATGAACATCTCCGTGAAGTTGTGTTTGGCAAAAGTGAAGATAAGCATTATCCACTTTGGTAAGTTTTGTTGTGAAAATAATGTACTATTGGTCCTCAGAATTTAATGTTTATCCATTTTATACAGTTATGTGTGCCAAAATGACCAAATAATTACAGTGTAAGTCCAAATAAATTATTATTAATATGCAAACACATATGCACATGAGCACATATAAAGGTCATATATAATTTAACATTAAAGGAATTCTTACAAAGCACCTTCTTAATTCCTCTTTCTACTGAGAAACTCCAAGATTTAGAGTAAAAGATACACATAAGTTCCTGATATTCTGTGTAATCCATGAACTACTGTACTCTTTTTATCTTCATTTTCATCAGTTGTAGAATTAACATGGAAAATCAGGGTTTTTTTTTTGTAGGGTTAAATGAGATGATGAATGTATATAGCAGGTGTATAACAGGAACAGAAAAAAAAAGGTTATTGTAAATAATATGTACACAACTCCTATAAATCAATAAAAACTAAGAATACAAAGAAAAATAAGTCCTATAAATCAATAAAACAATAAGAACACAAAGGGAAATAGGGAAAAGATGCCAACAGACAACTAATAAAATAACAAATGTATATATTGCAAACCATTAAAAATATCAACCTCCCTATTAATCAAGGAAATGAAACGATCCTCTAACCATTAAACTGTTAATGAGAATATGTAACAAATGTATATATTGCAAACCTATAAAAGCATCAACCTCCCTATTAATCAAGGAAATAAAACTATCTTCTAACCATTAAACTGTTAATGAGACTATGTCACTAATGCATTTTTTGTGGAATAAAGTATGTGTGAAAAGTTAAAAGTGTAATCTTTTCATTTAGAAACTCCTTTATAACTATGCAGAAATACTTATGTTGATTCATACACATACACACAAACATACTTCCTTTAGTAGCGTTGATAATAGCAGTTTTTAAAAATTAAATAACTATCACTTGGAAGCAGATAAAGTATGATACACACATATATTTAGAGAGAAGTATATGTGTGTGTGTATATGTATGTGTGTGTGTGTGTGTTATATATACACTTCCCTATATATAACATAACTTTGAAAGAATGAGGAATGTTTTATATGTCTTACATATAAATATATCTGTAACATCTTTTCTGGGTTAAAAAATAATACAAGTCACAACTCTAAGAAAAAACAATAAGCAGAATTTCATCTTTCAGGCCTAACTTCTTGGTCCTGCTTTTTAAAATGTTATAATGTGCTAAGCTATACTAATTGGTTTTTAGAGGAAGTGATAGAATTGATTGTTATTCCCTCCAGAAGGGAATAACAATAAGTAAATAAAATAAATAAATAAATAGGTGAGGGGGTTCAAAAATTTATATTTTTCTTCCAAGTCAATTCTCAGGGAAGGTTGGCTTGATGTCTTTTGACCCATTCAGAACAACTGATTTGGTCAATAGGTATATATTGAGCGATTAGAATGTGCCAGTTCTTTTTTAATGCTGCGGGTATCTGTATAATGAAAAAGACATGGTCCCTGCCATCATTGAGCTCATAGTAATAGAGACAGTTGCCTGAATATGGAAAACCATGAAACAATTACTGAGGCTCACCATTGTGAGGAGAAACAGGTATCCAGTAGTTTGTCAATAGACTGTAAATTAATATAAACTATGGAAAACAGTGGCAGAATCTATTAAATGTCATACACATATCTCTCAGTGAAAAGTTATGTTGTTTATATAAATTATATATATCCACAAAATGGAATGCTTTGAGATTTTTTTCAAAATGGATTATTTTGTACTCTATATGAACTTACAAGGATAAACATCAAGCTAAATTATCAGGAAGAAAATCAAAATGCAGAACAGTACATAACCTGACATTCTATATTTTGCATATATATATATTTAATATTTAACACATATATATTTTATATTTAACATATATATGTATGTTAGAGTGTGTACAAACTACTAGTTGTATTTAGTGTATAAGATTATAAACTCTACAGTGGGACTGCCTGGAGTTAAATCTTGAAAGTTAAATCTTAAAGTTGTATGGCTTGACTGTTTGGTGCCTCAATTTCTCATCTTTAGAGAGGAAATAACAGTGGTACTACTGTTAGGAGAATTAAGTGATTGTTAGGAGAATTAAGTGATTCTTTTAAAAAATGCTTAAAACAGTGACTGACATGGTATATTTGCAGTGAATTTGTTATTTTTACTTCTAAAAAAATGGCTAAGAAACTAGTAATTGTGACTGCTTCAGAGGAGGGGAGTTGGGGATAAGGGAACTCTTTTCACTCAATACCTATTTGTATCTCTTCAAAGAGTGTAAAAGGAGTAAGAGGAAAGAAAATGCCCCCCCCCCACTCTATTGTAGCAATCTAGATAAAAGATGGTTACCTACACAAGAGAAGCTGGAATAGAGAAAGAATTAAGCATGTTTAATAGTCTAGTCATAGACATTATTGGCTCTAGGAGACAAGAAGAAAAAAATCTAGGCAGTTTCTTAGAAGAGAGGAAAGTTTTCAACCCCCTTCACTTTTAGAAGAGTACTGAAATAATAGTTCATAAAATTTCATTTACCAGCCCTTATCTGGTTGATGGACTATATCTATGCTGTTTTTATTCCCATATAGTCAGAATTAAACTTCAATTAAATGTATCAGTTCAGATATTTATATCTTTCAAGAAACTGTCCTTGCTTTGAATGTCAGGTCATGTAATTCCCTGAAACTTCAGATTTGAATTTCAATTTCTTGTGGGCCCTGGGATTTGTCTAGGTCAACCCTTTTCTTCACCTTGTTTTAAATTTTATGGAAGGTACCAACTTGGTATTAGTTCACTACAGAATTTGTGAAATTAATGGTAACATTTAAAAAGGTGTCTCCTTTTATAAATAGGAAATCAGTGATTGGCGGAATGATGGCTGGTGTTGTTGGTCAATTTTTAGCCAACCCAACTGACCTAGTGAAGGTTCAGATGCAAATGGAAGGAAAAAGGAAACTTGAAGGAAAACCTTTGCGGTAAGTGTCAAGTGAATATATTTACTCTACCCTTTGCCATCCTCTTATTTTGAACATTTACCCAATAACATGCATTTCTGTAAACTACCATTCAGTCATGACAATAAATCTGACTCTCTTTATTTGGAAGTTATATTAATTTAGAGAAGAGCTAAGATGAAACTTCTCCATGTATGATAAGGTGTACGTGTTCTCTAACAAGCTCTGTATGTGCATGTGTCTTTGTTCCTTTCCCCCAAGTAGCTAGACTTGCTTCCTATTCTTGTGTGACATAAAAGTCTCAGGAAATTACAATTTGCCCAGATGTGCATCCCAATTTTGTCATTGTGACTTGGTGTGGAAGACACCTACCATTTCTATTCTGTTTGTTTGCAACACTGTTAATGATTTAGAGGAAGAGGTATAGTTTCATACTTAGGAACTTTGTTACTATACCACACCACTACCAAGGTACCTGTAATCCTCTACCATAGTCCTTTGAGTCTCCTTCATCTTTGCTTCCCCTTCCCCTCTGATAGCCTCAGTCAAATGTTTATTGAGATAATAATTGTTTATAACCTTATATAGGGTTCAAATATACAGCATTATAATTCACCTTTCGTATATGTCATATTATAATTCCCAAAGGATTGATATAAAATCCTCCTATTGATAATACACTATATTACCAAAGTTTACTGTTCTTCAAACAGGTTCAAGTTCAAGTTAGCCAGGTTCTCTTGGGGAAGGGAAATGTCATACAGACTTTTCCCTGAAAAGAATTGTGCAAGATGTGTTAAGTAGAGTACAAAGGGGTCTACTCCTCCAAATATTTTAAAGGGGTGGGTCTGGGACCTCCTTTGAGAGTTCACCACTAACACCACTCTTTATTCTGCTATTCCTCTAGCTGACTCAGAGGAAAATGAGGTTGGGCCATGGAAGTTCAAGCTACCCTGTGGTCCTCCAGAAGGGGGAAAACATGTACCACAGAGAAAAAGCATACTATGCCTAACCTAGTAGTTTACAGAACCCCAGTGTTCATTTTGTCATCTTGTAACAAGTTCTAATTACTAAGAGCAGGGAAAAGTGGCATTGCCTTGGTTGGATGCATGGAGAGAACCACCACTGGTTCCAAAAATATCTAGGTTTTAATTAACAACCTCATTTTCCACTCTCTGTCTCCAAAGATGTTGGAAAATTTTGGTTTGATGTAATAGTGAGAAACATTTATTTTTAATATAGTCATTACATCATCCTTCATTTTTGTACAAGGTATGATTTCCCCATGAAATTCCCACATTCAATATCATTGTAAAGAACATGAAACTGAAATCAGACAACCTGGGATTCAAATTTAGCCTTTACTATATTTTAGTTCTATAATTATGGCCAAGTGACTTCTCCACTCTGAATCTCTATTTACTCAGATGTGAATTGGAATAATACATACTTCATAGTGTTTTTGAGAATAAAATGTATTTACACATATATGTATATAAAATTCATATACACACACACACATCTAATCCCAGAAGGAAAAAGACAACTATCAGATGGTGTCACTTACATGTGGAATATAGAGACACCATACAAAGGGTCAGATAAAGCAAAACTAAAAAACTAGCCCTTGAAGACAGACTACAGAACCGAGACTTTCAGAGTAGGGTGGGGTGGAAGACATGAGAAACACAAGTGGGGAAGAGAACACAGTGGACTATGGTGGTGGATTATGGTTACTTTGGTGGTGGGAGCACTATAGGAACATCCCCGGAAGGGGGATCCTTCCAAAATACAAACAACAATGTTAATCAGTGTTACTTCAATAAAAAATAATTACGTAAATTAAAAAGTCTGACACGTAATAAGTGCATGACAAATTATAGTCACAATGACTGTCTTTCTTGAGCATAATTTTCTTGTAGATAGTAACAATCATGATGCCTAGTAGATATGACACAGGACTCAGAGTGAAAAACCTGTATAATAGCTACAAGTCTGGTAATTGGTCTAAGGTGACATTTGACTGCAGGTATTTCTGATTATAAAAAATCCAGACTTTAATTTTATATGGAGGTTTCCAGGTTGGTTAATGGTTCATCTTTCATCTGGGTACAGAAGATAAGCAAGATAAGAATAAATTTTTACAACGCTGAAAGTCTTCTGTTTTGATAATTTTTATGACATTTTCCTTATTATTTTTGGCCTCAAATTATCATTTCTTTTATGAGGTTATGTGAGGATCAATTTTTTTATTGTTATTTGGTAAAATTCCAAAATTTACATCTACTACAGCCACAGTATTAGTACGATGAGTCTAGAAGTCTGGTAGATGCTGTTTCCTCCTATAATTAATATGTGCACTAATGTTATAAAATATCAATAAGTGGATTTTAATGTTTAATAATCCGAGAAGATAAGAACATTACACAATATTTCCATAAAAATTGTTCAAGTCAAATGTTGGCTTTTTTCTAAAGGATTTTTAAGTTTATCTAGAAATTAGGTTTATGTGGAGTACTTTGATCTCTAATAATTCTGAATAAACATCATGTTATTCCAAATCTTAAAGGCATAGATGCGGCTCATCCAATTGTACTCCATGTATAGGAACACATACAATGTTGACATTTCATATTATTTTCTTTAGATTTCGTGGTGTGCATCACGCATTTGCAAAAATCTTAGCTGAAGGAGGAATACGTGGACTCTGGGCAGGCTGGGTACCCAATGTACAACGAGCAGCACTGGTGAATATGGGAGGTAATGGAAACTCAGAATTGAGTTCTGAAAAGTCCTTAGTACTTGCAGTGGGAGAAATGAAAAAATATATATTTTATTAATACATTCATAAGCCTTTCTTGACTATTTCCCATAGAATATTTCCCCTTTATTCTGTAGTGATGTGGGAAAAGCAATTCCTCAACAAATTGTGGTACTAAGGAGTTAGGTTCAAACTGTAGTTTGATCTTTTTTCCAGCCTATACCGTCCTCTGAGATTCAAACTGGTCTATGTATCATGCGTATCATGTGATTGTCATTATAGCTTGACTGTCCCAACCCCTCCTAACCCCTGACCAGTGGTAATTCTGCTCCAATTACTGTATAGTCCATTCTATACAGCCTGGCACCCCAGTCTGGGGACCTGAATGTTTCCATGATTCACCCCTATCTCTCACTTCCCATATTCAGTCACTAATAACCTCTATCTTATAAATATTTCTTCAAAATGTCTACCCTCTCCACCAGTATCTGCTACTTTAGTATCCTTATAATGACCATAAAATGCCTTGTATTATTGACTATAAAAACCTCTCAACTAGACTGTTGCTATAGCAGTTTAACTGGTCTCCTCCTTCTTCCTCAAATGTGTACCCAGTGTCCATTTAGCTAGAATGTATATCTGATGTGTTACTGGTATCCTTAGAACCCTTCAGTGCCTACTCAGCACCCATAAAGTAAAGTGAAAATTCCCTAACACTGAAGGCCTTTATAAAACAACCTGTACCTCATGGAATTGAGTAATTCATTGATTCTGGACAGAAGCAGAAAATCATGTGCATTGCCTGAACAGACTGAACTGTTCTTCACCTCTGTACTTTTTTAGTCCCTTTTTTCTTCTGTTTACTTTTCTTCTGCAAAATTTCTGATAGTCAGCTAAGGTCTCCTCTCCACCTTATTTTTCCTGTAGTTCCCATAACTACCCCTGCCTAGTCTTGTTGTATTAGATGCACTTTTATGTGTTTCTGTAGCTTGCTGTGCTTATCTCTGTTATTGGTTATACCTCATTCCATTGCCTTCTACTGTGATCTGTTTTCCCTAGATCATGAGCTCCCTGAAGGCAAGGGTTATTATAGTCCCAGTGGACTTTATTTTCCTGGCCCCTCATATGTAGTCAATAAATTGAATGGATGAATTAATAAATAAAATAATCCTAAATTCAAAATGATATGGTTCTAAAACATTGATAAACAGCATTTTTGCAGCTTATAGTCATATATCATTTAAACATCAAAAGAAGTAAATCTGGCCCTCCCTGGTCGCGCAGAGGGTTAAAGCACTGCACTGAGAAGCTAAAGCCACTTCCACATGAGTTCGATTCCCGCCTGCCCCAGAGGTGACCCGCTGCTCCCCTCAGCAATGCACTTCATTGATCTGCCTGTTCTGCTCCCCACTCTGTCTCTGGTGAAGCTTCTTGCCACCCCTGAGCCTCTGGCCTGTACCCCAGTTCTGTATGCACAAATAAATAAATCTTTCAAAAACAAACAAAAGAAGTAAATCTGTTTTGCTATTTCAATCTATCCATGTCCAGTGCATCATTGGTAGATATTTGGCTGTCAGGAAACCTTTCTGGTTGTAGTTTCTCAATTTATTGCTTCAAAATATATTGAAATTCAGATTTTGCTTCCAGCTATTTACTCAGCATCTTCTTTTGGTTATTTCAAGTATTTTATCAGTCTGAATGTGTAACTAAAATCATTTATCAAACCATTTCCTTCTCTTTTTCTCCCAAGTCAACTATGGTCACCATCCTTTCAGTTGCACAATAGAAGTTGTCTCTTTCTTTTCACTTAACTCCTATGTATAGTCAGTTACCATGTTTAGTCAATTCTGTCTCCCAGCTATATCTCAAATTCATTCACTTCTCACCCCTAGAACCATTTCTTTATTCAAATATTACTTATCTCTTCCTACTAGACAACTACAAATACTTCCTGACTGCTTTCCCATATCTAACCCGCAGCTATTTGCCTCAGAAACAACTCTGATCAAAGTTTCAGTGCATAGCATCTCCATAAGTGTCAGCTCTGTCCTTCAATACTCATCTTTGATTCCTTTTCACTCCATGTTCAATCTGCAAGCTAATATTGTTGATCATACCTTCAAAATGTATCCAAATTCTGGTCATTGTGCTACAACTCCCCTATCCACCATATTATCTTTCTCACCAGAATAAATACAATAGTCTCATAGCTAATCTATCTCATTGCCCCATAGTCGACTCTTGACAAAACATCCAAAGTGATCATGGTAAACAGTAATCCAGGTCACTCTCCCCAATTCTCTGCTTGTTTCCTGAGACTCTCCTCATTTGAACTCTGCCCTTTTCTGACCCTTGTTTACTCAGTTTTTGTTAGACCAATATTTTTGTGCTCTAACATACCAAGTGTACTGTTACTTATGGGCCTTCAGGCCCATAACATTGTTTTTGTTTGGTTTGGTTTGGTTTGGGGCCTGAGACACTTTCTCTTACCTATCTGCAAGGCTTATTTTCTCACTTTGGTTTCATATCTCTGTTCAGATGTTACTCAAGGGCCTTCCCTGATCATTCTTTTTAAAATCCATTACACTATTTTCCACACTCCGATATTTCTGTCTTCTTTATCTGCCCTATTTGTCTTTGGAACAGTTACATCGAAATGCCATATGGTTTATTTAGTTGTTTATTGCCACATCCTTCAACAAAGAATAGGCATTTTGTACATTTTGTCTGTGATTTCCCCCGCACCCCAGATCTAGAGAATAATGCATATACATGGTAGGCACACAAATACTTCTTGAATAATCATATATATCTATCCATTCTTGCCTCTTTAGAATTCATTCCCCCATGCTTCAGTTGTAGGTAACCTTTACAAAATCTCAGGATTGCTGGATCACTACCCTGTTTGAAACTTTTCAACAGCTTTTCAATGTCATTAGCAAAAATATAAAAACTTTCATGCAGAGTAATAGGGTCTTTTATTTATAAATGACAAAATCCTAGCTCAACCTAACTTAAACAACAACAAAAATAATTTATCAAGTCAAATCTGAAAGGTCCTGGGGTTAAGCTGATTTAGGCATAGCTGCATTCAGATGTCCAGATGACATAATTGTTATGTCTCTTGTCCTCTTTTCCTTCTTCTCCATCATAGCTATGCTGTTCTCTGCTTGACAACAAGAATGCTGTCTTTCATCCCTGAACACATTCCTACTTGAAGCCTAGCATATCCTTGACACAAGAGATATTCATTGTTGAATTAATGAATATTTAAGCTTTCTTTTTCTTTCTGTTTTAGATTTAACCACTTATGATACAGTGAAACACTACTTGGTCTTGAATACACCACTTGAGGACAATATAATGACACATGGCTTATCAAGGTAAGTGAGTGTTTTAGTTGGACTTGTTTTTTTCTATAGCACCTTTTCTTCTGTATTTAGCATAAGTCATAACTTATTGTTTCTTCAGAAATAACCTCCCCAAATATTTGTATCCTAATAGTGCTATTCCAGGGTTAGCGCCTCATGATTGATTCTCTAACTCAATTCAACAGATATGTTTAAAAAGCGTATTTATCTTAATGGTACCATACAAGACCATTCAATGGCTACAACTCTTTCCCACAGTGTCTCTAAAAACAAGACAAATATAAAAGCACTGTATAGTAAATGTTAAAAGAAAGTGGCTAGTGTAGAGATTAGAGAAGGAGGGGGAAAAGCACTCAGAAGAGCCTACAAAGGAAATCAAATTAGATACATTTTTGAAGGGCTATGGCTCCTGACAGAGACAGGAAGAAGAGCATCCCAGGAAGGGATAGTGTTTAATTTCTTTGTAATGCAATTTAAAATTATCCATCAGAGTGAATTACTTTATAGATGTCTAGTGTCCTTAACATTATTGTGATTTTATTTAGCTTTTCATCTTACTTTCAAAAGGAAAAGAAAGCAGCCCCTACAAAATTGGTGGGACAGGCTACCAGTGGGAACATAGAGTAGAGAACAAAGGGGTGGGGAAGGGTCGGTCACAGTGGATTATGGTGGAGGACTGTGGATGCCCTGTGGTGGGTGAGGAATGGTAACATACATCTGAAGAGGTGGGATTCTATATTTCTGATCATATATAGTATTGTAAACCAATGTTACCTTAATAGAAAAAATGTATAAAATATATCCAGAATCGAAAAAAGTAGCACAAAACAATCCTTCATGCTAGTTTGACAACTCCAAAAGTATATTTATAGTATCAAATCAATTATAGTTGGAAATATGTGTGTGTGTGTATTTAGATATAAATGATTCCTAATTTTAAGTTGATCTCAATATTCCTAGAGTAGTTTTTCTTCTTACCCGCTTTAAAATAAGTGTTACCTCTGTTACGTGAAATTCTTTATGATATTTTCTCACCATTCTTTCCCATTTCTCACCCAGGTATGTTTACAAGCTACAGTGTTCTTTCCCTAGTTAATAGTTTCAGCCTCCTCTTTCATTAAGACAATGAGATTTTTGGCCTCCTTCCACTTTTAGCTCCCAACCCAATAGACCTCTGGACCTGTCCTTCCTTCCTTTGCTTCACTTTCTTTGCTCATGTTGTTTGTTCTGCCCTTGATACTTTCTTCCCCAGTAGTTCTACTCAAGTTATCTTGTGAGCTATTCTTATCTTTTAAGATGCTTTGCCTGCCCTGCTTTTGATCTACTCTGGAAGCAGGATATTCAGGTTTGCCCTCAGTCCCCTCCTTCAACCAGATCACATTTCTCAGATTTGTAGATTTCCCAGCAGGTGTAAATCTGCCCAGGATATACTATTGCATCTAACATCTCTGCCCTTTTCAAAAAGACACTGCTGTTATCCAGTCTGGATTTGAAATCACCTTGTCTCATTACTCTCTAATTTAGGCTTTTAAAAAAATAAGATGATTTGGTTCATTATTGAGCTCTACTACCAAAGTTTTTGTTTTGTTAAAATGTTAATTGGATTATATGACTCCCAGCTCAAAATTCTCTCAATGGTTCACATCTTGGATACTGTCAAACTCCTTAAACAGCCTTCATTGGCTGATCTCTATCTGTCCTTTCTCCTTCCGGATGGTTGGAGTTTTACTCCTTTCAGGATACTACAGCTGTTTTCTTTCTCTTAACCTCACCAAGAATATTCCTGACTCAGGACATCTGATGTGCTGTTCCTTGTAACACTCTTCCTCCAGGGCTTCATACAAATGTTTCCTTCTTACTAGCCAGTCAGTTTTGCTGTCACCTGAGAGCAGGACTGCCAGTCACCCAGTTACTTACCATCATACCTCATTTTATTTTACTTTTTGTAGTACTTATTAGCATCTAAAATATTCACTTCCCATCTGTCTTTCCCTAAACAGAGTATAAATACCATACGGGCAGGACCTTACCTATTTTGTTCATTGCTTAGAAGAGAGCTTGATATCAGTAGGTATCTGTTGTATATATGTTGATTAACATTCTTTACAGTTTTATTCCTGCCTCTTTAATCAATTAATTTAGCACTGATTTTTCAGCTTAAAGCGCATTATTATAAAGAATATTGCAGTAGAATATTTAGTTCCCCATTCTTTCTAAATATTAAATTCCCTTTTGTAAAAATTAAGAAAATGTAATATAAGATCTTTCAATTTCATTTATTTGTATTGATAGTTTTTGTTCTGGACTGGTAGCTTCTATTCTGGGAACACCAGCTGATGTCATCAAAAGCCGAATAATGAATCAACCACGAGATAAACAAGGAAGGTAGATAGAAAAACTTCAGTACTCTATATTTGAATGTCTGCAATAATATTGTTCTTTGAAGATGATTCCCTGTGTTTGTTCTTGAAGTAAAATATATTTGTATGTTCATGTATTCATTCAAATAGGAAATGTTTTTATGCAATCACCCGCTCTTTGTCTGATAGAAAATTATTGTACCTTTGGGGAAATAAGCTAATTTTATGATTATATTATTTGGACACAGGTTATTTATTGTGACTTGATTATTTTCAAAGAGTGTTTGAAAACATACTCTGCTGAGAATTTACAAAGCACTTTCTTCAGAGGCTTATGACACACAGGTAACACGGAGGATCTGATTAAATGAAATAGTGTGTTTTCTCTGGAAGGGTCATGTGGAGTGAATTCTAAGTAAGGATGGGATGAGTCAGAAAAGTTGACCTTGAAAATATCTTTAAAACTCAAAATATATTACCTCTCTATATAGAACCAAAAAATATCTATTCTAAATGGGCAGAAAATATTTAACTTAGAGTAATTTCTCTAGATTAATGTTTTACTTATATTTTATTTTTAGATCTATTTCTACATACAATATTTAACAAAACTGTGTTTGTTTTTTTTAGGGGACTTTTATATAAATCATCAACAGATTGCTTGATTCAGGCTGTTCAAGGGGAAGGATTCATGAGTCTCTATAAAGGCTTTTTACCATCTTGGCTACGAATGGTAAAGTTAGGCTTTTTTGTTTTGTTTTATTTTCTCTGTTCTGAATTCATTTTAAAATGTAAATATTTTCACTTATCATTGCTGGTTTTGGCATAGACCTGCCCTCAGATTAGGTTTCTTTTTTTATATCTCTTTTAACTTTTTTTGGCAGACTGAAGGTCAATAATTTACTTATATCTAGAAATGAATAGGTTTATATTCTGTTGTTATAAAATCAGTGGGTATAGGTACATTTTCTGCACTGTAAAGTCTTTAGTCATTTGTTTAGGCAAAATATTTTAGGTTAGAATAGGCATACAGATTTTGTACTAGAGATCAATCATATTAAAATATTATTGTTTCATACACAGTATTTATTCTGATAACAAATGTTGCATTACTCAGTAATACTTAATGCTTTCTTACTAAGCAGAATTTTGAAGTACTATGTCATTTTGTTTGGTTTTAATGTTATTTTTTATTGAAGTAAACTAAGATGTAGAACTAGTTAGACCTATTTAAATAAGATAACAAATATGAAAACAAAGCACTCAAGTATTTTGTAAGTTAGAAAATATTTGAAAGCATAAATGAGTTGTGGGTTTAGCTAAGTAATCAACACCTTACACATCATCATAATAGAATTGAGCATCTACTTCATGCAAAGTTCTGTACTCAGAAAAGCCTCAAATTCTCTTTCTGTGAGGACAAATATTGAATAAGTAGCTATAAGTGATGAGAAGTAGGAAAAAAGTACACAGTGTTATAAAAAAATATAGCAAGTAAGTATAAGCTAGTATGGGAATAAGAAGACATCTTGGGAGAAAGAACTTTTGAATTTAAACTTAAATATTAGTAGGATTTGGGTAAAAAGGGCAGGTAAGAACCTTTTAGGTAGAGAGAATAAATGCAGTAGGCATAGAACATTATGAGTTCAAAGAATTGAAAGAAATCTGGGAAGCCAAGGACTGAGATATGGAGGAGTGGGATGAAGCATAAAAAGAACAGAAGAAGCTGAGTCCAGTTCTAGAAAGACCTTATGACCCATAAGAGTTAGGGACATGGACATGGCCTGATGATAAGCATTTATAGAGAGATTTTTCTGGCCACCATAGGGGTTGGGAGTAGTAATAGTTAAGAGATAATAGCAGCTTAGACTAGACTATAGGGGTATAGACAGAAGGAGATTCAAAAAATAATTAGTGGAGGGAAAGGAGACAAAAATATGACCGGATGGGAAAATGGATGGAAACAACAGGAAAATGGACCTTTATTCCAAGGTTCCAGGTCTAAGAACAGATGATATATTTCCTAAAGTAGAGATAATTTTCAGGGAAGAAGATCTTGTGGAAGGATTAAAAAAAAGTTTAGTTTTAGACATTTTATTCGAGCACTGTTAAGATATAAGCCGTTAAATACATATAGGTAACTGAAGTTTTGGGAATAAATGCCATCACCAAATGATAGTAAGTGTCTGTCCATTAATATAGAATGCCAATCAAAAGCCATTGACAATAATGAATACAAAAGTATATAACACTATTCTGATTGTCTCCATTAGACCTTGAATTATCTCAAATCTATAAATGTTTCTTACTGGAAAGGCGCTCATTTGTAAGAGCTATAAACACTAAGCTGTTTTTCAGCTTAGAATGTGATAGAAAAGATAGACAAATGAATAATTAAAATTAGAGGAATAATGTTACTAAAATCACTTGGTATATTGTCAATTCTGTGCTAGTTGTTTTTTATGGTTTAACTGATGAACTCTCTCAATAATCTGTTTAGTAGATTACTATTATATCCCTTTTTTTATAGAGGAAGAAACAAAAGTTTAAAGAGTCAAAATAATCTGACCAGGTTAAGTGATTGTTTACTAGTGGAGTCAGGATACCAGATCCAGGTAGTCTGACTCCAAAGGATAAATCTTCACTAAGAAGTCTGCCTAAATGTTGTTCCAGTGGTTTAAACAAAATAGTGGAGTTAAAAAGACTTTATAAAGAGCACTGTGAGGAGGTCGCAGAGAGGTGATCTCAGTTTTGAAGAATCAGTGGGCATTTGCCAACAGGAGCACGAGGGAGCAATATGGACATCAAGTCATATGTTTGAAGAACTACAGAAAATTTAGTGTGACTGGAGAATCGGTCCTCAGAGGGAAGATGGTGGGAAGATTCTAGAAGAGCCAGGTTGAGACAGACTTTTATGGGCCATATGTAGTGGTTCAGTGTAAACATGGAAGTAACATGCTAAGATTTGTTTGGGGATATGATTACTTTGCTAACAGTATAGAAGATACAGTGAAAATAACAAGTTTGGCACTGTTCCAACTAGGAGATAATTGTAGAAATGGAAAGGTGATAGATGCTAGGGACCACATGGTTAACTCCACAGTATTTAGTGATTGACTGTATGTAAAAGGGAAGAGAAAGACAGAAGGAATTAGAACTCATATGTTTCTAGTCCAGGAGACTATGATATTATGTAAGATCACCGATGAAAAATAAAGTCAGGTGGGGAAGGAATATTATCCAAGTACAAAGGAATATTGAAACCACTTAATCTGGCTCATTTTATTTATATATGAGACTCAGGAAGTATATATGACCAAAAAAAAAAAGTACTTAATATGTTATAAGCTCTGTGTCATCTTTTTACACATTATTATTTTTTAAGATTTATTTATTTATACATACAGAGTTGGGGTACAGACCAGAGGTACAGGGGTGGTGAGATGATGCACCAGAGACAGAGTGGGGAGCAGAACAGGCCGACTGATGAAGTACATTGCTGAGGGGAGCAGCAGGCAGGTCAGGAGAGGTCTGCCACGCCATGTGGTCACCTCTGGGGCAGGCGGGAATCGAACTCATGCTGAAGTGGCTTCAGCCTCTTAGCACTGTGCTTTAACCCGCTGCGCCACTAGGGAGGGCCCTCACATTAATTATTTTTTTAAGTCTCACAAGAATCTAGTAAAATAGGTGGTATTAACTTCATTTTTTCAGATGAGAAAAATCAAAGTTGCTCAAGTTCCTGTAGCTAGTGTGTGGCAGAGCTGGGAAGTATTCAAGGGTTCAATTCTAAACCCATACTCCTAACACAGTACACAGTTTCTCAAGCTTCTGCAGCTAGTTATAGAAGTTTTGAAATAAAAGAGCATGACTTTTAATATAAAAGGCTGGCTAATCTAAACAAAGATTACCAGGGTGTATTGCCCCGTTGATCTGCCATAGTGCATGATCCTGAGTTTAGAAATCTGACCCATGAGTGCTTCCAAGAAAATTGGCCTTGTAAATACAGTTCACTTCAGCTGAAAATGAAACTGACGAGTGGACCACATTATCAGCTTGTTCACACTGAAAAACACTCTTGGGAAGTGAAAGGTTGAAGTCCTGTAAGCAGCCTGCTTGCTCCTGAATTCAAACTATATAGGAAGCCAAGTTAATAGTCAGAAAGCTGCTTGATGACAACTGAATAACAGGAAGAGATTATTTGTAAATTTAGTAATTAAAAATATCCACGTAAGAACCCTTAGGTGTTTTGTTCCACAGTAATAAGAGCAAGATTCTGTGTTTTCTCCAGCAGTTATGGTAATAGACACACTACAGAGGACAACATGGGTTCACATACACTTGGATTATTTCTAGAGGTACCACTGTGCCAGAGAGGAAAAAACAAGCACTATTTCTAAGTGCCTTTGCAGAGAATCAGTGTACCCCATTTATATATCATCCATGTTGCGTGGCTATACTATCTCCCTGTTCAAGCTCTAAACCAAACTAACTCAATAGCAATCCTTTCCACCAAGTAGAGGTAGTAGAACCTTGGTTCATTCAGTCCCTGATTAATATTATTTCATTTACATGTATTTTGGTTGCTTGGTCATTAACTGGAGGGAGAAGTCTAGTTATCAGTGCCTTAGAAATGATTGTGTAGTATACTCTTAACTAAGACCTTTGTTCCTTAATCTGATTGCTGGTTTAGCCTTGGTTCACTTCCTTTTGTTTGTCACAAGAACATGATATCATTACAGCTTCATATTCTTTATTATGTCTATGCCTTTATGCATTTACCTGACCAAGATGTATTTTTCCTATATCCATTAGTTAGTAAATTCTCAGTCTACTGAAATAACACATTCAGTCTATTTCCAAACCACATAACATAAATATTGCATTACAAGCTCTAACCAAAACATCTAGCCAATTAATTCTTAAGCTTATGTCTCAAGTATGATAGAGTTTCATGATTATTATTATATATCACCTATAAACTAAAACATATAGGAAATGGATCCAAGACACCCTTTCTCTGATGATTACACTGTATTTACACTGTGATTTCCCTTTGCGTCTCTAGCATGTTTATCTACTATTGCTGCATAACATTTTCCCCCTTATAAGTCCTTGCAGTACAGTTTACCTTCATTTAAGTTAGTCAAGTCTTTTTGAGATGGAAGTTCTTTTCCATCTCATCTCTTTTAATATGAATATAGGTAGACAGATAGATAGATAGATAGGTAGATAGATAGATAGATAGATAGAGATAGATAGAGATGTATCAAGTGTTGGTTTCACTACCAAGCTCTCAATAATCACATTCACTTTCATATTCTTAAATGCTCTTTGTCAAGTGTTCCATATGCAAACTATATATAGACAATCCTAATCTAGAATTCAGCCTTACTGAGTTTAATTTCTTAACTAATAATGGTTTGGCAAAAGGAATCCTGGAATGGAAGCTAGAAGTCTAGGATCTAGCTCCAAAATATACAAATAGGCAATTGAATGCTAAGCCTTAGTGTCTTCATCTGTAAAATATGGATAAGTACCTTGTCTTCCTATTATATATTGTTCAGGGAAATCTGATGAAATAATACTTGTTTTCAACTTAAGTGAACTCAAAATGATTTCGTCATTCAAGGATGTATATGTAAATATGTAGAATACTTAAACAATTACTTTGAAATATGCACTAACTTCTTTGGTTAATCTTTCAGACCCCATGGTCACTGGTGTTCTGGCTTACTTATGAAAAAATCAGAGAGATGAGTGGAGTCAATCCATTTTAAGCCCTTAAAGATGAAGCCCTTAAAGATACAGTGGTCAATACTGAAATATGGGCATCTGCAACAGACCCCCCCACCCCTATTATTTCTACCTCTTTAGGAAGACAGCTTACTCCACAGAGACTGTGATTCATAGGGGAGCACTTTATTTTTCCTTGGAAGCCTGAGTTCTTCTTGACTCCTATTTTGTTTCAAAAGCAATTTGGTTGGATCATACAGTGCCACCCCATGAGACACCCAGCACAGAATTTCCTAAAGAAGAATCAAATCCTGAACAAGTATTTACCCTGGGCAAGAAGATTTGACCTTTGACATGCTATTCTTTGCTGAAGAGTCTACTAAGAGAAGTACCAGAGGGAGACAACATCTCAGACACAAAGTAGACAATAAGGAGTATGGAAGAATACATACATATCTAGTGATTAAGAAATATATTTAACCTGTTATGTCAGTATTTACAATTAAGATGTGATAATTCACTGTCTGTTGTTAAAGTGCACATAATGTAAATTAATGGGATGAGGTGAATGAAGATCTATGAATAAACATTTTGAGTTTCCCTAGTATTTAAGGAAGTTATGTACCTTTTCTTGCCGGGAGGATGAAAAAATTCAAGTTGATATATTTGGATTTCAAGGAAGGAAGCCACCTTCTGTCAGTGTTCCATCGTTGGATCTACGTTCATTGGTTAGTGCTTCGCTTCAAATGCAAAGGACTTCCCGACAGCCACAGACTCTGAATTTTCATGAAAACAAATATATTTACTTTGATATATATACCCTGTTACAATTTGAATTTGTCTCTATAGTTTTCAAGAATCTCAGCATATAAAAAAATGCAACTTATTTTCTTAAAGCTCAGGTAGATAGGTCCTCTTTATAAGGTATCTCCTGAAATTATCAACCTTTTGGTGGTATTTAAAAAGTATGGCTGAGATGGAGCCAACCGTTTCTCAAATGTATCCTTTCTTACCTTCCCCCGCCTAACACTAAGGGCCCTAGAAAGAGAGAACTTAGAAAATACACTGAAGCATTTCTAGCCTGAATCTTACTCAGTTTGACAAAGCTTATTGCCCTTCTCCCCCATCCACCCCCAAGAGAGTCTAAATTGTCTGGCATACAGTTATGTGTCTAGTCATAGAACCAAATCCTTTTTATTATTATTATTTTAGAAAAGTAAGAATTTTCTTCATTTTCTCATATGTTTTACCTGCCCCCCCAACCTCAGACTGTGGAAATTTCTGGTCAGATGGCTAGTTATTGGTTGAGGATATAATGATCAAATAGGAAAACTCAAAAAACTCAGGCCCAAGAAAGACCTGAAAATAGCCAAGCAATTTGTTATAATGAACATGGAAAATGTTAAGTAGAAAAATTTTACAAGTGCTTTGTGGTTGCACTAATGTATAGTGCCATTCACTGCCATTTCAAGAAGGGACATATACCTTAAAACATATTTTAATGTGATGTATTACTATGCAGTGATTTGTTTTTCTGTAGAATTTGTAATATGTGGAGTTTAATCTCTTAAAATTATTAGTGGTCTAGTTTTCAACTGTACTGGTCAATCTGTCTAAATGTAGTTGTTAAATATATTTAAAATATTATGTATTATGCATTTCAATTCCCAAGTATTCTGTATTGGAATCACATTGGGGAACTTTGTTTTATGTTCTATATTTTTTTTCATTTAAGAGTAGATCAAAATAATCACAGATACTGGACCATGAAAAAAAAATGTTATTTAGCTTTATTATTTGAGAGGCTTGAGTTGTAAACTAATCTGGGTTCAATATCAATAACTGAAATTTTTTAATATGAAATGACTCAAGATCATCTGGTTTAATCTGTTCACTTTATATGTTAGGAAATTGAAGCCCAAAGAAGTAAAGTTGTTCATGCTCATACTGTTCATGCTCATAGGTTAGTAACAAAAAAAAAAAGACTTTCTAACTTTTTTTGGAAACATTTACTTATTTATGCATACAGAACTGCAGTACAGGCCAGAGGTGCAGGGGTGGTGAGAAGATTCACCAGAGACAGAGTGGGGAGCAGAACAGGCAGATTGACCAAGTACACTGCTGAGGGGAGCAGCGGGTGGGTCAGGAGAGGTCTGCAGTGCCATATGGGTCACCTCTGGGATGGGGATAGAACTCATGCTGAAGTGGCTTTAGCTTCTTGGTACTGTGCTTTTAGTCCGCTGTGCTTTAACCTGCTGTGCTAACAAGACTTTATAACTTTTATAATGACAGCACTTACTAATTAAGTGCTGAGTAAATAACTTTATACCATCTTTACAATAACACTGGCCATAGCTCTTGAATCCACCAAAACCAGATTTTTTCATTTGGCATGTTTTGTCTTGTATTTCTTAAATAAATTTGAATTGCCATAAGCATAAATTTTAGAGTGATGTCACCATGATCTAGTTTGAGCACTAAGACCCTCCATAATCTGACCAAATCCATAGGCTGACCAAAATCCTGTATAACTAATATATACCCAATCACATTGATACTTTTCCAGTAAAATAATGTTCAGTATTGTATGTTGGAACTCTGTTTTATTTTTAACAATTTGAAATACTCTTGTTCTCCAGAGTAATTAACAATAAATAAAAAGGAATACAATTTTCAGTAATTTTGTGTCCAAACTGAAAGACTTAACCGTTTTATTCTAACTTTACTATAATACTACAATGTAGGATAATTCTCTTCAGTTCATTATTAACAATAGTTAATGCCTAAGTTTCTTTTCCTTAGCTTCTACATTTGTCCCTTTCCAAATTATTTTTCTCAGTGAAAAATATATTATTTTAACTATATAGTTCTTTGTATGTATAAGTGAATTAACACATCTCTATATAATCTTTTAATTTTTCCCCATTTTTTAACTTTCAAAGGCAATACCACAGAAAGATCATTATTTTTAAAGATTGTTTATTGAGCTGTTGACTTACAACACTATAGATGTTTTAGGCAGGTAGGTTCACACCTTTAAAAAAGTATGTATCTCACATCTATCACCAAAACCCTAACCTCCTTCCCCCATAATGCATTGGGCTCCCTCCCCTTTTTGCTCCCATCTTGCCGTCAGACAAATTTCAGTTTCCTTTGGTGTGCTTGCATTTGTTCCTTACTGTGTTTCTTTGCATTGCACATATGAATGAAATCACCTGGTATTTGTTTTTCTACTTCTGACTTATTTCACCCCTCTGTCCTATCCATCTGGCCACAAATGGCAAGATTTTATATGTTTTATAGTTGGCTAGTATTCCACTGTTTATATACTACATGTTCTTTATCCTCTCATCTGTCATTGGATACTTGGGTTGTGTCTATAATTTGACTTGTAAATAGTATTACAATGAACATAGCTGTGCCTATGTCACTTTGAATTTTTTTAATTGTTATTCTTCAGGAAGGGAATACCCAGGAAAGGGAATACTGCATCATATGTTAGATCTATTTTTAATGTTTTGAGGAAACTTCATATTATTTTCCTTAGAGACTGAACTAGTGTATATTCCTAGTAACAGTATAAGATGGTTTCTATTTTGCCTGTGTTCTTGCTAACACTTTTTGTTGCTGGTCTTTTTGAAATGGACCACACTCACAGGTGTGAGGTGATATGTTATTATGGTTTTGCTTTGCATTTGCCTAGATAAGCTGATGATGAGAATTTTTTTCATACGCCTATTGGCCATTGTGTGTCTTCTTTGGAGAAGTGTCTAGTTAGCGGTTTCTGCCTATTTTTGATTGAGTTGTTAATTTTGAATCATATGAATCTTTATAGATTTCAGATAATTAGCCCCGTGTTAAGTCTATAATGTACAAATATTTTCTCCCATTCAGTAGGGTATCTTTTTGTTTTAATGTTTTGCTGTGAAAAAACTAAAAGAAAAACATTTCTAAATTTGTCTTTAGTGAGGATTAATGTGTCTTTATCGAGTATTCGAAATCCTACTCAATTAGAAGCCAAGTGGTAGGGCCACTTGGTGGTAGAACCTTATTTTTATATAAATCTCATTCTCAGTAGTAGTACTAATTTGGTACTCAATAAAAATTGATCATAGTTACACTTAACATGGATAGTTTGTCTCACTAGTTTAAGCATCTGTGACTATAAGACTAATCTTAAATTTCTTTTGCTTTGCTAGAAAAGGAACTTTCACAACATCTTCAATGTGAACAAAGTGAGATTCCATCATCTGCAAATTTTTAGATACAACTATTTATTTACAATTGAAAGTTGTACATGTTCTTTGTTCATGAAAACAAATTACATAGGACTTCCATTTTTAAACTTTTAATATTTTGTAGTTGAAAAAATTGGCAAGGGCCATTAAATTCTCTTCCCCTCAATTGTATCAGGAGTCTTTAAAGATGAATACCAAATGTGTCTATATATATTATTTAAGTGTCAGATAATGAAAAAGGCAAACTGAATATGAATCTTAATGACATTTATCCTATTTCGGGTCTTTTTCTAACAGAGTAATACAATTATGATCAAGAAGTCATTTCACAACTCTTGATTTTCAGTTACATTTAGGATAAAGTAGTTGAACTCTAGAACTTTAACTGCATATATTTGAATGGGGCATTATATGAACATATAAAAAATAGGATTTTAAAAAGTACTGGGATTCATCTTTTCTGGATTGAAATTTTTTCTCATATTTCAAGATTGGAAAAGATCCACTAAGACCTCAAAGTATAATATAATCTTATATGGCTGGCTTATCTCACCTGAAAATCCATCCTTCACAGATTATCAGAGTCATCTTCCTTCAGGTAACTCCAGGCATGTCACCTCATAATATTACTCTCATATCCACACAATAAAAATAAAAATCATTAATTATCTCCAAGACCAATGGGGTTGATTCCAATCCCATTTTGCAAACTTTGCATTTCACAGCATGTCTGCATTTTACCTTTTTGTAAATGCATTGCTCTACTTATCTGTTTCTCATAGAGTGTTCATGCTGTGTTCTCCACGTTTTTAAACTTCCACTACCATAACACAGTCATCTTCATTGTCATTAGTTAAATCACTGCTTTAATAGCTAGAATGATCACATACGGCCTGATCTCTGAAGTCTTCAACCTCTTAACATCTCTGTGCTCCCATTGCTTCCCTTACTAGGGATTTCTGTCTGGATGGATGTATGTCTGCTTCCCCTAATCAGAATGAACTGCTTGAAATCTAGGACCTATGTACTACATCTCTGTATCCTTTATATACTTCAAATAGCAGCCACTTAAAAGGTACTTGTGAATTAAAACAATTTTTTGTTGTGGAGAGAGTAGACCATATCATTATGTCATAAAATAGTTTCCCTTTATCTTCAGAATAAATACATTGGGTCACAATAAGTACAGTGATTTCATGAAATTCTTTACCATATTCAGTGTTCAACTGCATTTTCAACAAATATATGTGTATTTAAATGTATGTTATCATTAGAATTTTAAGAATTCATCAGTTTCATAGCTATTCACAAAGATCAAGAATTTAACACAAACTGGTTGGCTGGTTGGTTAACACCTATTGCTGGGTTTATATTATTATTCTATATATAAAAACTGCATCATAAATTTGGCTTCAATGGTACAATACAAGTGCACATTTTTACCCACCCAAGTGTTTTATTATTTCTGAACTTTGAGGAATACGTGATTATTTTTCTCTCCCCATACTTTACCCCCAACAGGCTGCTGTGATTGTCAACAGCAGCAGGAGCCACTTTGAAGGTTTGATAAAAGCAGATGAAGATGCTTAAAGATGTCTGTTTGCTGAAAATATCTGGTAACAAACAGGAATACTTGTGAGTAAATATAGTGTATTATTCTGATTTTTAAAATAAATGTTTTAAAATTCTCAATTGGTTGTTAAGTGCTTTGCTTTGTCCTGGTATGGTGCATTTTTTCAGTTAAAATGATAATAAACATTTCAGAGCTAATTCTCAGATCTTAATTTTTGCTTCCTCAATTGAAATAGAAAACTTGGGCTTAATTTAGGATGTCACATTTCAACTATTTACATTTCAACACACAACAATATATGTGTTTCCTGTTAACATAGTTGTGTTCTAAGGATGTTTAATTGCTGTTCGCTCCTTAAGTTTTTGTTCCTCAAGTTTCTATGCTTAGCCATTATATCCATTTTCATTCTCTCTCTACGAAGGGCCACTATTTTTGTGAAACCAACTCATGCATTTAGGCTAGAAATTCCCAAATACATAGTTAGCATTGCAATAAATGGTAAATTTACCATTATGTCTTTTTGGTCCTTATTCTACTTTTAGTTTTAGTCATGTTTTTGCAAATGTTAACTATATATCTCTACCAGGATGGCCCACAGGCCTTTTGAGCTTAAAATTTCCACTACTAAATCAGTATTTTGAACCAAATCCTTTGCCACTCAAAATGTGCTCTTGCTTCAGGATTCGCTGGTACACACCATACCCAGTACCATAGCCATGAACTCCCAGCACTGTATGATTTTGCATCGTTTTTCTTATTGTTCAGAATGTATAAATACATTTTTTTAAATGTTAACTATAGGTCAATATCTCTTATATATACATAGATTCAAAACTCCATAAACACCACATCACATCCACTACAATGGCTATTACTAAGCAAAACAACAACAAAAATCCCCCCAAACTGACAAGTGTTAGTGAGAATGTGGGAAAATTGGTATTGTTGGGGAGAATGTAAAATGGTGCAACCACTACAACAAACAGTTGGTGATTTTTCGAACAATTAAATAAGAAATGGTTAAATTGCTAAGTTTTAGATTATACTTTACTACAATAAAAAAAATCTGGAAAACATTTAAAAATTTTTTTAAATGTGAAAAAAAAATTGGCAATCTGAATTCAATACTGTAAAATATAATATCTCATGTCTAAGTGAGGGAATAGAAGATTCATCCCAGGAATACAATATTCAAAAACTAATCAATATAATTTATCTTAGTACCAAGGGAAAATATCTTCTCAATATTCTATCATGGTAAAAGCTTTCAACAACTAGAAAAAGAAGGAAACCTCTTCTTAAAAGAGATATAAGTAAAATCTATAACTAACACTATACTAATGAAAAAGGAAAGACTTCCTCCCCAAATCAGGAACAGCATAAAAATATCCATCTTCACCATTCCTGTACAAACCCATGCTGGAGCTCTTCGTCATACAATAAAGCCAGAAAGAAAAATAAAAGGCATGATTTTTGGAAAGGAAGACATAAAATTGCCTTCATTCATAGATAATTGTATAGAAAATTCCAAAGTATTTACAAAAAAAAATGTACTAGAATTTATAAGAGTTTTAGCAAAATCACAAGATATAAAGACAGTACACAAAAAAATATACTATTGTATATTGTATACTATTGTATATTGTATAACAGTGAAAAATTGGAAACTAAGTTTTTTAAATATTACAATTAAAAATATGAAAATAGAACTAACTGCATGTTCAAGAAACTATTTGTTCACTGAAAACTATAAAATAGTGTTGAAAGAAATTAAAGAAAACCTCAAGTAATGGGATGATAAGCCATATGCCCATGGGCTGAAAGGCTAAATATTACTCCAAAGATAATTCTCAAATTGTACTCTACCTATTACAGTCCTGTTAAAAATCCTAACAGGCTATCTTGAAGTGCAGAAATTGCCAAGTGTATTCTAAAATGTATATGGAAAAGCTAAAACTGTTAAGTAGAGAAAACAACTTTGAGGGGGAAATGAAGAATTCTTTTACCTAACCACATTTAAGCACTTTGGATAATAATTAAAACTGTGTGGTACTGGCATAAAGTACAGGATATAGAGTCCAGGTATACTCACCCTCTCAGTATATGGTCAACTAATTTTGGCAAAAGTGCCAAACTAATTTAAATAGAAAAGTATAGTCTTCGCTATAAATGGTACTATAACAATTAGATAATCTTATGAAAAAAATAAAACAGAACCTTCAGTCCTCTCACAGCATGTATAAAAATTAATTCAAAATGAATCACAGAATTAAAATTAGAAATTAAATACAAAAACTAAAACTAAGAAACTTCTACAAGAAACCTGAATATTGTTTAAATTTTGGCTTACAGATTTCTTGGAACACAAAATCTACCTAGGGAAGAAAAAATATGTGCATAATTTATTTCATGAAAATTATGAAGTTTTTTCTTCTAAAGACAGTATTAAAAGAAAAATGAAATGGCAAAACATAAAAAACATTTCAAAACACATTATCTGATAATGACTTATATCCAGAATATATAAGAACTCTTATAACTCAAAAATAAGGTGACTAAAACCCTTTAAAAATATATAACCCTTTGGCCCTCCCTGGTGGCGCAGTGGGTTAAAGCACAGCACTAAGAAGCTTAAGCCAACTCCTCATGAGTTTGATTCCCGCCTGCCCCGGAGGTGACCACATGGCGTGGCAGACCTCTCCTGACCCGCCCGCTGCTCCCCTCAGCAGTGTACTTCGTGGATCTGCCTGTTCTGCTCCCCACTCTCTGTCTGGTGAATCCTCTCACCCTCCGCATCTCTGGCCTGTATCCCAGTTCTGTATGAATAAATAAATAAATCTTTAAAATATATATATATATATATAACCCTTTAAAAAAATGGAAAAGAACTTGATCAGATTATTCACCAAAGAAGATATGTGATGGCAGATTAATAAATGAAAAATAGCCAAAATTATTAAGGAAATGCAAATAAAAAACACAATAAGATTCCATTCTAGAACATAAGAATGTTTAAATGAAAAAGACTAACAATACCAGGTGCGTATGAGGACACAGAGTACCTCATCTCATTAGTAGAAATGCAAAATGATAGTCATTTGGGGGAAAAAAAGTTGACAGTTTCGTCATATGAACCAGGAATAATATTCCTAGAAATGAAAATTTATGTCCACACAAGACATATGTGAGTGTTTATATCAGCAATATAGATAATTACCCAACCTTAGAAGTAACCTGAAAATCTATCATCTAGTGGATAAATATTGTATTCCATACAATGGAAAACTGGTCAATAAAAGTAAACTATTTTTACAGACTGCACAAATGAACTCAAAGGCATTATGCCAGGCAATGGAAGTCAGACACAAGAGGCCACATACTGCATGATTCTATTCACATGACATTCTAGATGACAAAACTATAGGGTGAGTGGGTGTGAAGCCCATGGAAGAGGGAGGAGATATACTGTAAAGAGGCAAGAGATCTTCCGGGGAGTGCAAACACTTTGTATTTTAGCCGTGGTGGTACCTATTCACAGCTCTCTACACTTACACATGTGTGGTGATAGTCACTAGAGACAACTTAAATGTCATGTGGAAGTGCCCTGGTTAAGGACGCACAGGACACCCTGGAGGTAGCTGCTAATCCTGTAGATGGAAACACTGGGATTTACACTGTTAGGCTAGTGTTAAATTAAGCACTGTCTTGATTTTCTGTCTATTGAATTCATAATGGATTGAAATGTGAATGAGTGAAGTGGAAAAGCACAGGTAAATTGTGAGAAACCCAGGAATGGGTTTTTGCAATGGACAAAATTCTAATGTAGATCTAAATGTGGAGCTTTTGCCCCTACCTGCCCCTTCCCCTTGACAAATCTCCCAAGGCTTACTTTGGTAAGATGCAGGTGAGGAAAAAGAACAAGTGCCCAGCTTAGAGGCCCTCTACCATAGTAGACGTGACAAGTTCCATGTCCTGTTTCTTCCATTCATTTTGATGTCCTTTTGAGGAGTCTAGTTCTGTGCTAGCTGTTCGAGTTAATAAAGAATAAATTCCTGCAAAGCTGGGATGCCAGCGTCCAGCAAAAAAAAAAAAGCAGCAAAGAACATACCTGATCATTGTGGGCAAGAAAACATTAACAGCCCCCCCCCCCACCCTCCCATGGTGTGTTTAACCACATAACAAATTGATCAATGCAAAACACTGCCTTAAAAGAAGGGAAAGTTAGCATCTTGCTGGGGATCAGTCATGAGATAGAAGCCAAGCCCCCACCCCTGGGGGGTAAAGACCTCCCCCTAGGGGTACTGAAGGTATTTTGAGTTCAGGCCCTGAGGCCCAGCACCCGGCCCTTGCATCCTTGTATCTCCACGCCTCTCCCAAAGGCCAGAGCCTTTCCTGGAATACCGCGAGATCGGTGTAGATTGGATGGAAATAACCTGCTCTTTTCTTCCCCAACTCCTTTTGCTGGGGCTTCACCCTGTAGCTTTGAGTCCAACACGTTCGGGGAGAAACAGACAGGTCCCAACTTCGCCACCTCTTACTTGCCCGCGCTGGAAGCTGAAAGCCCCTCCTGAGTTAGAGTCACCCCCTGCCCTGGTCGCTGCCCGCACCCACACCTGGGTCCCTCAGTGGTGAGTCCATAATTCTGGCCTGCCAGCCGCCCGTGCCCGGAAGCGAGACGCCACGCGCGGCACATACCTGCGTGGCGGCGCAACCGTGGCGGTTGGTGGGGCCTCCGGGTCTTACCAGTCAGCGCGAGTTCCTGCGGTCTGGCGTCTGGCTGACCAGACCCAAGGGGTGTCTCGCCCAGCGTCCTTCCCATCTCTTGGCCCTTGAGCCTGGGTTCCTGGGACTCTCCGGCCGCCGGCGCGGGCGGGGGACGGCGGGGCCTACGTGAGGCCGGGACAGCTCTACGAGCGGTGGCCGTCCGGCGATGTCCTCGACGCCCAGCCTGCCGACGCCTGGGGCCTTGCTGACCCTGCGGGTGTCCTTCGTGGACGTGCAACCCGAGGTGATCCCCGTGCAGCTCTGGGGACTGGTGGGCGAGCGGCGGGAAGAGTACGTGCGGCTGAGCCTGGAGATCCAGGAAGCTGCTGCCGCGCGCGGCCCATGGGCGCTGGGCGGCGCCTTGGCCTCGCCGGGAGAGCTGTGCCTGGTGCAGGTGGGGCTCATTTGGCACCGCTGCCGCGTGGTCAGCCGGCAGGCACAAGAGAGCCGTGTCTTCCTGCTGGACGAAGGCCGCACGATCACTGCCAGTGCAGGCTCCCTAGCACCGGGTCTCAACGAGTTCTTCCACCTGCCTTCCGAAGTGCTGGGCTGCGTGCTGGCCGGCCTGGTGCCCGCGGGCGGCAGCGGCATGGGAGGGGGCGAGCCCCAGCTCTGGCCGCCCAGCGCGGTGGACTTCCTTAGCGGTCTGCAGGGCAAGGAGGTGCACGGGCGGGTCCTGGACGTGCTGCTCCTCCATCGCCTAGTCCTCCTGGAGGTGCCCAGTCTGTCCCAGCAGATGCAAGAGCTCGGCCTAGCCCGGCAGGTGCCAGACAGCCTCTTCCGCTCGCTGCTCAAGCGCTCCCTCGAGGCCACTACGGCTGGCTGGGGCCCTGGGGCCCCCGTGCTCCCGCGAGTCCCACCCAAGCAAGAGCAGCTGAGCCTGGATTTCTTCTATCCCCAGCTGCAACTCGGTGTGACGGAGCCCGTGGTTGTCACCCAGGTGTGCCATCCGCATCGCATCCACTGCCAGCTCCGGAGCCTCTCGCAGGAGATACTCCGGCTCTCCGAGAGCATGGCCCAGGTGTACCGGGCTTCCACTGGCACCAGCGATGACAGCTTGACCGAAGCCACCTGGGAGAAGAGGGAGGAGAGCCCAGACAAGCCGGGCTCTCCATGTGCATCCTGTGGGTTGGATGGACATTGGTATAGGGCGCTCTTGCTGGAGACTTTTCGGCCCCAGCGCTGTGCCCAAGTGCTGCACGTCGACTACGGAAGGAAAGAGTTAGTGAGTTGCAGTAGCCTGCGCTACCTGCTGCCGGAATATTTCCGAATGCCGGTGGTCACCTACCCTTGCGCTTTGTATGGACTCTGGGATGGTGGGAGGGGCTGGTCTCGGTCACAGGTCGGTGACTTGAAGGCATTGATACTAGGCCAGGCAGTGAATGCAAAGATTGAATTTTACTGTTCGTTTGAGCATGTGTATTACGTCACTTTGTATGGAGACGATGGAATTAACCTAAACTGTGCATTCGGAATACAGTCCTGTTGCTTGGCTGACCGGTTCCTTCAGAGCCAGGGATTTGAGGAGGAAGAAGGGGATGAAGAACCAGAAACCGCTCTTCAGTCTCAGTCTCCTGTTGAAGAGGTGGATGAAGAGATTTCACCTCCAGCCTTACGATCTATCCGATTAAAAATGAATGCTTTCTATGATGCCCAGGTAGAGTTTGTTAAAAGTCCTTCTGAGTTTTGGATTAGGTTGAGGAAACACAATGCCACCTTCAGCAAGTTGATGAGGAGGATGTGCAGTTTCTATTCCTCGGCCTCTAAGCTGGATGGTGTTGTTTTGAAACCTGAACCTGATGACCTTTGTTGTGTCAAATGGAAAGAAAATGGCTATTTCCGGGCACTAGTCACCCGATTAGATGACAGGAGTGTGGATGTATTCTTGGTTGACCGAGGCAATTCGGAAAATGTGGACTGGTATGATGTGAGGATGCTGCTTCCTCAGTTCAGGCAGTTCCCAATGTTGGCTTTGCCATGCACCCTTGCTGACATTTGGCCTTTGGGGAAAATTTGGAGCCAGGAGGCAATTACCTTTTTTAAAAAGACTGTGCTCCACAAAGAATTAGTTATCCATGTCCTTGGTAAGCAGGATAATCAATTTGTTATTGAGATTCTTGATGAATCAAGAACTGGGGAAGAAAACATTAGCAAGGTCATTGCACAAGCTGGGTATGCCAAGTATCAGGAATTTGAGACAAAGGAAAATGTTCCTCTAATTGCCCACTCACCAGGGAGTGCTACAAATCAGTTAACTGCAGAGAATAACAAAATTCCTTCTGCCAAGAAGGTAGAAGTAGAACAGAAAGTCAAGACAGAGAATAAAACTGCCTCTGTTTCAGGAGCTTTGACTGACACAACAGCTGTTACAGATGTTTCAGCTGGACTAGCTATGCAGGAAACAGAAAAAAGAGCATTGGTGTATTCCCCTCTTACACAGAATTTCTTGGAAGTTAAGCCAGGCTCTTGTAAAGAAGAGCTAGAAGTTGGAAGTACAGTGGAAGTCAGAGTGTCATATGTTGAAAACCCTAGCTATTTCTGGTGCCAGCTAACCAAAAACATGCAAGGATTTAGAACTCTAATGTCTAAAATTCAGGACTATTGCATGCACACAGCTACTCCTTACCAGGGAGCCAGCCCTGCTTGTTTGGCAAAGCGGACAGTAGATGAAAAATGGTCCAGGGCTCTGATCAGTGAACCACAATCATCAGAGCATGTCCAGGTAACATTTGTAGATTATGGAGACAAAGAGATGGTATCAGTGAAGGATATCTATTCAATTAGTGAAGAGTTTCTCAGCGTAAAGGCTCAGGCTTTTAGATGCAGTCTTTATAATTTAATTCAACCAGTTGGTCAGGATCCCTTGGTTTGGGATAAGAAGGCAATACAAGCTTTTAGTGGTTTTATAGCCAATGCAGAGGGAAGCAATCTACAATTAAAATGCACAATATTTGCTTTGGCTTCAATATATGATAAAGAATTGTTTAGTATTGTGGACTTGCTAACACCCTTTCAGAGTGCGTGCTATTTTCTGGTAGAAAAGAGACTTGCAAGACCAGTAAAACTTCAGAAGCCTCTTGAGCCTTCTGTTCAGCTACAGTCTTACTACTATTCTACACATGACATGAAAATTGGAAGTGAGGAATCAGTGTATATAACACATGTTGATGACCCTTGGACATTTTATTGCCAACTGGGAAGAAATGCACATATTTTAGGGCAGTTGTCATGTAACATCGCACAACTAAGTAAAGCTTTGCAGAATTTACAAAACCGCCCTTTGATCTCTGGAAATTTATGTCTTGCCAAGTATACGGATGGCAACTGGTATAGGGGGGTCATAATAGAAAAAGAGCCAAATAACATCTTCTTTGTTGATTTTGGGAACATTTATGTGGTAACAAATGATGATCTCCTTCCTATACCTAGTAATGCCTATGATGTCTTACTTTTGCCCATGCAAGCCGTTAAATGTTCGTTATCTGATATTCCTGACCATATACCAGAAGCAATCACAGCATGGTTTCAGGAGACTGTCTTAGATAAATCACTGAAGGCTTTGGTCGTAGCAAAAGATCCAGATGGGAGACTGATTATTGAACTGTATGATAATAGTGTTCAAATTAATGCTAATATTAATGAGAAGTTAGAGCTACTTGGTTACAAAGGTAGGACAAGAAAAAAAGAGCAAAGTAAAGCACTTGTGTCTACAACAGACATTCTTGAAGTTAAAAAGGAAGGCAAAAAGTTGTCACCTACAAAGTATTTAAGTAAACCAATAGGGAATAAATTACACAGCACGGAGGTCTTGGGAGAATTATACAAGCCTAAGATCATATCAGCATGTAAAGAACTCAAACTATTACAGAGTTCAACAAAGACAGACTTAGTCACTCAATATCAGAACTCTGGTGAGAATAAAAATAACCAATTGTCTCCATTAACAGAAAAGAAAGAAGGTTTTGTTGAACTGCCTTCAAAAGCCACAAAAATAGAAGCCCCTCTTTCAGAGAGAAAAATAGGAGACAGACATAATACAGATTTGCCTCCAAATGTTTCTAATTTTCCTCAGAAAACTGTAGTTCCTGGCTTTAAAACAACTGTGTATGTTTCTCACATAAATAATCTCTTAGACTTTTATGTTCAACTTACAGAAGATGAAGCTGAAATTAATCAACTTTCAGAGAGATTAAACAATGTTAGAACAAAGCCCGAATATTATGTTGGTCCACCTTTGCAAAAAGGAGATGTAATATGTGCCACTTTTCCAGAAGATAGTTTATGGTATCGTGCAGTGGTCAAGGAGCAACTATCCAATGACCTACTCTCTATACAATTTATAGATTATGGCAATGTTTCCATGGTTCCTACTAACAAGATAGGTAAGCTTGACTGTATAAATGCACAGTTACCAGGATTAGGCATCCACTGTTCTTTAAGGGGACTTTGGGCCCCTGAGATTTTAAAGTCGAGGGAAATACTTCATTACTTTTCCCGAAGGACAGATGAGGCTCAAATAAGATGTGAATTTGTTAAATTTCAAGACAGATGGGAAGTTATTCTTACAGATGAACATGGGGTCATAGCAGAAGATATTATTAGCATATATGCTTTCAGTGAAAAATCTAAAGTAGCACTTTCTACCCAAATTATTCAAGGGTCTAATTCAAAACCTGACAAAAGAACAGACCTAGATATTTCAGCATTTCTCCACTGGTATAACCCAAAGATGAAGATGGTAAGAGCGTATGCCACTGTGATAGATGGACCTGAATATTTTTGGTGTCAGTTTGCTGATACTGAAAAACTTCAGTATTTAGAAGCAGAAGTACAAGCTGCTGGAAGACAAGTAACAGACTTGAGAAGTCACGTCTCATGTCCTCACATTGGTGATCCTTGCATAGTGAGATATCGAGAAGATGGCCATTACTACAGGGCACTTATTACCAATGTTGGTGAAGACTATCTTGTATCTGTCAGACTTGTGGACTTTGGAAATGTTGAGGACTGTGTAGACCCAAAAGCACTCTGGAACATTCCTTCTGGACTTTTGGTTGTTCCTATGCAAGCCTTCCCATGTTGCCTCTCGGGATTTAATATTTCAGGAGGCACATGCCCACAAGAGGGAAATGACTATTTTTATGAAATAGTAACAAAAGATGTGTTGGAAATAACAATACTAGAGGTCAAACGGGATGTTTGTGACATCCCTTTAGCGATTGTTGACTTAAAAAGCAAAGGTGAAAGTATTAATGAGAAAATGAAGAAATATTCTAAGATTGCTAACAGTTGTCCAGTCTCTGATAAAAATAGCTCCATGATAAAGGGGTCCCCCAGTCCTGACATTGGACTTAAGAAATCAGTTACCAAAGCTAGACATGAGAAAACACTCTATGTGGGACCAGAGACAGATGAGCTCTCTGAAAGAACTGGAAAGGATTTTAACATTATTGAAACTAAACTGAATAAATTTTATGAAGTTAACACTGATACCATTTTTGAAGCTTTTGCAAATCCACGCATGAATAAAATTGGTACTGAGGTAGTGGAAGGTAAGGTGAAATGCCAACTGATTGACAATGCCAAGTTTGATGATGATGATGACCTAATTACAGGATTTAACACACTATTACCACACATGAGTGAAACAAAGGAGATATTGGAACTGAATTCCCTTGAGCTGCCACTTTCTCCTGATGATGAATCAAAAGAATTCTTGGAACTAGAATTCATTGAATTACAGCATTCTTTAGTCGAGAATGAAGAGAGAGAAGAGCTAGGTCTGGCACCATCTCCTCAAGGCTGTGACACAGAAGCTACACTGCAATCATTCATAGTGCCGATTCCCCTCAGTTGTGAAGCAGAGAAACAGCCACAACTTGAATCACCTACATCCCAGCTGTGTCTAGAAGACAAAATAAGCTGTCTCTCTTTAGAAGTGAATCAGGAAGCCCAAGAATCTATGGGAACTGAGGATCCAAAGAAGCCTAATTGTGAGGAATGTTTTGATGATCAGCCTAGGTTACCACAGCATCAACATGGAAATAATTGTGATACCAAAATGCATATTGAAATGAATATATTTGAAGAAACATTGACAGATTATAAGCCCAGAGATGTCATGTTGTCATTGACTTCACTGTGCCCTGAAGAAGACTCCAGAGATGAGAGAAAACCTGATAATACTTTACCAGATCATGTCTCAGGTATGTGAATTTTTTACATGAATTTGATTAAGGTTAACATTGGTTTATAATATAAAAGTTTCAAGTATATAGCATTATAACCTGACATTTTTATCAACTACATAATGGTTTCTTTCACTGCTATTTGAATTTAACTTAGTAGCTCTCAAAATTACATACTTGTACATTTTAAAGAAGAGACATTAATTTTTATATGATTTTTAAAAATTTTGGTTGGGGAAAGATTAACACCGGAAGATAGTTAGATTTGGATTATATGCAAGTAATCTTCAAAGTGGGTAAAGTCAATGTGAAACAATAACTTATATGCTGAGTGAAATGCTGAATTATTAATTTTGTGTTTAAAAATGGAATGCTTTAAGATTGTTGTCACAAATATAAAGTTAACAGTATCACCTTTATAATTGAGAGGCTATGATTTTTGTTAAGATTAAAAAAATAAAGTGTCCTTTTATTAACTATTCATAAAGATGAATCTATGCTAGAGATCATTTTAACAGTGTTCATATTTAACTTAATTGGACTCGTGTATGTATCTTGTCATTCATTTAGAAATATTAACCAAAAATCAGATTTAGGTTTCCTAGAGTAACCAATAAGTTAGCAGCCATTAACTTTTTTATAACTTAATGCTATTTCCTTGGCTATCTAGAAGACAACTTTTAGGGTATTTTTTTTTTTAAAGATTTATTTATTTGTGCACACATAACTGGGGTACAGGCCAGAGGCTCAGGGGTGGTGAGAGGCTTCACCAGAGACAGAGTAGGGAACAGAACAGGCAGATCGACAAAGTACACTGCTGAGGGGAGCAGCGGGCGGGTCAGGAGAGGTCTGCCGCGCCATGTGGTCACCTCCGGGGCAGGTGGGAATTGAACTCATGCAGAAGTGGCTTTAGATTCTCAGTGCTGTGCTTTAACCCGCTGCGCCACCAGGAGGGCCCTTTTAGGGTATTTTTAAGTATCAGAGTTAGACTGTGAAATCTTCACTTATATATTGTTAAATTATGCAAAAAAAGGGGGGGGGGTGGAACAGTAGAGTATGTTGAATAGAAATCACCTTAACCTGTAACCAAGAAATGGCCACTGTCACACTGTGGTCGTCATCCTTGTTCCTACACAGATATGTCGATCACACACAGTGTTAAAAGCTGCATACACATTATACACATTTATGATCATGAAGTGTTGAACCCCCTACATTTTGATCCCTTAAATTTTCACTATTTTAATTCTGTGGCATATCCTAGTTTTTAGTCCTTATTGTCACATTTTAATCACTAATTTGTGTTACTAATGTCTATTCACTTGCAATATGATTCTTTGCTCTCACAACAGCTGTTGTAATCCTAGACCACACCACATGTAGCAAAAGTCAGGTTTTGCTAATAATTTTCAATGTTGGAAATTATATTTTCATCCTTAGAAAAGCATGTTATACCATAGTGATAATTTTAGGGGATGGTGAAAGGAATTATATGGGGGAGAGACAATGGAAGAAGTTAAGATTAAATCAAGAAAAATAGAAATATTGTACTAATGCGTTAATTGATATTAAGTATATAGGAATAAATAAGAATATAGGATTATATAGGAAGAGTAAATACAGATTAGTAAATGCTTTGCTTATCTATAGAAGATTAAGGAGTTAAGAGGTATCCATTGAGTCTTGCTCTATTCAAAGTGACAACTCAACCAGAGAACATCTATACCTTGAAGGGATTTACTGTTGGATCAAAATGTGTTGTGTGGTCAAGTCTAAGAAATACATGGTCTAAATGTGAGATTCTGGAAATAGCTGAAGAAGGCACAAGGGTAAGTAAAGGTGAAATACTTTATCTCAAAATATAATTGCAGACTGTTAAGGAAATTTTACCAAACTAATATCAAACTGGAAAATGCAGTAGAACAGATGTTTGCTTATCTGGCCGTTTGATGCAGTATAAGAAAAATCATTTAAAAAGTCCACATGAAGTTATTCTAGTAAGAAATTATCCTAGAACCTTTAATATTCCTTACTCATGAAATCCTCTCAGTCACTATATTCTACACTTTCTACTTATGTCTTATTTGAAATATTTTATATTAAATACTACTGTTTTAGTTACATCCCTCATTTCACAAACCAATTATTCTAATAACTTTCTATTTGGTTTAACTCTTCTTGTCTTTTTTTTGTTTTGTTTTGATTCCCCTCCACACTGCCAATGGGAAGTAGATACAAATCTGACTACATCATTCCTGTATGTGAGACTTCTCAGCAACTTCCAGTTGACTGTTTTTTTCCAATTTGAAAAACACCGGTATCAAAATCACCTGGTGTGTTTCTTAAATTGTAGATCACTGGACCTTGCCCTGGCTAGTTGATTCTGAATTCTGAGGATGGGACCAGCATTGTGCATTCTTATATATACAACATTTGAGAACCAGTGGTCTAGAATAGAAAAGTGCTGAAGAATGTCACTTATGGCATAAGAGGCCCCCCAAGATGGAGCATCTTGTGTACCTCTCCAGCCTTAAGACTTGCTCTATGTTTTGTAACTTATATTACATGGGCATCAAAGTGTTTGATTTATCCCATATATATCATGCTTAGGTTCTTTGATATATTTAAGAACGCAGTTCAGTTTGCCTGATTGCCATAATCCATCCCCTTTCCCAAACTTGTTAATTTCCACTCATCTTTAAAAGGTTGCTTTAGCCATTGCCTCTTCCAGAAATATTTACAGTGTTATTTTTCAAATCTCTCTTTTTTTTTAATCTCCTGCCACCATCAATAAACTTTATATCCATATCATATGACTCTACCTCCTGCAGCAGAAATCTTACTCGCTGCATTTTGTCTATCTAAATTTAAACTTTTTGACATCTAAATTTTGTCCATTTGATCTCTAGGCATAGCTATTCAATATTTGTTTTTAGAACTGAAGCATTATTGAGTTGGTACCAGATTGAAGTTTAATAAAATAATTTATATTTTAAATTAAAATATTGTTATTTTAATTACATTTTTAACTTAAAATATTTAAATTTGAAAATATTGTATGTACATAAATTATAGTTTTGGGAAATGGACAGATTTTATCAAATCTTCTATTTTTTCTTCTAGGTTTTGAACTTTTCAAATGGTACAGAGGAACTAGTGAAACCTGAGAATGTCTGGAATGGCATACCTAAATTAGATAAGAGTACACCTGAGGTATAAAATATGTAAATTGTAATCAATGAAATAATTGTGCTTCATTTCTTAACGTGGCTTAAACTATTTTCAAAGCCCTTTTTTTTAAGATAATGTAGAAAAATAATAATACTGTAATAACAACAATGAAAACTAGTGATGACAAAATAAGCGATTCTGGCCTTTTTCCAAGTAACCCTTTGTATGAAGTTTACTTATTAATGTTTTACTCATTGATTTTCATTATGAGATTTAAAAGTAAAAATTTCTTCATATTCATGACCTTCATGAATATAAATGTTTGATGCAGAAAATCTGGTGACCCACTATTGAAAGCTGTATGGAGGACCCTCAAAACACTAAATGTCCCAGCAATTCTGCTTCTATGAATACACACAAAGGTCACAAAAGTATTAATTTGCAAGGAAACCTGAAATCTTATGTTTATTGCAGACACTATTAACCACATAGTTAATATATGGAAACAAACAAAATACCCCCAAACAATAACTGAACAAAGAAGATATCACACACACAACACACATACACAATGGAATATTAGTCAGCAATCAAAAAGATAAAGTCACGTAATATACAACAGCATGGATGGAACTAACATGGATTATGTTCAATGAAAAGAAAAAATGCATTGTTTTACTTATAGGAGGAGTATAGAGAAGCAAACAAAAAAATCAGAAAAATAAAAAGACAAAACTTGCAGGTAAACTATAAACTGGAGGCATTCAGCAGGGAAGGAGAAGGGAGAGGATCACAACAGGAGGAAAAAGCACAAGCGTCTATATGGTTTATTGGTATCTTAGGGGTGGTAATTTTATGGGGACTACAGCTGAGAGGAGAAATCAAACTTATACAAAAATGAAGAACAATATAAAATATATAAATAAATTAAAACAGAGCAAATCTGGGGAAATGGCACAGAATTAAAAGGGAGTAAATATAAATCACCTGTAATACAACCATCCAAAGGCAAACAAATTGATAAGTTTGACTTTCTTTCATAATTTTTCTGTTTATATGGAACATCAATATACCACTTGTACATTTTGGATTGAGTTGATTACATCTTACATGATCTATTTTCTTCACTTAAGATTACATGGTGGGCAATTTCCCATGTTGTTATGACATGTCTGGTCATTTGAATTTATCCTGTTTCGAGTTTGTCAAATTTCTTGCTTCAGAATCTTTATCTGATTATGCCAATATCTGATCGTCTCAGTGTTTGCATCCACTGATCATCTTGAGATTTGGTTCTTTGTATGTTGAACAACTGTGTATTGTGTCCTGTGTGTTTCAATATTGTGTTATAAAACACTGGATCCTGTTAAAGTCTAATGAAAAATATATATTATTTTATCTAGCAGGTGATCAAACTCATTAGCATTATACCAAAAATTCTGTGTCTGCTTCTATGATCCAGTGTCAATTCAGTTTTCAGAGCCATTGCTGTGTTGTTTAGTTATGTCCAGGACAGAAGTCACTCAGAACTTGATCTGGGATTTAAGCAGTGTCTGTAACAGAGCGGGCATTAAAACTTGGCTATGCTTCTTCATTGGGTTCTAGCCTTCATACACATAGCTCAGGGGTGACCTTGGGGCTTATAAAAGTTCACCTATAGTATTTGGGGTTACAATTTTCTAATTATTTTTCTCTCTGAGATTTCCTCCATCCTTTCTGGATCCCAGGATCCTATTTTAAGTCGCCTGGAGTGGCCCCTTTTCTGAACTCTGGCCAGAAAGCATGGTCTCTGTTTCCTCCTGTGTATTCACCCAGTTCTGCTTGGTTGAGCTTGCTTTGGAGTAAAACAGATACAAAAAGAGGAAAGTATAACCTTCCCTTCTGCCCTTACTATTTAGATAACAAAGGTTCTTTGTCCTGGTTTCATTGGTCAGTTTTATTTTATTAGTTCATGTCTCCTTGTTTCTCCTTTTGCAAAAGGTCATTTGAACTTTTGCAATGAAAAAAGTCTGCACCTTCTATTAATTCCATTTGTGTTTGTCAAAAATAATAGTGTACTTTCCTTGCCTTGCCTCAATTGTCCACACTTTTCTTTTGCATTCTGATCTCTTCTACCCATTAATTTTCAGGAATCTGTAGCCAAATGCACAGATATATACATGATTCAATTTGAATGAACTACCCTTTGCCCAAATAGAGGAGAACCATTTCAGACAATTTAAAGTGAACATAAAACAATAAGCAGGTAAAGATACAGGGTTGCAAAACTGACTGCAATCACTTCAGCGCAAGTTGATACCGGGTCAGGGAGGTGACACACATCCCACAGCAGACCTCTCAGGTCTCACCCACTAATCCCCTTAACAGTGATCTTCCTTAATCTGCCCTGGTTCAGCTCCCGCCTCTGTCTGTGGTGAATCTTCTCACCACCCTTGCTCTTCTGGCCTGTGCCCCAGTTCTGTATGCATAAATAAGTAAATCTTAAAGAAAATAAATATGAGGCATACATAACACTTATTTATTGAAAGAAATATAGGAGAAATATATTTCTTCAGTCTTTAGAAAATCATTGTAGGTCACCATGGGGAAAGTTTGAATAGCAGCCCCTTGAAGAATACATCAAACATCAGGTTTGTTGGATTGGGGGTTAGAATTTGCAAAGTAGTATTTTACTCTAGTGTAGAATGCCCCGGTGGAGATGTTCCAGAGAAGTATTTGAAAAATAGAAAATGCTCCTAGGGCAGTTCTTCATGATAAAATCACATTGATGACTTTTCAAAGCATCACTTTTTTGTGATTTCCATTTTATTCTGTTTTTATTTCTGGTCTCTTCTGATTTTAATTATTTCATTCCTTACCAAAGAATTGGTAATAACCCAAAGATTCCTGTTGTTCCTGTTAGGCTGTGCTCCAAACAGTGGGAAACGATCTTTACTTCATGTCATCAGATGATACTGCAGTTAATGGTAATGTATTTCTTAAAGAAAAAGCTTTTATTACCCAGATTGCTAAGTCTTAAAGATACTATGACACTGAATCCCCAAACAAAAATGCTTTATCAATTTCCTTATATATTAATAATATAAATAAATAAAACACATTCACTAAAAGCATTAAATGTGCTTATGAGAATAAAAAGCTAAGAAGCAAATTTGTTGCTTTATCATAGGAAGTTTGCTTGTTCATTGAATTAATCTTAAAAATTGAATCGTCTAGCTGATGAATTCAACAAATTTTGAAAGATTTTCTCAGTATTAATTAGCTCTATGTTTTCAAATGATCTTTGTGTGTTAAACAATCTCTTTAAATTTTTCCTAGATATCTTTAGCTTATTTACATGAAAAATACTCATTTTGCTGAATATTCCTGGTTATTGTGATCTTGATAGTTAGCATTTTGGATCTTAGAATTGAGGCACATTGCAAATAAAACCAGTTGTTGGTAGCCAATTTGATATTATACTATTTTACATAATCTTTGTTTGATAGTTAGGTATAGTGTGAAAACCAAAATACTAACATAGAAAAAAAATCTGCAAGAATAATTCTCATTTATTTCCAGTTCTACTCTTAGAGGACATTAAATTTGCCACAAAAGCGTTTATATAATTTTCTTTTCTTTTTTTGTTTCTTAACTTAGGGCTTGTTTCAGAAAAGGGGTCTGATGTTGATATAGATATACCTGTGGATCCAGAGGTGACCTGTCAGTTAGAATCTGCTCTTAAGCAAATAGCATCTTACCCAGATCAACAGAGTGAGAAACCTGAGAACATGTGACATCAAGAAGTTAAGAATTTTGAAAACTTTGATATGTGTCAAAACCCAAAGCTCAGTTTGATTATACAGTAGCTTTATAGAATTGCTGCATATACATGAGCATGGAATTTTTCTCTTGCTTTATTAAATGTGTTATATTTCTAATCAGTTGGGAGGATTTATTTTGCTAAACAGTCTGCTATCATTACATTTCACAAAAAAATCTATTTTGGTTTCTTTTGGATGCAGTGTTTAAATTACAATAGAAAAATTATAATTTAGAGTATATTATATGATGCTACTTGTAGAAAGACTTTGTTAGCAGTAACTTCTACAGAATTTTTGTTTTGTTTCTGTGGCTTTATGTATGTAGTTAACCATTTGACTCATTATTCTGTTTGAATTTTAATGTATTCTAATATGACAACATTTGAATAAAGTTTGTCCTGAAAGGCACGGTGATCTTATTTCATTAAAAAGGAAATAGGATGCTGGGGTATCTGTGCTTCTGGAACACCAACAGTAATGGTCCACAACTCTATAATTGGGAAAATGCAGTAAAGGTTAAGTGGTAACTTTCAGTTGTTCCTCCTCAGCTAGTACTTTAAGTATATTTTCTCATTCAGTCCTTTACTTTGCAGTATTGATCTCCATATTTATAGGTGAGAAATTTGAAGCTTTTTACAGAAGTTAAAAAAACTTACCTCTGCTCAAAGAATCCATCTCAGAGTTTCAGGCACTTGATCAAACCCAGAGCTATCTAACTTCAAAGCCAATTCTTTTTAAACATGGTTTTGTATAGAGGTGTATGGAAAGTCCTATCTTTAGAACACAGATCTTAAACTATATGCTGCTTATTAGATATAGGACCTGGGAAAATTCTATAATGTGTTTGAATCTTGATCTTCCTCATCTACGAAATGAAGATAACTCCTTTCTTGCAATGACTTAAGATTACAAATAATTTATCTAAAGTGACTGAAAGGAGTATTTAATAAAAATGTCCTTGCTTTCCCTGAAAGATACTAGTGTGCACTATGCTAGGTTATTATTATTTTAAAAAGTAAGTCCATTGGATTCTTTGAGCAGTTACTCTCTTCTTTTGGCATTGAACTATCAAGAATAGGATGGTTTATCCATTTCTAAAACAAAGAAGGGTAAGCTTACTGTGTGGGTATGAGGTAAAGTTATATGTACATGAAGCATTATCACACCTTGAATGAGAATCAAGAACTGGGCCCTTCCTGGTGGCGCAGCGGGTTAAAGCACTGCACTAAGAATCAAAAGGTACTTCCGCATGAGTTCAATCCCTGCCTGCCCCTGAGGAGATCCACATGGCATGGCAGACCTCTCCTGACCCGCCCACCCCCTGCTCCCCTCAGCAGTGTACTTCATTGATTTGCCTGTTCTGCTCCTCACTCTGTCTCTGGTGAAACCTCTCATCCTCCGCATCTCTGGCCTGTACCCCAGTTCTGTATGAATAAATAAATAAATCTTAAAAAAAAAATGAGAATCAAGAACTTTTGAGAGGTGGTGGTGGGGGGGGGGTTCAATGAACTGAGGTAGATAAGTGTCTTTCCAGTTCCTCTGATAATAGACAGTTTGGCTCACTCATACAGGCAATATTGCTATGATTACTGGGAGTAACAGTCAGAGAAGATGATGTAGTAGAGCCAGAGTACAGTCTTCAGTTCCATGTTAAGGGTAGTTTAGTTCCCTGTTTTAAAACTTTTAATCTGAACAGCTATAGTATCGGAGAGGTCAAATTTGTCAAAAGGAATGGATTTTTGTTTTGTTTTATCTTAAGGCACTAAAATAGGCCTGAGGTGCTAAATCAAAAGACACAGTTCCTTCTTAACTGGGCAAAAAGGAACAGATACAGTTAAGGAGATTTGGTTATTATGTATTATTTTCTCTGTTAAAATTGGCTTAATTCAACTTCATTATGAAGAATTCATGGGGACAAAACAATATTTAGACAAAAATATATACTTGATGACATTCATTTATCTCTTAGGAAACAAAAAATACTTTCAATGACACCCAGATGTTTGAGTGCATAAAATTTTAAACTCTCATTTTAAATCCATTTGTTTTTCTACTTCCACTCATGCATGTTAAATTAAAATTATTCACTAAATAAAACTAATAGGCAAGTGAAGTGGTTAAGTGTAATTCTGAATGTTTCCTTTGTTATAAATCACAGTCTTGGGTGAATCACTCATGTAGTGTGTTTAAATGAAATTCCTCACCTGACTTACATAGCAGCAACACCAGCAAAACCTTTCTTTACAATGCAGAATGCATCAGAGATGAGGCATCAAAGGAACACGCAAACAGAAGTTCATCTTCCTTTAACATGCTGTTTGTGGCTTGTCTCCAATATTCCTACACTTTTAATCTCACCATTTAATCCCCAGGTTGAAGCTGTATCTCTAACTTTGTGGTATAGCAACTGTTTCATTTTCCATTTGAGCTAATTTTTCTTACCATGACCAAAAGTCAAAAGGGTTGCCATATTCTAACTAGAACATCATACCACTGAAACTCAAGTCTACTGCTCATAGTAGAGAAAACAAAGGCAAGAAATAGATTTTATTATAATTTTAGGGTATGTTATTGCAACATGTTTCATTGCCCTGTACCGATTTTAAGAGATTAGTCCATTGGGTTATGCAAACACAATTTTTAATAATGACACTGAAAAAGAAGCATTATACCATTACTGTTTAGGCTAGCATGATTTTTATAGACAAAATTGTTTACATTAAAAGGGGAAACATTCCATGTTTCAATCTGTATTATCAGATAGCCTACATTTTTTATATGAGGTTTTTCTTTTTAGAAAACACATCAAAATCACACACCTCTTAATTTTAGAACAAAAATTTTTTTTTTTTAAAAAGCTTTTGTAATCTATGTGCTATTAACTCCTGTAGCATTCGAAAGACAGGCATTTTGGCTGGATGTGACAATGTTGGTGCCTGGAATAAGATTTTCATCTTTCCCTTCAACCAAGGTGTCCCACTGGTCAAAATCTTTCTGAAGTCCTGTGAAATACAAACATTAATACATGTTTTAGGCTTTTGAAAGATAAATATATTGCTATTTGAGGCAACATGGGTAGAGCTGGAAGAGATTATGCTAAGGGAAATAAAACAGAAGGAAAAAGATAAATATCAGATGATTTCACTTATAGGCAGAATACAGATAAACTATAGGGAAAGGGAAAAGAAAACTTGCAAGCTGACCACAGGTCTGAGCCATATGCAGGAGGTGGAGGAGAGTGGTCAAATAGGGGAGGGAAGAGCACAAGGCACTGTGGCGACAGTTAATGGATGCTGTGGTAGTGGGAGAACTATGGGGACTCCACAGAGGGGAGAAATTGAATACTGTGCAAAAATAAACAACGATATAAGAAAATAGGTAAAGTTAATTCAAATAAATAAAGCTTTTGAGAGCATGTAACAACTCTGTTCCTCTAGATGGCACCATAGCATCATGAATTACAGAAATCTCAGCCTGCTGACCCCAACTGTGGGCAGCCTTCTGGTCACTGCAGTATCTTCATCGGAATGAAAGATGGGATTGGGACACTGTGATTGAGACATGGAAATCTACAGAAAGCATCTTAGATTTACCTGCAGACTGGCTCTCTAAGCTACGCAGTATACAACACAGCAAAATTCAAATTCTCATTTTTGTCGCCAAACTGATTTACTGCTATGTTAAATTGTAAGCCAATCTGGAGACAGTTCAAGTGGGATTAAAGCTATATTAAGACAAAGTTTTGTCAGGAGAATCATTTGTTTTATGCCATGAGAAAGATTAGCTTCTTACCTAAATGCTTTTGTAAAAATGCTAATGAAGCTCTGTTGCTAAGGTTCAGAGCTACATTTGAATCTATTTCTCCTTTCAACGTGAACATGTATCCAATGACTTTGCCAGTTGCAAAAGTGAAGTCAGCAAAATTCTGATGGACTGAACCCCTGAAAAAGAAATAAGACCTTTATACATCATGTTGATGGAATTATTGATTGCAGTGAGGGTGCAGGAAAGGGTGATGAGTGGTGGGCCTACTTACCAAACGCCATGTGCACAAACTTCAAGATTTGATTTCCTTACATGTAGCTGAGGGTCACAGACTGTATTCATTTAGGGTTATTAGAGTATATATCCATCTTCCCTTCTAGATAAACATTTCAAAGACTTCTGTCTGACTTGGTATTACTTTAGAAGAAATGAGTCCAGCCTTTGGGGAACTAGAATACTTTCCACTTGAGGGATGTGTTCTATGTTAATGGGGGGCCTGATGGAGATAGACGCCTGCCGCCCAGCCACAGCCACTTAGCTGAGGACCTATTCAGTGCTAGTCACAACATTTTGCATTTAAGTCTTGAAATAAAAAGGTTTTTTAAATCTTTTTTTTTTTAAAGATTTATTTACTTATGCATATAGAGGTATAGGCCAGAGGTTCAAGGGCAGTGAGAGGATTCACCAGAGACAGAGTGGGGAGCAGAACAGGCAGACTGACAAAGTACACTGTAGACAGGCAGAGCGGTCGGGTCAGGAGAGGTCTGCGGCACCATGTGAGTCAACGCCTGGGATGGGGATCCAACTAGCACTGAGGTGACCGTGGCTAGCTTGCAGTGCTGCGTCCTAACTTGTTGAGCCATTAGGGAGGGCCAAAAAGAGTTTTTTAAATTAGACTTCTCATTGTATTATTTAAACCACAAGCACCTAATCAATTATATAAACTATAAATATGATATATAAATAATATAAACTGTCGGTACTGCTTATGCTGTTCTTTAAGTTCCCTAAAAGCATAACAACAGATAGAATGGTCTATGTTCATTTTCACCTACCTCTGGGACATTTGATACCTGTTATTTTATATTTCTTCCCTCTTTGTTTCTTTAACATCACAGTTTCCCTTCCTTCCAAACTACGCTGGTGCTCACTGGCTCTTCATCTACCTGTAGTACTTCTCAGGGTTCTAAGTGGAATATTTTAATCATTTTGTAGTCTCACCTACTCCATAGGCTTCATCTGTAATGCCAAACAAATTCTATACTTTCCCAATTTGTGTCAGGTATCACACTTCTGATTGCCCAGTGTCCAGCTATGCAATTGCAAAATACACTACCCCAGCCCCAGCTGGTTCGAACAATTTCCCTTTACTTTGCTCGGAAGCAAACCACCATTCTTCCAGTTACAGAGACTAAAAGCAGAGCTCCCTGGCTTGCTCCCATTCTTCCTCATTTTACTACCAACACTTGAGTGTCAGAAGCATAAAGAAGGTAGGGAGGGCACAAGAGGGATGAGGGCAAAGCCTGGATGCCATGGACAGCTGAGAGCCAGAGAGGGCAAAGCCTGGATGCCATGGACAGCTGAGAGCCAGAGAGGGCAGTGAGGGGTGAAGGGGGCAGCCCCAAGAGCAGGAGAAGCAGGAGGAGTGGGCTTGTGGTAGCAGAGAGGAGGAAAGGGGGAGAAGGTGGATGCAGACAGGATGAGACTGCATATTGGTTTTGGGATTTTGAGGGCCTCCCCAGGGCCACTTCCAGTACATAGGTGGGGACTCAAAGTCAGAATTCAGAAGGTAAAGAGTTAATGAAATATTAAGTGTAAGTTATTCTTTCAAGGTGGCTAGCAGAGGAGAAAGGAAAAAGTGAGAGTCTAAGAAGGGAGGCAGAGGGTAAGTGTTCTGTGTTATTTCTGTTTTAGAATTCAGTTGACTTAGACATGCAAATAAATGACTTGTGTGAACCTAGTTCGTTCTTCATCAGCTATTTGAGCTCTCTTGATCCTCGGAGACCCTGCTCTACTCCAAACAGTCATTTCTGACCACCACCTACCATTCTGATCCCACAATGTTTATTTTCTATACTGTATGTGTCTCCTTTCTGCCAATTTTTCTTTATAAAATGGGTTTGGAGGAAAGGGGTGAGTCCAAAATCCTATCAGGAGTACTTTTGTTCACTTTCATGAGGCTCAAGGGGACCCCATTACTTTGGGAACTTATAAATGCATATTCTTTTCAAAAAGGTAAAGCCGTTGCATGTCTCAACAGATGGACTGCATTTTTTTCTAAAGACTTCCTAGTCTTGAGCCCTCCCTGGTTGTGTAGGGTGGTAAAAGCACAGCACTGAGAAGCTAATGCCACTTCCACATGAGTTCAATCTGCCCTAGGTGACCACATGGCGCAGCAGACCTCTCCTGACCTGCCCGCTGCTCCCCTCAGCAGTGTACTTCATCAGTCGGCCTGTTCTGCTCCCCACTCTGTCTCTGGTGAATCCTCTCACCGCCCCTGTGCCTCTGGCCTCTACCCCAGTTCTGTATGCATAAATAAAAAATAAATCTTTTTTTTTTTTTTTTTTAAAGAGGTCTTAGTCTTGCCTAATGATGAAATACTTTTCCCTACCTTAGGCTCTCCTTCCCCCCTCCCCCCCCACACACAATGCATGGGTCTGCTCTCGCACTTAAGAAAGCACATATCCTAATGTGAATTCTGCCTGTTTATGAGTCTCATGTACTAACACTACTCAACATATTAGCACTTAAAAAAGAGTAAGTCTAAATGCACCTAAAAATGGAAATGATCTAATAGTCTATCTTGTTACAAGTCTAAATGACGAATGTAACAATTCTATGATGGCAACCAAATATAACTGTTGATGTTTAACCAAGTTGGAAATTCCTGTTTCAGATGGTGAAGTAAGTCATTTGGTAATACTTACAGGATTGTAATCATTTTTCTCTCTCTATCAGGTAAGTAGCATTTTTTCATTTTTTCAATATTGTCAGGGTATTGGAACCGTTCAGAGTTGATAAAAAAGAGAGGCTGAGGAATTCTGGAGTATACTTCATCTCCCAGTGGGAACATCCATGCATCCAGGGCAATACCACATCTATGGGTGCAATGAGAAAAGGCTGTTTACACGCTAGATGACAGATGGGGGTTTCTAAAAAAGATTAATGGACATACACCATGTCAGTTTATCATGGGCTATCATAATACCATAATAATCATTTATGAACTATAGCAATTTTCCTGAGTAGGCACTGGGAATACTTGAACTTTAAAATGTTATCACACATTTTGGTTATATTAGCTTCAAAATAAATTTTAAAATAATTTCTTCAACAGTGTGTAATATCTGGAAAAGCATAATAAACACACTACTTCCAAAGAAATGTACTAGTCCAAAAGTATTTTATACCATTACTGTTTAGACACTTTGTAGTATATTTATTATCTCTTTTACAGAGTGACCTTTACATTTAAAGGTGTTTGAGGTTTCAAGTAAAACATATGGAATTTATAATTTATAAATCTACTATATTTTAAAAGTAACTTTTTGAATAATGTTTTATGTGTGCAATGAGTGAAAAAAGAAAGTATTCTCTTACATTGAAAAAGAGCTTTTGAACTGTGAGATGAGATTTCACAAAAGATTTGGTCCTACCTGACCTCATCACTCGGACATGAAGTGTTCAAGAGAGAAAATATTTCTGCAAGTTACAAGGCTGAGAACTCTAGTCTGACTCCTAGCCAAGTAATTGCATATTTTTTTTATTTCACTTCATCTTAAGATGGAAAAGAATTAATAAAAAAAGTCCGGCCTTTTGGGAAAATCTAGAAATACTGTTAAGATCGCAATATTAATATCATAATCATTATGTCATAGATAAATATACATATATTTGCCAAATGAAAATGTTAAGCCCTTGAAAAGATAAATAAAAATTGTGAAAGAAAATATATAGGAGTAAAAACAGGAGAAGTAGATGACTTCTGCCTAAGAAAATATAGAAGAAACTTCTTCACAAAAATTTGGATTTAAAAAAATCTGTCTTACATGAATTGTCACTTTCATCTTCCAATAACTTACTCTTCTTTTTCTTTGCCTTATTTTCTTACCTGAATCGCTGGTCTTCACTCAGAGCCTGAAGAACTGTGGCTCCACCAAAAGAATGTCCAATAATGGCTATTTTATTCCTATCGATAGAGCCCTATGTGAGAAAGCATGATACAAATTCATAACTGTTCACAAGTTGTTAGAAACACAGACTACTAGGAATCTGAATTATTATCCATTTCTGACACATGGTTAAGTTTAAGAGAATTTTAAGAGAAACATGCACACACACATATATGTGCATATATAGACACAGGTGTGTGTACATATACGTATATATACACAAACATACACACGCTTTGAGCATTCAAAAAGTTCAAAAGTGAACGTTATGATCTTCTTAGCGACCCACACTTGAAACATCCACATCACAACTGACTTCTGCCTCTCCCTACTCTGTAATTACCCATTTGTTCACTCCATGAGTATTTATATCACCTGCTCTGTGGCAGGCTCTGCAGATCATTTTCAATGAGTTCACAGTTTATTGGGAAAAAAAGAGATATAGACACAGGGATGCAAACACAGCGGAGGAGTGGTAAGGGGCACGCAGAGAGGTGACTAACTCAGGCCAGAAGTGGGCACCAAGCTCCCTGGCAGCTGCTTGGAGCAGGTACTCCTGACTCGGGTAGAAGACTAACAGGACTCGCTCGGCAAGAAAGGCTGTGCCAGGTCAATGTATAAAGGTATGGCAGCATGGGGGGAAGAGGCTGGCTGAGGAATCGCAAACATTTCACTGTGTCCGAAAAACAAACTGCCATCTTGGACTCAAACTGAAGTTCTTCTAGTTCTCTCTATTTACCCTCTGTACTCTGCCTCTCTGTACACACATCTGAGACTTTGGTCACGTGTCCATTTGGTCTGCTATTCTTCCACCCTCTCCCTACATTCTGCCCAACACTTTTACCACCATTTCAAGATCAACCTCAAAATCATTCAAGAGCCATCCAAGAAATTACAATAGGTCCATTAAGTTGGACCATATGAAATTGCCATTTTAGATATCAAAACTGACCGGGCAACATCATATGATGCTCAACCTAATGCATTCCTTATTACTATATTTACCTTTCTAGTTCATTGGCAATCCTTTAAACGTGTTGTACAAGGAAAGCAGAAACAATAAAGTACTACAGGGTATAAAGTACTAAAAAAAAAAAAAGATTTTGTTAGCTCACCTCCAGTTGTTTCAAATCAAAGTCTAAATCTAATACATTCTTCTCTGGTTTCCCAGAATCAATGTCAAGAATCAAATTGAGAGCCTGGGAACACTCCTTTGCTCTTTGCCGTACCTAATATGATTATAAGAAGAAGAAATAATACAGTTTGTGTCAAGCTCACATGTGGGAAAAAATTGTCAATGGCTAGTAATGTCTGAGGGATTAGTGACTAGAACACAGCTTAGTACAATGACAGTGGCAGTTATAGCTTAGCCCAAATCCTGGTTCATTGCTTACCCCACTGTGTGATGATTAACTTAGCCTTTCTGAGCTCCCATTTGCTGTCTAATAAATGCCAACCTCAGTGAAATGTGGATGGTATTAATTGCAATAAGTTAGGTATAAAGCACCCACTACAAATCTCGGCACACACGCAGAATCGATGTGCTTTATTTCAAGTAATCTCCCCAACAACTCTGTGAGAAAAATACTGTTATTATTCATTTTATAACAAAGCATAGAAGCAAACAAAGAGAGAAAGTAACTTGTCCAAGGTGATTCCACTGAAAAATGATGGTGCCAGGATTCACAGAAAGTTGGATTCTAGGGCCTGCATTCTTAATACTCTCTAATACTACCTCTCTGAAAGGTATTTTTTCTCCTAGACAATCTTGGAGGGAAGTGGAGGGGCCTATGAATTTATTTTGAGCTTCCAAAATTAGAAGATCTATGTAAAAGAATTTGGAATAGTTATTGTTAACTTCTAGGATTTCTGTGTTTCTCATTACTTATACAGTGACTCAGACATTACATTAATTACTTTTATTGCTCAGAGAATCTCCTGACAGATCTTTTGGGAATGAAAAGCAGGAGAGTCAGGAGCATAGAAAGTCATCTGTAAAATTAAATTTGCCAGTCATCATTTTGCATATTCATTTTAGTCCAAACTACTTTTACTGCAAGTACCTGCTCATTTCGTTGATATTGCTCCCTTTCTCCTTGTTTTATGATTTTAAAATAGATCCAAGATTGGTTTGCTATTTCTGCAGCACACTGGTCCTGGAAATAGTAAGTTGCAGATGCAGATTCATCTCTACAACGCAAACAGAATTAATCACTTATAGCTGTTTTTTCCTCATCTCCCATGGCCCTTGTCCATTCTTGATGCAACTTCATTCTTATTTTTGTGACTGCCCTTTCTTCTTCCATGCTTTTTTTTTTTTTTTAATCAAAGAGGTTGCCAAGGAGTTTTAGAAAAATGTCCTTATTTCCAAGGTTAAAATTTCTAGCTCCAATCCTGGGAGGGCTTGTTAAAAATTCATGTCTGCCATAGAAATAACCCAAATGCCCAAAAGTAGATGACTGGATTAAAAAGATGTGGTATAGGC
>NW_004567102.1:12696867-12735875 GCF_000260355.1 Condylura cristata
AAAAACAGTGTGGGGAGGGAAGTCCACTGGACTATGGTGATGGCACATGGGTGATTGGGTGATGGGAAGCCCACGGGGATTATAACTGAGGTGGAAAAAAGCATAAAATAATGTAAAAATAAACTATTATATTATTAAAAAAATTCATGTCTGGAATCAAATATGCACTGGCCCTTACTGTATGCTTTTGGGCAAATTACTTACTCTTCCTCAGTTTCATTTTTCCCTCCTTAATACCTAACTCATAGGATTATTGTTATGAAAATTACAGGAGATGGTCTATGAACACAACCTGCAATAAATATTTTGGGAAATCTAGAAATATTAGATATATATATATTTTTAATTCTCAGTGATCTAAATCTTATTTTTTTGCTCATCATGAAATCATTGTGGATAATTCTATCAACATTCCTATGAGCCTTCATGAATAACTTAGAGCCCAGTTACATGCCAGCTGACATACCTGTGTTCTACAGCAGCAACTATAAACCCTTGAGATGCCAGTTCCATGCCAATAGCAGAATAAATTGTCCTTCAAGACAAAAAGAGGGGGGCATTCAACCATCAATCATGATCACAATGCTTACATACAAGGCAGGGTCCAAATTAAACCTGGGAACATGGAGGCCACTCAACCCTGAGTAAAGGTTTTGGTTCCCAAAGGGGAACAGTGTTACCCCTCAAGGCATATTTAACAATATCTGGAGGCATTTTCATTTTCACCATTGGGGGAGGATGCTACTGGCATCCAGTGGGTAGAAGGATGTTGCTAAACATCCTATAATGCAAAGGACAACTCACGATTATAAAAAGTTACCCAACCTGAGGTGTCAATAGTACAACAATTGAGCTGCCCTCATGAATTACCTTTGAGAGGGCTTTAATTTTGATTCTGACACTCACCAGGTATAGAATTAGGTAATTACTGAATTTTGTCCTTACCTACAAAATAGAGCTAATAAAGTCTTTGCTTTCAGATGGTTGTAAGGTTTTGATGAGATAATTTATGTAGAAAGTCAGTGTGTCAGTGAAGAGAGGACCTACATTCTGACCACAGTTTGGAATCCTGATTCCTTCTCTTATTGAATGTCTAACCCAGGTAAGACACCTATCTTGTCTCTGTTTCGCTTCTCTGTCTATAGAAGGAGGTGGCTGTGATAAGATTGTACCTGGTGTTGTTATTGTAAGAACTGAGTAAGTTAACATATCTTTAGTGCTTATGCCTATGTTGTGTATAACAGCTGTGTCTGAAATATGATAAATACTTAACACATGTTGCTACCTAAATGTTTAGACAGGGTGATATGGTTAAGGGATCATGCAACTGCATTTATACCCCCTCCTAGGTCTTCATCCTGTACAATCTTTTCATATTATGCATTCTATATGAACTATCAATGGAGAACAAAGGAAGTAGGTAGGAACTCGGACTTTACTGTTGAAGAAGATACAGGATGTATCCAGGAAGGCAAACTGGTGTAGTTAGAGGGGTCAACAAGCCTTTTCTGTAAAAAGCCTAAGTTTTTCCAGTTTTGTGGGCTATATTATTTGACAACTTCTTTACCATTATAGCACAAATGCCACAGACTTGTAAAAAATGGGTATGGCTATGTTCCAATAAAACTTTATAGAAACTGGCAGAGGGCTGGATTTGGTCCTGGGATTCTAACGTGTCAACTACCAGTCTTAAGAAATCAAATAACTAGTTAAACTACAACTAGAATACTCAAGAGATTTTCTTATTATAGATGCTACCCAACTTCTTGCCAGGTAGAAAACACCTTTTACTATCTACAGGCCATACAAGGCTCTGAGATCAAAGCAGTGTGGGGGGGGTGAGGGCAGTTATGAAGCTGGAAGAAGAGAGTGGAGGATGTGAAGTCATAAAAATATGTCACATAGATTCCAGGCCATAAAGAGCATAACTGAGTAAGACCCCCCACCATCCAGCTTCTGCCCCTGTGGGTCTCCCACCACGTTCAAATGAAAGCCAGGTTTCCTATGGGTTACTCCCAGTGTTGGACACAGCCAAGGTGCTTATGCAGGTCCATTCTGGGAGAGGCACAATTCTTTTGACAAATGACTGTGGATTAAGCACTCCTTCCATTAGTGTGACCCATTTTTTCTCAGATCTGTGCTGAAGTCTGAGCTCTTTATACCTTCTTCCTTTTCCATCTTTTTCCCAAGTGCCCAATCTGCATCAGGGTCTCTGAAGACTTTGCATCTTTTCCTGCTCCTGTCTTTCATAAACGTCTTTCACAGCACATCCAAGATTGGCTGTCTATTTCTGGGAAGATCTAAACTAACACAGGATGATCTTGAGACTATGTTATATTGTATTGTATTGCCTTTTATTATATATTATAGGACATGTTATATTATATGCATGTTATATAATATGCATATATTATTTATTATACACAGTATAATATAGGACAATCAGAAATGCAACACACTCCCTCTTCTATAGGAAGACAGTCTTAAAGAGTTGTAAAGAGGGAATGAAATTGATGAGACTGGGCTAGAACTGATCAATATCCTTCAAAGGAGCAACATGACTCTCCAAATCTACTATTCTTTTTTTTGGAGGGAGGGAGGGAAGAGAGAAATGTTTCCAGTCACTGCTCTGTAAGGATTAAAATCATTTAATCCCTTAAATATTACCTGAATGCTCCAAGGCCATGAGAAAAAATAATAAGTGGGTATTTTTCACCAGTCCTCAGAGGGGAGTTCCAGCTTGCAGGAATGTTGGTTGAACCTAGATAACAATGTGAGATGGTAATTTGTGCTTTCTCTGATAATTTAAAATAACAAGATTTAACATAATAACTGTTAAATAATTTCAAATAAAAAATCCTGACCATGAACTTTATGCTTTTTTAGAGACTACATTCTTTAGTAAATTCACTAAAAAGTCTGTTATTGAGAAACTTAGCAACAGAGGACTTAAATCACCTGTTTTTTCATAAAACACCGTAGGAACATTATCCATTCCCACAGCCATTTTTCAACTTAAAATGAGACATTTTCCTACTTAGAGTTGTGTGCAGGAAACCTGTTTTTAGTACTATTCCCAGGTTTGGGCAAAGCTTCCACTGGAAAGGTTTGAAACCAAACTACAGCTTGGGCATATTATAGAGAGCCAGAAACTTCAAATTGGAAACTCCTCTCATTCCAACTTGGTCATGATTCAGAGAAAGGTGGAGAGTCCTGGATGTCATACTCAGCCAGGACACTGAATGTAGCTCTGTTACTTATTAACCACTGATCTTGGACAAGATAAAATAATTCTGAATTTCAGACACTTATTTTGTAAAAGAGGTAAAGCCACCCAGCTCATAGGATTCTTATGAGAATTATATGTAATTAGGCAAAATATATATGACTCCCACCTAGACACATAACAAAGGGCATTATTGTCATCATTATATCATCAATAATTTGTGTTTCCTTTTCATTTATAAAAAGGACTTTTACTTATTAAGAGTGAATGTGATGATTGCTATAGAAGTGATGGTAAGCTGTGCAACACCACAGACATCTGTAGCTATAGTATTTTCATCATTTTCTATCATAAAGTAGTTTTTAAGAAAGTTCCAAGGAGATAATTAAAACAAGTGCCAAATGCCTTAGGTGGTTTTGAAGAAAAAAATAGAAGACATTTTCTACACTAGTCTAAACGTAGTGTCTGTTCAGAGAGTAACAAAGGGAAAGTCATTATTAGTAAAATAAAGACACATGAAGTGACGAATGCACATCCAACTACTTTAGTGACAGAGGCTGATGTCTGGTGGAGTCTCCTAGTTTCTAAGCAATTAGCTTTCACTCTCTTGGTTTGGATCTGGAGTGTAACCGTGGCTTCTACTTTCTTTTTGTCTGATTACACAAAGCTCTTTAGCACAAGAGCAAAAGGATGGGTCACCTGAGTTAAGTTGCTCTGCTTCCTTCCCATATTACCTCTCCCTATAGTACACTAGAAGGAAAATGAAAGATCAGCCAGAGAGAAGTTAGTATGAGGCTAATATTTTCACTTCCATTGCCCTGGAAGCCATGGGGCAGTCATGAGGACCGGACCTATTCCATCAATGAGAACCCTTGATTCTCTAAGAGATCCTACGTCTTTCGGACATACATTGTATTTTACGAGAAGTTTAGACTGCAGAGACTCTACCTTGGCCTTCTCACTGCTTGAAACTCTTGCTGTTTTAAAATACTTCTTATAGCTTAGAACTTCTAAAGCCAGATCAATAGAAATCTTACCAAAGAAAAATTGCAAAATTTTGCCCATAAACCTCTGGATTCCAAGAAATTTACTAAGACCAAGAAAATATTCTTTGTTTGGTATCCAAACGGTGTCAGAGCGATTATCACCTTTGGCTGGATAATACAAACGTAAGAAGGTGCTCTGTAAGGAAAAAAAGTAATGTCCTTTTAGTTAGTTGGTTCATGTTCAACAGCTATTTTGCATATGGGCAGACCCAAATACCTCTCTTGCTCAGGAAAAGCTGCCATAGTGATGGCATACAGTTGAAAAGAGAGAAAACTAAAACACTAATGTGACTTCTCAGAGAAAAGAAATTGTGAACAGCCTGGTTCACGTCACTATGGAAAGGATAAAAGGGGTTTACCATGACAGCAGTGAATTAGTCACATGTGACTAGCCAAAGATTTCCTTTGAAATAAATGGCAAAATGAGTCACTCTCAGATCAGGTCAAATTCAAGTTTCAAAACCTTTTAGCAGGGTCATAGCAACAGCCACTATTAGAAAATAAAGGTAAAGAGTATTAAAACATTACCTTTTTAGTGTAGTTAGACATCAAGTCTGTACAACCGACAGAAAAGGGTCCATTCCCTCGGGGGATCTTAGTTTGGCCACAGTTTGAAGCATTCATCAGAGCCTGTACTTTATTTAACCATACTGAAACACAGGTAGATATCATCTCAGTTGTCATCTACAAAAATCGCCCTCTCCCTTCCCCCGCCCCCACTTGATTAAGCAAAAGAAGTTCCAGGTAATCAAGTCATACCCCATAGTTTTGACCACCTTCATTTCTTTACCTTCTGGTCAAATAATTATGGAGGGTCTACTGTATGCAAACTACAATGTGGGGATAAAGATTCTCTTCTCCCAAAACACACACTGACAGTCCTGAAGCCTTGACTTACTTTCTACTCCAATCTAAAATGTATTTAAATCATTTCCCAAATCTGTTTTTTTCCTAAGCATAAACTTTATCTCACATTTCTCACTGGGTATCTCCACAAATGTCCTTCCCTTCAGACCATCAAAGTCCAAATTGAAACTAAAGGAACATTTTCCAATTCCTCCTTCTGCTCCAAAAGCACAAACTGCAAGTCTAGCATCCCTGATCTCAGGCAACCCAAGTCAAAAACTTGGCAGGCCTCTATACTACCATTCTCATCAACCCTCTACCATTCTCATCAACCCTCTACTTCCAACCAAGTCGCAATTTTAAACATTTGTATTTACTTCTAATTTTCTTTCCAATACGTTCCTATCCCTCCAGTCCAACTGTCTCATTTACACTTGCCATCTCTCCTGATTATCCTAATTGCCTTGGAACTTTGCCCCTTCAATGCATCCTTCCCACAACTGCAGTGATTTAAAACACAATCTCACCAGGTGATTCTTTTTAAAATCCTTTCATGGCTTTCTGTCACCAGATGGTGTTTCTTGAAGAGGGAATGGATTGGAGTCTGTAGGTGGTACTGCAATCTACACGTCTCCCTGAGCTGCACCCCTCACCACTTGAGGCACAAATGCAGTCTCTTTGCAGTGTTCTGGGGTTAAAATGCATAAAGGTTCACAGACTCGTGAGTTACGCCCCAAGTTTCTAGACATAGTTGGAAAGGCTCTTCATGATGTAGTGGTTCACTGTCTCGTAATTTCCCTGCTTTCTCCCTTTAAGTTACCTCCTTTCCAAGTGCACCAGCATTTCCAGGCCATTCATTGGGCTGGAATGGCCTGGAAATACACTTTTCTAAATGCTACTCCTTGGGCTTGACATTCCCATAGTAAACTCCTAATTCAAGATTCAATGTCTCGATCAACGGCAACTCTTCTCTGTAGACTTTCCTGATCCCTTGACTTCTTCATTTCATCCTCAACATTAAATCAATTCCATGTGTTTCTGTAATACCCCCTACCCTATTATATTACATGTTTGCACACTGTCTCCCACACTCAGCTGTTTTTCTAGAGCCTTAGGTTTTAACACCATGGTTGCCACAGTTATTGTTCCGTACACATTTGTGAAAATTAACTAAGCTTTTTTGCTGCTAGTCTCTGTTGTCAGATACTTCATGGCATGCATTCTTCTACTCACTGGTGCTAAAACATTTTCTTGAGTGGCCAAACCCTTCTACACACCTGCCTGGTCACTGTTGGCCTACTTTCTGAGCCTCAATTCAGTTTGTATTTAATTTCAAGTAGGTGAGTCCAAATACAGTATATCCAGACTCCCAGTTTTTTAGATTCAGCCTGTCACACCTTCCCACACATTCTACTGGAATTTAGAAGGAGACTGAGCCCCTGCTGAATCCTTCATGCTTGCTACCACACTCTGTCACTTACACACCCAGAAGTGGGTTAGGTATGATGTCCATATCATCCAGAAAGGTGATCTGGAACATCACCACAAAGGTTTTGAGTCACGAGGAGCTTATTTGCATCCTTCACATTGGTGCTTTATCACCTGCCAATGATGAACTTTTCAACACCCGAGGCCCTGCTACTCAAAGACCACACCTCACCAAGATCCGGCACAACTGACATCACCCAGGAACTTGGAAATCAGGTTCTAGGGCCTTATCTCAATTCTACTGAATCATAAAATGTGTTCCTCCTAAATTTGGTGCCTGGGCTAAGGAACCAGATCACCTGGTTGGGCACAAGGGACAACAATTCATGGTCAAATGGTAGAAAACAGTTCCATGGAAGGCCGAAAGTAGAATCAACAAAACTTAATTATTGTTCGGTTAATCCTACTTTAGATTCCAGCTATACCTTTGCAAGCTGTGATACTCTGGTCTAGGCAATTTACTCATCTGCTCCTCATAGTTAAAGTAGGAATAAAAGTAATTAACCAGCCTACAGAAAGGCAAATCACAACATGAAGTGAAAATATGTCAAGTGCCTAGCGTAGAATAGGCAGACAAATGATATTATTTGTCCCCTAACTCAAATTAACTAACTCTGGCTATATAAATTCGAGTTCTTAGAGGAGTTGTAGCAGATCTAAACTAGGCTATACCATATTCCTCTTAGGCAGATGCAAAATTCAAGGCATTTCCTTGGAGATTTAAAAAAAAAAAAAAAATACCTCAATCTGACTGATAGGCTAACATTTTAGGGTCCACTTAGAATTATAAAATGGTCTTTCTGTTCCATTGAAGACTATCTACTGAGCTATGCTTCAACTGTATGTAACAGGGAGTTATCAGGTAAGTCACACCAGCCTTTCATCTGTGACCAGCAGCCTGTCTTCTGCTATACCCCTGCCACGGGCAGCCATGGTGTGACCATGTGGGGTGAATAGGGTGTGAGGCTCTGGCTCACACAGTTCATTGAAGAGCTTCAGAGAACACACAGTTGCTGGGGGCACTACCTCTGGAACTGGAAGTTCTGTTCTAGAGCTGTGGAGGTTCCAAGTCAATAGGTTCCCCCTGTGAGGTATCAATTCCACCAAGGCTCAGGGAACCTTTCTCAAAAGCCTGGGTGTGTCCTGATTCTCTAAATCCTGCTCTTCTCACTCAGAATTCAGGAGCCACAGGTCAAGCTGAGGCCATGGGTTGTCTATTCCAGGACACCTGACCACTGAAGAGGTCTCAGGAAACTTCAAGCTGAACCAAGCTTTGGCTCTAGGTGCACTGGGCCCCGTGATTGGTGGTTGCCAAAGTGGCTGCTGAAGAGTCCCCAGCCTGTAGCTTGCCTGGTTTCCCATTACTGAACATCTAGCTGGGCTCATTGGGAAGGAGGAAGCTGGGAGAAAACAGGTCAGGTTGAATGGCCACCTTTTAGGTGATACAGCTTTTTGGGTCAAAACAAATCACTTCCTATTTTTTTCCTCAACTTTGTTTTAGGAAATGCACTGGAACCTATAACATATTATTAATCTCATTATACCTTTTCGGTGGTATGTCAAGTATTCCTGATAGTCATTCCTGGGTTGGAGGTGCAGTACATACACAATAAGAACATGACATTCTTTATATGGTTTTATGTTCTCCATGAATGAATAGGGTATCTCTGGTCCATAGTTATTAATATTTATCTGCAAAAGCCACATTTTCTATGTATTCATTTAGAATAATACATATATACATATACAGCACATTGTATTAAAACTAATCATCTATTTTAATATTTTACATATTATTGGTATAATAAAATTTATTATTTAAAAATAGTCATTCCTGCCCTCCCTGGTGGCGCTAACAGATAAGGATGCAGTACTGCAAGCTGGCTGCAGCCGCTTCAGTGCAAGTTCAATCCCCAGCCCCGGAGGTGACCCACTGGCACAGCAGACCTCTGCTGACTTGCCCGCTGCTCCCCTCAGCAGTGTACTTTGTCCATCTGCCTGTTCTACTCCCCACTCTGTCTCTGGTGAATCCTCTCAATGCCCCTGCACCTCTGGCCTGCACCCCAGTTTTGTATGTATAAATAAACAAATGTTTTTAAAAATAGTCATCGATTTCTGATCCATTAGAATGATTGGGGCGTTGAGCTCAAGGCTGAGACCACAGGTCAAGAAAGCAGCGTCTCTGTCCTCAGGTTTCTGTCAGCCCAGTGACTGTCTCCCAGTGATTTTCAAACATGAAGAACTTAAATATGTTTTGGAATTTCCACTCTCTACCAATAAAAAGTAAATGAGTAAATGTCTCCTACATGATAATTTGCTCAGTATGCAAAATATTACCTGTTTTCAGTCCACAAAAAGGTAGTGGAAAGGTTACTTTACTAGACTGTAAGCACCTTGAATTTGAGTTCAAGTTCTTTGGCTTAGTCACCAGTGTCTTCCTGCCACCTCTGCTTTCTGGACATTCCTGATGAGTGGATGTGTGGGGTTATGCCATCTCCCATGTAAATGTAGATGGAAGATACAGCCCCTCTCCTACAGATGCATTCATTTCCCCTACTACAGTGTTGGATTATGAAAAGTCCATTGTAAATGCTACAGTAGGAGTTACCCATCCAGCCTGAAGAACTAGATCCAGAGGAGCTGCATCTTTCCAGATGTGCAGATCAGGGGGTACAGACAGTGTACACCATGGGGCTGCCACCTACCCTGCTCAGCGTAGAGAACAGGATGAGGGAAGTTCCTGCATCACAGTGCTCTGCAAATAGCAGAAATTCACAACTCTCCAGAAGTTGTCTCTTTTAATAAATGTCCTTCAGGAGGATTGGATGTACCTGTTCGGAAATGGCTGTCCCTCTCTGGGCTTGTCTGACTTTCCCACCACAAAGTAAGAAAGAGCAAAATGATGCATATCTCTTCTCATCTGGAGTTCCTTAGCACCTACTTGTACTTATCCCTCCCTGTCACTAAGAAAAATTGTTTCCCTTCAGACCCCTATTGGTCTATTAGACTCCACCTATTGGTCAAGATACCTCCCTATCTTCACTTTCATGGTAGCAGGTTTTGAGGGGGCCCAGCAGGGAACCTGTGTCACTGCACTGAAGAAGCAGGAGCAGGTTAGGGTGGTGAGGGAAAGAAGGGGCAGTATGAAGGGAGTTCTCCAAGGGAATGCAGCCGAGGTTCTCTTTTATTTAAAAATCTCTCATCGGGCCCTCCCTGGTGGCGCAGCAGGTTAAAGCACAGCACTGAGAATCTAAAGCCGCTTCCGCATGAGTTCGATTCCCGCCTGCCCCGGAGGTGACCACATGGCGTGGCAGACCTCTCCTGACCCGCCCGCTGCTCCCCTCAGCAGTGTACTTCGTCAATCTGCCTGTTCTGTTCCCCACTCTGTCTCTGGTGAAGCCTCTCGCCGCCCCTGAGCCTCTGGCCTGTACCCCAGTTCTGTATGCACAAATAAATAAATCTTTAAAAAAAAAAATCTCTCATCGTGGTCCTATCCTACAGTTATGGTACTGAAGAATACAGGTGCTTCCTCAGTGTCAGCTAGAATGAGAGGTAGTGAGGCCCATGGACAGAGGCGCTCCATGGGTATCTCCTTAATAGCACTTGATTAGAAGGTTACACATGCAACTTCTTTGGGGCCACCCGAAGAAGACAATGAATCAGTTGCTCAAGCCTTGGACAACACACCTCTTACCTGATGACTTCAAATGGGCGACAGGATTTAGGTCTTGCCGGTCAAAAGGATAAACCAGTGCAAGGCAGCTGCAGAGGTATAAAAGTGCATGCAGTTTGTGTGGTGCCATCTTGGAAGCTGAGAAGTTTCAGCTTAACTTTCTTCAAAGCAGATGAATAAAGAGAGAGAGAGAGAGAAACATGCAATAGAGATTACTTACAAGCTGAGGAACCAGTGAGACTAAGGTACCAGTTACATGATTTGATATATATCAATCATAGTTTGGGAAAAAGTGGACATGCATTTACTGAGTTGGGCTTTTGATATGTGCGAGGAAGGTAGCAGGATCCTTCATTATGCTTTGTTATGTGGACTGGTGTTGGGGACCAAGGCCGGCATCTGGCGTCTGTCAGCAGTCATAAAAAGGTGAAATGGAGTCCGGATAGAGAAAAACATCCGGGTTGTAAAAGGCATGTGGGAAGAACTCCCTGCCCCCACCTTTTCCTTCTCCTCTTTCTTTTCTCACGCACCTATTATCAAAACACTGCTCCATTATCAAAACACTGCTCCATTCTCGCCCATTTTTGGCCTTCGCGAGAACCATTTTATCAAGCACTGCTACTTGTCTAGTGTCCATTGGCTTTCTCCCTGCCCGACTTCTGCATCCCCCACCTCTTGTATTTTATATAAAACAGATAAAAACAAAATACACTCTCTCTTTGTTCTGATACACCCATGTGACTGTTTCTTTTTGTTCGCTGGACCTGGGGCCCTGACTCCCCGGCCTTGCAGGTTCAAGGCCCCCCGCAGACTGGGTAGAGCACAAAAATAACACTTTTAGTCTGTTGCATTAGTTTTATTTGGTCCTTAACTCTGTAACTTTGTAGTGGTATAGTCTGGTTATGAAGAAAAATATCAAAGTAGGAACAGTCACATGCTAATCATAAGCATATCCAGCACATCCATAAGCATATCCAGCACATCGCAACTCTTAAGTTTTGGTGAATGCTTCCACTATAATTATAAAATAATCATATTGTTGCAGTTGTGGTTGTTTCAACATTGCAGATCTTGTATTTTTGGTGGTCCTTATAATCCTTCTACACTGAATGCTTCCCAAAGGCAGAGGTCCAGTATGACTTGCCTAACAGAGGGCTTGGAAGACAGTTAATACTGAATAAATATTTTTAGACTCAATGAGTAACATGGGACTCATGGCAACAACACAATATATTATAATGGGGCTCTATGCTAATATCCCATTAGCAGAAAACTCTGTGCATCACGTTTTCCCTTTAAAACTTCTCTCCTCCAACTTTTGGGGTGCAAGTCATTAGCACCTCTCTCATGAACTTTGGCAATAACCTCTAACCAGTCTTGGCCAACTTACCAGCCAAAGTGACTATGACACTCCTTTTCTCAAAACTCTCAAATGACTTCAAATCTTACAGAAAAAAGTATTAGGTCTTCAGGTAACCTAAAAGCAGCCAACACGCTAAGTCTACACTTCTAAGTCTCTACAGTCTGCACTCAGTGGACTCCTAATCCTACCCTTGCATACTCACTGGAACCCCGCTGGCTTCCTTGCCATTCACCAAGCATGCCAGGCCCTCTTCCTCAGCGCTCTGTGTGACTCCTTTTCCAGAAAGGCTCCTTGCCCTGACATCCAAGAGACTGGCTCCCTCACAATTCTATTTTTGTTTCCATATTACCTTCTCACGGAGGCTTTCCTGATCAATTTAAAATTATAGTTCAGCCCCCTTCTCTACACCAATACAAGCCCTATGTCCCCCACTATTTATTTTTCTCTAGAACATTTCTCACAAACGAACACACTCTGGGCATTATTTGTTAACTGTTTATCTTCCCCAACTGGAAAGTCAGTTCTGTTTGTGAGAGAAATGTTGACAATTCCTCCACCCCCAATCCCGCCATTGTATTCTTAAGATATAGAATAGCTTGGCACTGTGGAATGAGTGAATTCAGATTCCTAGTGGTTTCTAACACACATGGTTACTAACAAAAACCAAGCCAAGTTTGATAACCCGTTGAATGTTGGTGCTCTTGATACAATGGGATAATAACTAGTTGACAGGGTGATTGTGTAAGAAAATATAAACATAGAACTATAACATAGGCAGTTAGAACTCGGGAATGTCTCTGTGCTCCCTCACATTTCCTGGCCTTCCTATGACTGGACTGGGGCCACAGGACTGATTTCTGATAAATGGACTTATAAATGGATAGGGTCTGAGACACTTAAGAGTCATTATGTCTTGTCCATCCCTTCCTTTCCCTGATGCAGTAAACTCAGAAGTCATAGGTGGTGTATCAAGACAGAGCCCTCTGAATAGAGAAGGGCTCCATGAAATATCGCCTTTTGTGAGCAGGAAATAAACCTTTGCTTTGTCAAGTCACAGAAGTTTCTGGATTAAGTTGTGGCATCATTGCAACACACAGTGGTTTAATATGACTAATCTCAGTTCTGTAGTCATGCAATCTGTGGATGTTTACTAAGCAAATACAACCCACCATCAGCTATGTCATTAGTTGTAAATACTGGAGAATTGGACATACTCTTTTAGGTTAAATAGTTTACATTGGTTTTGAAACAAGATTAGTACATAGGATACAGAAAGAAAAAACTTGCAGGAACATTGCAAAAATGATTTGGGTAGCAAATTCTTAGGGCAAAAAAGAACTCAGAGAAAAAGATTTCTGAGGAGATAGGCTGTAACAAGGTCTGCTCTGACCAGAATAATTCGCATCCAGACAAGTCACTGGGGAAATTGTAACTGGTGCTCTAGGTTTGGGTTATTTGGAGGGTGGTCAGGTTTCCATGTGTGTGTGTGTTAGTCAGAATACTATGAATAATCGCTCTAACTTATAAGTTTAGTTCATTTTTGTTTTGTTTTCGTATTATTTGAAATTCTATTGTAAATGTAATCCATGATTTTAAAAACTCAAATATGACAGGATAAAGTCAATAAAAATCTGACCTGTGTCTTCATAGATGATCACTTCTAACATATTTTTTTCCAGATGTCTTTCTCCACTTGAATACACACACAAACCTATCAGTGCAAACTACATACACATATTGTTTTTTAATTTATTTACAAAACTTCACACTATCTACCCCGTTTGGGTCTATAGTTTAATACTAAGTTATAGTATCTTTTTCATGAGTACACAGCACCATATTTGAACTTTTTGTTTTAAAATGGCATTTAGGAATTGCTCAAAAGAAGTTTCTTTACTTAATGGATAATCTTGCTAACAGTTGAAGACATATTATATGCCAAGTATTTTGCAATAGCTATCAACACATGATATCTTATGCAATCATTACAAAACAATCTGAGAGGAAGGCTTAATGATACCCATTATGTTGATATGGAAATGGGGACCCCCGGAGTTTAACAGACTTGTCCCAATGACTCAGCACGCAAGTGCTTGAGCCCAGAATGGCCAAGTCCTTGCTTGTAACCACAGTATAACAACTTCGTGTAGCATCAGTTTCTGATTAATATCACCTGATGCCACAATCTTCTAGAACAATTATTTTAATGGCATGAAGACATTTAAGAACTGTTTCTGGTAGTGAGAAAATGACAAGTTAGAAATTGTTCTGTAGAGATCAGGCTGTCTCCTTATTCTTGCTTTAAACTATAAGACCCTTGGAAACTGCAAAACATGCTATGGACTCAGAGAAACAGCTACGGTTTCCCAAATAAGGGAGAGAAAAAGCTGAGTAAAGGCAAGCTCTCTGCTCACCAGCTTCCACCACCATGCTTGGTTGTTCTGTCACAACTTGATTATTCATCAAATAACTTCATCTGCAGAAAGCATCTAAGGACATGAACAGGGGACTTTAGAAAATGTCATCCCTGCTAATGACAACCTATGCCTGATTAAGAGGCACGCCATTCAGCTCATTTGGAAGATCACTGGGGATGAAGAGGAGAAAATAGAAGTTAAAATGAAACACGTAAGATCAACAGCGATATTTAGGAGTGTAGCCCTGATCCAAAGCTTAACTTGTACCTCCCTGGTATTTGCCACATCTCCCTGTTAAGGACCTCAGGAAAAATTAGCGATGGCCAACTGCCGACAACGCATCCCCAAGTTCTCCAAACAGAACTCGGTTGATAACCCTCTTACTTGGGGCCTTCCTAAGCAAGCACTAGAAAGCTACAGCAGTCACTGCAGCACGAGTTTGATCCCCAGCCAAGGATGTGACCTACATGGCACAGCAGAGCTCTCCTGTCTCACCCACTGCTCCCCTCAGCAGTGTATTTCAATCAATCCATCAGTCTGCGCTCCCTTCTGTCTCCTCTCACCCTCCTCCCGTGCCTCTGGCCTGTACCCCAGTTCTTGTATGCATAAATAAATAAATCTTGAAACATACACACACAACTCCTCTGGGTTGGAGCAGGCAAGGCAGAATCAGAGTCAGGGGAAATGGCACAAGTGGGTCCCCTACATGACCTCATGGAAGTTGCAAAGCATTTTGGGGAACCTCTTGAAGATACTAATTGTCTGGCCCCAGCCCAGACCTGCTGACGTAGGCTCTTCAGATGGTAGGTCAGGGCATCTGTATTTGGACTTCCTTGGGATTCTGATATAGCCAATCCCAGGATTTAGTGCCTGGGTCCAGCAATCCTGAAAAAACATCTGTGCATGCCAACCGGAGCAAGATGACGCAAACCCTACAAATTTAGACACTTTTTCCATTTATCTCTGTCTCCTTGTTATTATAAAACACCTTCATAATGCCTTTGATTGTTATAAAAAGGTTTCCTTGGTTAACCCACAAGAATGTTTTGACTTAATGGTCTTGCTAAACAAAGACCTGGTCAGAAACTCTTTACGACCCCATCTGTGTTGCCCCTGCTTCTCACACACACACACACACACACACACACACACACACACACACACACACACAATCTCTCTCTCCAGCCTCAGCCTCAAGACCCAAGGTGAGTCTCTCTTGAATTTGCCCTTACTCTTTCTTGAGTATATAATATTGTCTGCAATAAAAGCCTCACTTTTTTTTAATTTTTAGTTCTGACCTTATTTTTTACTTTTTAAAAAATTGCTGTTGTAGTATCATTACTGTGCATCCTTGCCAGTGTTCTACAGAGTAAGACCCCCTTCCTGGGTGTAGTGACAGTAGCCCCATCACAGCTCCAGTCCTCCACAATAGTCCATTGTGTTCTCACATCTAACTCACCTACTCTCACTCCTGCAGGCATTTTTTCCTGCTCTGAAGTCAAGAGCCTCCAGGCCCCTCAGCACACCAGAGGCCCTATCACATCCACTACCAAAGTTTCCCTGTAACCAGGGAAGGAGAAATTCTCAGGGCCTGGCAGAGCAAGGCCACCAGAGAAGGTACTTCCCACATCAGCCAACAGAGGCTTGCCTGTACCAGACAGAGGCTGTCTCTTCTACCCTGGCAGGGTTCTCTGTCCCTTTCAGCATTTTCACACCCAAGGGCAACACTCTTTACAGAATTGCTTCACCCAGGAGACTATGAGGTGCCCCAGGGCAGGGATGGGTCTCATTTGTCTTTGATTACTGCTGCTTAACAAAGGGCCCAGCTAATTACCAGCACTAGCAAAAGATTCTTGAATGAGGATGAAGTCTGTCTTCTGAATGGTTTGGGCCAGCAACACAAGCTCAGCTCATTTAGTACCAGGTTGGGCTACTCAATACACTAACAAGGGATAATGTGGACTGCTAGGTTTAAAACCCACAGCCAATGGGATTCTGGCCTTGACACTGGTGTTGCAAAGTCCTGTAACTATGAAAACCCTTGTGCCTTGTTTCCTCACCAGCTAAATGGGGCTGAGGATGATAGCAGTACCCAATATTAAATGATAAATCTATGCAAAACAGTGTATTGGCAAATACATAAATGCAAACATGAGCAGACTCATTCTGCATTCCTAGCATCCAGTATTGGGCATAAATCTAACAGTTTGAGCCCCACTCAGTAAATTGCTAAGGTGTCATTCAAGACCTGGAGATAGGAATAGGGAGACTTTTTTCTCTGCTGATTAAAGTCACTTCTTGGTCGTCATCCCTTTTATCCATAGTTGTTCTGTTGAAAAGATCTTATGAGTTATTGAAAATTTCTTAACTTTCCCTAAGCAGTATAATTTTTATTTCTTATTTCTTGGGAGCTTTTGTGTTCACTGCTTTTTTCCTCCTATTTCATATGCCTGGAATGGTCTGGGCCACTTCTTGCCTCTCCAAACTTATTGAAAGTTCCACACACTAAGCTTCTTACTCAGGGTCTCAAGCAGACAACTTAATCTAACAGTCCTGGGTGTTCCAAGAGTTTTTGTTAATTAGCTTCCAAATAATAAATCATCAAATAAAATATCAAAGCCTCCAAAATTCACTCAAAAGGAAAGATCCACATGCTATTGGGAACAAAGTGGGACTTTTCATGTCCTCTAAATCAGGTTCTGTGGCAGTGACAACTCTGGTTCCCAGGTGCCTGCTGAGGAGAATCAGGTAGCGAGGTGTGCTCTGGGGTGCAGCTGTGCTGTGAAGAGTCTCCACATCAGGAGCTTGAATCATTCAGGGCATGGTCTGTGATAGAAGTCCTGTGTTTGAGGGAGGTATGTGGCATACCACTTCTCATATTAGAATTGAAAATAAAAATGGAACAACTATTTTCTTTGAAAATGAATTTCTCTCTGTATTTAAAAAACACTATATCAAAGTCCTCTCTCAGAGATTTAATAGTGAAACAGTCTATACACCAAGTCTTATCAAAACTAAACTGTCATTATGGCAAAAATTTAAAGAAGGAATAAAATTTTTTAAAAATAAAATCTAATTTTTTATTTATGAATACACAACTGGGGTATAGGCCAGAGGTGTGGGCAGTGAGAGGATTCACCAAAGACAGTGGGGAGCTGAAAAGGCAGATGGACAAAGAATACTGCTGAAAGGAATAGCAGGCAGGTCAGGAGAGGTCTGCTGTGCCATTTGGGTCACCTCCAAGGCCAGGGATCGAAATTGCACTGAGGTGGCTGTGGCCAGCATGCAGTGCTGCGCCCTGACCTGCTGCGCCATGAGGAAGGGCCCAAATTAAGAAGGTTTAATATGCACTGTTTAGTTTGTTTTCTACATTTTTCTAAAATCTTGGACCAAGAAGAAGTCATGACAAAACATGCTTCTGAACATGCAGATACCTTTTAACAGCCTGTTAGATAAGGTAGTTGTCTGTTGAGAAGCAGAGTAAATAGATAATACTGTAGAACTTCTGATCAGCGGTTCACAAGGCATCTGAGAAGACTTGATGATTTCTAGGACCTCAACTAGTTATTTGGTTTTGTTTGGTTTGATATATGGCAGAAAACTCTTTAGGATAAAGGAAAGAAATATTTTGACTTTCTAAACCTTGATTACTAGTCTAGTCCAAGGTATAAATAAAAAAAAAGGTGATAAGACATAAATAACCTGTTACTAAGCACCTACGATGAGCCAGGACTCTAGTTAGGCAAAAGGAGGAAGTTAGGCAGGCACATCACCTCTGTTTTATAAGTAAACACACTGTCACTTGGGAGACTGGCTGAGTGATAGGGGGATTCAGAGACTTGACCAAGAGCTCAGCCCTCTGAGGTATATTAGAAAAATACAAATTAGGAAAAAAATCCATTTTTTAAGCTTTATCTTGATGCATACAAGAGCTGGGGTATGGGACAGAGTTGTGGGGGTTGGGGGGAATGAGTAAGTATTCACCTGAGACAGAGTAGGGAGCAGAATAGGCAGAACAAGCAGACTGACTGAAATACACTGCTGAGGGGAGCAGCAGACAGGTGAGGAGAGGTTTGCTGTGCCATGTGGTTCGCCTCCCTGGCAGGGGATTGAACTGCTACAGTGGCTGCAGATAACTTCACAGTACTGTGACTTAAGCCTTGCACCACCAGGAAGGCCCATAAAAAAATAAAAAATCAAGACAAGTACTGGCATACTTGAAAATTTGGAGAAGATATCTGTAGAAAAGCATGACTTTGTTAGAATATTTCAATCAGAAATACCTGGGACTGAGTGATTTAAAGCAACAGGGACATGAGCTTTATGCTGTAGAGCCTTGTATTGTCTTTCTCATGAATGGCATGTAGAGGATGAGAACACTAGTATGTGCAGTCTACTGGTGTTTCAAAGTCTTCATCCCACTTTGGCTGAGTGCTGAGGAGGCATGAGAAGACAGGAAGTTCTTCAAATGCTATCAGAAGCCAGAGAGACTGACAGGCAGATTCAGAGCAAGTTCAATTCTGGTCAGAAGACAGAGGAAGTCCTCTGCCTGTACCCCAGTTCTGTATGAACAAATAAATAAATCTTTAAAAAAAATAAATAAAATAAAATTTCTTACTTATATGTTCCCCCAGAATCCTTAACAATATACTCCTCTGATTTCTAATCCATTTTTCTAATTTCATTTTTTATGTAAATTGTTTTCAGTGTTTTACATGATTTTATTATAAACAACCACCAATCCCCTATGGAGGTAATATACATTTTTGGTGAATGTGACCAAGTTATTCCCATTCTGTTAGGAGGAAAACAGCTCTTCTTGCTTTTCTGTACAAAGAACTACTATAACAGGTCACAAGTCACAGGGTTCCTTGAACACTGGCTCTTTTATCTACAGATAGTCATTGAGATATCTAAGAGGATGAACACGAGGCTGCTGAATATGAACACAGAGGAATTATTCATAAGATAGATTTTAGCCTCAAAGTTCTCTATCCACAGAAAAGTGCCTTTTTCTCAACCAGGGGATATGGGTTAACTAGAAATGCATTGATATTTGAGAACTTAGAACCTTGAAAAGCCTAGTATTGACTGTGGGCATTTCTCTTAGAACTGGAGATCCAAGATGAGAATACTAAAGCGTTTGACACAGCAGTCCTCATAAAGGCAAAATGTAGGACAATCAAGCATAGGCTAACATAAAAAAGTTTAACTGGCCACACAGAGCAATAACTGGTAAAGTACACTGCAAAATTTACCAAAACAACGTCAGCTATCTAGTGAGGATAGAAAAAAATAAAACCTTTGATGTTTTTGCCAAATTTCTGAAATGAACACACAAAAAATCTTATACTCTGGGAAATAAAACAATAAAATTATTCCCACTGACTAACAGCCAAGACACACATATACCCACTCAGAAACTCTATAGATGTCAAATAATAAGGGAATCGTCAATGGGGTTTTATTGTTATTAATGTAATTTAGAAACTATTTACAATGCAATTTTAATGGGAAGAAACTTATGAAATTGCAAAAATTCTTACCATAAAGACAATATCATATGAGCCCTGAAATTATGTGTTTTTCCCCCACAATAGTTCACACTTTTATAATCAACTATACTGCTTTATTAATTTTAAAAGGATATTTTAAGAGTCTATGGGCCTTCCTTGTGGTGCAGGGATTAAAGTTTCAGTGCTATCAAGCTGTCCCAGCCATTGTGGTCTGAGTTTATTAATCCCTGGCCAGGGAGACGACTGGCTTGGCACAGCAGACCTCTCCTGTCCCATCTGTTCCTCCCCTCAGCAGTGTATTTTGGTGTATTTGCCTGTTCTACTCCCCATTCTGTCTCTAGTGAACCCCCTTAACAGCCTTCCCCAAAACTCTGGCCTACACTACAGTTCTTGTATGCATAAATCAATAAAAATAAATGAATAGGGCCCTCCCTGGTGGCACAGTGGGTTAAAGTACAGCACTAAGAAGCTAAAGCCACGTCAGCATGTGTTCAATCCCCAGCCCTAGAGGTGAACCACATGGCACAGCAGACCTCTCTTGACCCACCCGCTGCTCCCCTCAGCAATGTATGATCTGCCTATTCTGCTCCCCACTCTGTTTTCTCTGGTGAATCCTCTCACTGCCCCTGCACCTCTGATCTGTACCCCACTTCTGTATGTATAAATAAATAAATCTTTAAAATAAATAAATAGAGTTTGTATGGTCATGGAAAAATGTTTATGTTCAGCATTAAGTAAAAATGTAATACAGGCCCTCCCTGGTGGCGCAGCCGGTTAAAGCACAGCACTGAGAATCTAAAGCCGCTTCCGCATGAGTTCAATTCCTGCCTGCCCGGAGGTGACCACATGGTGCGGCAGACCTCTCCTGACCCGCCCCCTGCTCCCCTCAGCAGTGTACTTCGTCGATCTGCCTGTTCTGCTCCCCACTCTGTCTCTGGTGAAGCCTCTCACCACCCCTGAGCCTCTGGCCTGTACCCCAGTTCTGTATGCACAAATAAATAAATATTTTAAAAAAATGTAATACAGAGTATTATCCATGATCAAGCTACATAAATGAGGAGGAGGAGATGACAAGAATAATGAAAAACAAAATAGATTAAAAGAACTAACATATTTATAAAGTTTGCACCTTTAAAGAGCTTTACATAGCGGCCCTCCCTGGTGGCGCAGCGGGTTAAAGCACTGAGAACCTAGAGCCACTTCCGCATGAGTTCGATCCCCGCCTGCCCCGGAGGTGACCACATGGTGTGGCAGACCTCTCCTGACCCGCCCGCTGCTCCCCTCAGCAGTGTGCTCCGTCGATCTTCCTGTTCTGCTCCTCCCTCTGTCTCTGGTGAAGCCTCTCACCCTCCGCATCTGACCTGTACCCCAGCTCTATATGAATAAATAAATAAATCTTTAAAAAAAAAAAAAAAAGAGCTTTACATAGCTAGAAACTAAATTTTATTCTTCTTTCTACTTTTCTGTCTTTGAATATTTTAAATCAATGAAACTATTTAATTTAAAAATCAGTTGTTGTTTTTTTTAATACTAAAACCTGAAAATCATTTCATTCAATGTTCTGGACACTAATAAAATATCCTGGCAGATCAAGAAAACCTTTACTAAGAGAACACTTTAATATATTTGAAACTTAATGTTATTTTGAAGTGTCTTTTCTTCCATGCATTTCATGTCTACCAGTGAAGCCACAGTTTCCTTCTTACTCTTCAATATCAGTTAAGATCTCCATCTGCTATCTTAACCTCCTAACTTCATTTCCTCCTTTCTGTCATTGTTCAATTCCCATCAGGTATCATTTCCCTCTTTGAAACAAAAGAAAAACAAACAACAGGCAAGATGGCCACTATCATGTCCAGAATTTCTGTGAAGAGCTAATGATCCTTGTGAAGCCCAATCCTAGCAGAGGTTAGAGAGCGTGCCTTAACTGTTGCTATTGGTAAAGAGAAAATAAATTACCCTCTCAAGGATATCAGCACTCTGTCAGATTCTTTCTGATTAACTTTGAATCTGGGTATACAGTAAGCAGAATTATAATACCCCTTCCCTCCCCTAGAAATGGCCAGATTCTTCCTCATATCCTATGTTTATTGCAGCACAATTTATAGTCAGTAGGACATGGAGGCTACCTAAATGCCATCAGTAGAAGCCTGAAATTAAGACAATGTATTATATCCACAGGGACTACTGAAGAGACTACCATTCAGTTAGAAAAAAAGATGAAATGTTGATATTTACAGCCAAATGGAAGAAGGTTGAGGGAATGAGCTATAGTAAAGCAAATCAAAATGGAAAAGACATACATTGGACTTTTAAATAGCAGATGATTCCACAAGGCAAACCACCATACAATCTAGCATCCGTATCCTCTAGACTATGCTATGTTACATGGCAAAGGGATTTTGGTTATAGATGGAATTAAAGCTACTGATCAGTCAACTGCAAAACAAGGAGGGCCTTTAAGCAGACTTAAAAGTGGAAGAGTGTGACAGAAGAGGAATTCTAAGAGGTGAGATGAAAGAGCTCAACCCACCATTGGTGGCTTTGAATGGAGTCAAGGTATGAGAGAGACCTCTAGAATCTGGAGAATGTAAGGAGACATTCTTGAGAGTCTCCAGAAGAAAAGCAGTCCCCAAGATGGCTTACCTTTAATCCATTGAGGCTGTGCTAGACATCTGACTTACAAAACTCTAAGATAGTAAATTTCTGTTTTAAGCCCACCAATAAGTGATCATTTATTATAGCAACAATAGAAAACTTACACAGAATGAGCTGAGAAAACACATAGTAGGTCAATTTATTTTCAACTAAAGTCAAAGACAGTGACTAAAACATCTCAAAATTAAGATTTGGAATATTTCTGACCAATAGAATCCCACACCTTATTCTAAAAATAACAAATAAAATATACATCTCAAAATTAGCCCAATAAAAAACTAACAGAGGAAGAAGATAAAGTTTGCTTTAGAGACGTACGGCAGGATGAAGGCAGGAGATTATCAATATTCCAACCTTTCTTTTTTTTTTTAAGATTTATTTATTTATGCTTACAGAACTGGGGTAAAGGCCAGAGGTGTGGTGGGTGAAAGGGTTCACCAGAGACAGAGGGAGAAGCAGAATAGGCAGACTGACAAAGTACACTGCTGAGGGGAGCAATGGGAGGGTCAAAAGAGGTCTGCCGCACCATTTGGGTCAGCTTCCTGACTGGGGATCGAACTCGTGCTGCAGTGGCTTAGGAGAGCTTCATAATGTGGTACTTTAACCCGTTGCACCACCAGAGAGAGCACATCCAACCTTTATTTCTAACTAATTAACTCTATCTTTTTGATTGAGTTATCTTTTCCTTCTGTTTTTCATTAGAGTTATATTTTCATCCTGTGAATATTCAAAAATTACAGAAAGGTATAACACTGAAAGTTCAAATTTTTAAACTTTCTACCTTTCCCCTCCTCTGCTTAAGCACTACTTAAAACTTCATAATTTAGATGTAAGTGACCTCCTATCCTTTTCTCTAAGTATTATTTTCCCCACCACCATCCCTATATATAACTTTCTCCCTGTGCCCTTAATTTCAGAAACCTCACTTTATTAATTCCTGCTGGACTTTAGAGTATTTTGCTTTGTGGAATTACCTGCTATTTAAAAGCCCATTATATATCTTAGTCCTGATGATTTGCTTTACTATATATAATTCCCTCAAACTCTTTTCTATTTTGCTGTAAATGGCAACATTTCATCTTTCCTTAGTACTGAATATAACACATCTTAACACATCTTCTATCAATGAGTATTTAAGTTGCTTCCGGTGACCTAGCTACTGTAAACTGTACTGCAATAAACATTTTAGATCATATAAATATTTGAGTTGCTGGTTTCATGTTATTTGGAGAGGTGCCCAACAGTGGGATTTCCAGGTCACAGATATTTCCATTTTTTTTTTTTTAGCATGAATCCACATCTACAAACAATATTTTCAAACCAGCTTGTTTGTATACTCTAGTTTGATTAGAAAACAATGTTTACTTCATTCTGAAACAGACTAAAGGCAGCTGGAATAACATTTTATAGCAGTGGTTCTATACAACAGGGATAAACCCCATCACTCCCCAAGACATCTGGCAATGTCTGGAGATATTTTCGTTGTCAGAATGGAAGAGATATTATTCCTGGCATCTGGTGGGTAGAGGCCAGGGATGGTATTGTATAGGATTACAATGTACAGGACCAGACCCAGAACATAAAAGTTTTTGGTCCACAATGTCAGTAACCCTGAGATTGAGACATCCTGCTCCAATGTTGGACCAGGAGATGCTGGAAAATTACATCCTGGTTTGGTTACTAAGAAATATTTATTTGATTTTTGAAACAGGCTACCAGGAAGCAGATACCTGGTCAATACGAAGAACTTCTTAAAATTCAGGCCACTTAAGGTGTGATATCTCACAATGTACAAAGTTTTCTGTCCTGAGAAGGATGCAAACATAGCTAGCTAGTTCCCCACTAGAACAATCGAAAATGGGTTAGATGCAGGGCGTGTTGGACTTTTGGTTCCAACTTTATCTAAGATATATATATATATTTTTTACAAGATAAGCAAACATTTCCTATTGCATGCTTGCTAATATTGAAACTAGGAAAAAGATTGTACTTACTAGAGAGAAAATTCTTGTTTTTTTCCTAACCTATTAATTAACAAAATCAAAACTTAATCTGGATATTATTTCAAATGTGTAACACTTCAGTGACTTCTGAAACATGTTTGAAGTCTTTTACTTGGGTGTAGCAGCTACAACTCAGGTGTAGTCATTTTGGAACTTTAGGTAAGAGCTAAAAGTCAAAAAAGCAAATAAGAAACTTTCTTTTTGAGGAAGTCATATAATAAAAACATCCTTTCGTAAGTATAAATATATAACCACTGCAAGTAAAACTGAAGTCATTGATTCTGAGCATGGAACTTGTCTGTATCTGATTTACAAATGGCCTGAAGTGTGGTATCCTATGGGGCTTTAAGGTCATAAATGTTAAAAGCTGCCTAGGATTGGGCCCTTCCTGGTGGCACAGTGGATTAAAGCAGCACTGGAAACCTGGCCCCAGCCCCTTCAGCACAAATTCAATCCCCAGCCCCGGAGGTGACCCACATGATTCAGCAGACCTATCCCAGCCGCCCGCTGCTCCCCTCAGCAGTATACTTTGTTAGTCTGCCTGTTCTGCTTCCCACTCTGTCTGGTGAATCCTCTCACCACCCCTGCACCTCTGGCCTGTACCCCGTTCTGTATGCATAAATAAATAAATCTTAAAAAATAAAAAGCTATCTGGGATCACTGGGCAATTGCTGCAGGGTGGAATCCTTCCAGCACATTCCACACCACTTCAAACACGGCTTACCAAACCGTAGCCTTTAAGGCCTTCAGTAAATGAAAGTTTATTCAAAGGTACAAGAAGTGAAAACTAGGCAGACTGATGAAGGAACAAGTCAGCAAGTCTCATGAGAAACTGTTGAAGGAACCAGGGATATTTACCAAGGGAAAGGCCAAAAAAGCACATTACACCGCTAATTTTGTAGAAAAAGGACAGATTCTATGTGGACCTACCTTGCCAAACTGTGTTAGCAGGACTTATCAATAAATATAATATTCTTTTTATCAGAGGAGTGGTTTTAGCATAGATGGGGGTACGGTAAGGGGCAGGGGTGGGGGTGGGGAGGTACCGGCAAGGACACTAAAGGTGGCTTCCTGCCCTGGATGAGGCAAGAATGAAATGGATACACTGCATGGATAATCCCAATCCTTAGGTTAAAGGTCAGAAATCATAAGGGCCAAACAGATAACATAAATAGGTTACACGGAACCCATGCATTAGAAAAAGCAGTGGTGAGTGAAGATTTTGACAAATGTGACCATGTGATGGGAAAACCACTGCACCCAGCTCATCGCCGCCAAAGAGGAAGGAGGGCTCCATGCTCCTAGATCTTGGAGAACACCTTCACCGTATCCTAAGAGTCAAATATCTCGGTGCACTCAAGTATCTAGGTATCCAGGACAAAAGCAAATCTAACATTTTTTATTCTTATATTTCTTATAGATCCCAGGTTCAGATATTCTATTTGGAATTTTACCTGATCACATTCAGCTTTCAAAAGTAAGTAGGCTATTATTTGAACATGAATTTCACTGTAGCCTCTCCCTTAAAGATGTCCAACTACAACCTCCCCCTAGAAACCTGAAATGATGATGGTAGATATAGCAAAAGAAAAACTGTACAGGCCCTCCGTGGTGGCCTAACGGTTAAATTTCAGCACTATCACTGCCACAGCCCCAAGTTCCATCTCTGGCCAGGGAGCTAACTCACATGGCACAGCAGACCTCTCTTGTCTTGCCACTGTTCCCCTCAGCAGAGTATTTTAGTAAATCTGCATGTTCTGCTTTCCATCCTGTGTTTGGTGAATCCTACCACACCTCAACCACCCTCCCCCAGCACCTTTGGCCTACACCCCAGTTCTATGCAAAAATTGAAAATAAGAAACCCTGTACAGTCCCAGAATTACTGCCACATTGGTCTGCAACTTGCATCATCAGAATGGTTACTTTAAGCTGAAATTCAGATAAGGTGACTAGTAAAATAGTTAACAGGGTCTAGCAGGTGAAGACAACCCTGAGACCAACCAGCAACTAATAGCAGATTCTCCCAGTGCACAACCATGTAAATGAGCTTTGTTTTCATCTAAACAGATGCCTCCTTCTAGTAAGCTGTTCATCAAAATGAAGCAAGAAAGAGAACTAGGAAGTTGCTTCCAATGGCAGGTCACTGCTGACCTAGTCCACTTGGTAAACAACTTCAAAACTTCCCCTTGGCCTCCAAAATATAGTCAGCTATCAATTAGGGAAAGTTCAAGAGTTCCTTCAAAGAAAATATGCTTCTCTAAAGGACAGTCTCATTCAACCCGGGTTCACAGTCCTTCAGAAACTTTGCTGTCCCATGTAGATTTTCAATTATCAACAAATCTTTGTACTGAGTCCACAACAAAAGCAAACCTAACTTTTTTTCTTTCATATTGTTTATAGATCCCAGCTTCAAATATTCTATTTCGAATTTTAATTGATCACATTCAACTTCCAAAAGTAAGTCAGCATTTGAACATTAATTTCACTGTGGTCTGTGATATGTTTTACTGACAGCTCTTAGTTAAGGTTTCCCAATGTTCTGAGAGGAATGAGATACCTATAGAACATTAAGGTATTGGAGACATAAAAGAAAAAAATCATTGAAACTTAGTATAAAGTTTTTGAAGTTGAGGCATGGGGTGTTCAAAGTAACACACTCAGTATTAGCAAATAGCAATACATACAATAGTACATTACCTGTAAGAGCTTATTCATGAGCTTATTTTTATAAACAAAATGGGCCAGATGTAGCAATGGCATCTGCATAATGTAGATGGGAAGTTTTAGACAGAGAAACATCAAGTAACTTCCCACTCCACCTCACCTCATGCATTGCTTCCGCCCACCACTGCCACCACCCTCTGCCTGTCACTGCCAATGACTTGAACTGATCTTGAATCTCTCCACTTCTGCTATAAACATTCTCCAGATAGCACTCAAATAGCTTCCCACTGCATTAAAGTCTAAACTGCTCACCTCAATGTATGAGGCTGTGATGACCTGCCTGTCAACCTCCTTCCTCAGTTTCCCTCTTTTCCTTTAGTCCTGTCTACAGTGCATTTCAACTGAGCCTAGAACAAGCCTAGAACACACCTAGCTTGTTCCCAGGACTGTGGAACCTTCTGCTCATCCTCGGGTCTCATCTCAATACCATCTCTCAGAGAAGTCTCCTTTCCTCAAAGCCCAATTCTAGAATCCCCCCCGCCCCCGCCATCTCTCTTTTCCCTTCTCCCTCCTTTTCAGTGCTGCGCTTTTAACCTACTACACCACCAAGGAGGGCCCCTCCTCTTTCTGCATACAAGCAGAGATGACCACTACCCATCTCCCTCTTTCTGCATACAAGCAGAGATGACCACTACCCATCTTATAGTTTCTATATTATGGGTCTTTACTCAGTGTCCAGCATTCACTGGTGACTCTGCAAATATTTTCTGAAGTCAATGAAGGAATGAACAATGATTATACAAAAAATCAACTATTCCACTTAATTCAGTCAGTATCTATTTTTAGAGTAGGCTTTTCTTTCTCCACAACTGCTAAGTTTGTTTTTTAAAGCCTATATTATTAGCCTGCTTCCATTAGTGTGTTATGAGTCATACCTATAAAATGAATCAAAGTGACAGTAGGGCACATAACAGGTACCTGAATTCATAAAGAAAGGCAGTAAAAACTCATTGTCCAGGGTCCCTCCTTGGTGGTGTAGTAGGTTAAAAGCGCAGCACTGAAAAACTAAAGCCACTTCAGTATGAGTTGGAACCCTTCAGTATGAGCTGACCCACATGGCGGCAGACCTCTCCTGACACGCCTGCTGCTCCCCTCAGCAGTGTGCTTTATCAGTCGGCCTGTTCTGCTCCCCACTCTGTCTGTGGTGAAGATTTTCACTGCCCCTGCACCTCTGGTCTGTAGCCCAGTTCTGATTGCATAAATAAAAAATAAATCGTAAAAAAAACAAAAACAAAACAAAACAAAAACCTCATGGTCCATCCCTTAAAACCACAAAGCTGGAGAATTCTGGTACAATATCCTTTCAGCGCTAAATGCCCCCTTTCACTCTCTCGTCCCTAAAACTTCTTCAACGCTTCACTTTTATGGAAACTTCTCACATCTCCAGAAGCCAAAATACGGCCTTGAAAAAAAAAAAAAATCAGGCCTAAGATACACTAAGGTATAATCAGATGTCTGCTTTCCTTCACAGGAAATATCCATTTTGAGGGGTTTGGAGAAAGAAATACATATTCCTAAACTCCGGTGACATCGCATGGCTCCCACACTAGTTGCACAAGTAGCTGGTTGGCACTTAATGCTCTAGGCTGAGAGAGCTTCCAAGAAGGCAAATAGTTGCCTGCAGAAGCAAGTGGGAGGGAATGTGTCTTCCTTATTAGGGTGCAAAGGACAGAGAGACACAGTGGAGAGCAAATGAGAAAACAGATGCCTCGAGTTCATAGGAAATGCTGTTTTTTTTGTTTTGTTTTGTTTATGGGGAAACTCCTTGGGGTGCTGGGCAAGCCCTTTCACACCTCAGAAGAGATTTCTCAACTATGAGTAGTAGTTGAACCAGATTAACATCCCTCTCAAGCAAAGACAGTCTTGGCGGGCTATGGAGACACATTGCAGTGTAAGCCTGGAGATTGAAGGGCCTGGGTCAATGAAGAGAATCGCCATTTGATCATATTTGACATGGCAACTCCTCACAAAGGTCTGCAGAGAGGAGAGAACCTTCATTGCTCCAATGCAAAGACAGGAACCCGGCAGTTTGGAAAATGCCACGTCCATAGATTCTCTCACTGGCTCCTGCAGCTTCCAGAATTCACTCTGTGAGGAAATCCAAGCTGGTGTTGGCAGCTCACCAGTGGCTTGTGGCCAGAAGGCCATCACTTTCTTATGGACCAGGCCATTGCTCAATGCCCTTGTCTCTGAGTTCATGCTAGCCCAAGATTTGGTCCTGAGTCTTTTGGAGTTGGGTCTGGACACTTTGAGGGCCTCATTTTCCAGCTCCTACTCATGCATGTCTGCTAGCTCAGCATTCTCATTTGGGTAAGGTAATTCAGGCAGAACTGATTTATATCTCAACACTGAATTGGGTCCTTTAAAAGTGACAAGCTCCGGTTTATCATTCCCCCCTCCAACCCTTCCCAGGTCTACCTTCTCCTTATCATAGCTGCAGCAGACCCAAGGGCCACTGGTCTAAATAAAAGCCAGAATTTAGATGTATTTTTGGATAACAACATCTACTAGAAACTCTAAGGGGTGGGGGGGGGGAGGGAGGGAGAATGCTCTGTTTGTTGGCTTTGCATGACTCTAAAAACAAGCTTCCTCTTAATTCAGGACTGAGCAGACTTGATCTTATCTGCCAGGCAAGTGGGGAAGTGGGGCAGGGTGGTGTGGGGGTGGCAGGGTGAGAGGAGTGAGAGGGGAGGGAATGTTGCTTTGCTTTTATAATATTGGTCCTACAACAGCTTCCTAGAACTGAGCACCAAAATAAGCAATACTCTGTAGTGGGATTGTTTGTTTTGTCCCAGCGGTAGGTCTATGGATAAGAAGCTCTTCACGTCCCCTCCTGTCTAGATCCTTACCCCCCCCGCCCCCCCACCCCCCTGCACCAAAATTTTGAGGTCTTTTTCCTCCCTGACAAAGGCTTGGAAGAACGGGATTCCTCCCAGGCCTCTGCAAAGATCTGAGTGCTGTTTCCTAGCGTTGCAGGGACCCCAGCCCAGCGCAGACCAGGAGGATGATGCTTTTCTACCCACTCCTTCCCCTCCTCCCCTCAACCCTCCCTCGCTTCTCGGTTTCTGGCCTCCAGCGACTTGCTCCATTCCCGGCAGGACCAAGCTCGCCACCCCACGCCCCGCACCCCTGCTCCGCCTTCCACCTGCTCCAGGGGTCCCTCCTCACCAGCGCGCTGAGTGAGCCGCTTGCGGGATCCGGAGCCCAGGGCGCGTTTCGCCACGCACCGGCCTGAGCGCTCCTGAACCGGGTGCTCCTGACCGCGGCCGCAGATCGACCTGGCAGCGGCCTCGAGCGAGTGTCAGCCGGCTGTGCGCCTCATCCAGTGCGGTTTTATTGCCTGACCTTCTCCTCCCCCAGCTTTACGGAGGAGGGACTGGGTGGAGCTTGGGGCCGGCAGTCCCTGGGACCAGAGCGCGTACAGGCGCTGCCTACCAGGGCGTGAGTCCCGCTGCTGCGACCCCGGGGCTAATGTACTTGCCCGAGGGTCGCCCAGACTGTGCCAGAGCCGGTGCCTTGACCGACCCCCACCTCCCCATGTCCTGTTCCCTACACCATTTCGATCAGATCTGCTCTCTGCTTCCTTCAACCTCAAGGACAAACTTTTAATCACAGAATTCCAAGTTATTCTACTTCCCAGTGAAATGCTCTGTGCGTTTTGCATTTATGTTGTACTTTAGATGCCAACTCAGAAATTATGAAACTCCGTATCAGAAGGCCTGCCAACTGTGTTCATTTAATTTCTACATCGGAATACATTGAGGTGAGTTTATAATTTAGGGGAGTGGTTGTAAGAAAGGGTCCAACCAATCATTCATATGAACCCAGTTATTTGGGGGTTTAAATGCTATTCTTTTCTTTATAGCCCAATGCTTCCTACTTAAAACAATTCTAATAAGAACTTATTTATCTAAAGCTTCATCTAGAGACTCAAGGTAAATAACTTGATACTTACATGTAGTATTAAAGTTTGTGGTTTAGGGCCCTCCCTGGTGGCTCAATGGGTTAGGACACAGCACTGCAAGCAAGCCCCAGCTGCTTCAGTGTGAGTTCCATCCCCCACCCCGAGGTGACCCACAAGGCAGCCCTCTCCAGTCTTGCCCGCTGCACTCTTCAGCAGTGTCCTTAGTCAACCTGCCAGTTCTGCTCCCCACTCTCTCTGGTGAATCCTCTCACCACTCCTGTACTTCTGGCTTGTACCCCAGTTCTGAATACATAAATAAATATCTCTTTTGAAAAAAAAAAAAAGTGGTTTTGGTTTTTGGTGCAGAAAAGGGGGGGATTGTAGGTAAAATTTATTTGATATTTATTCTGAGAATTTTGTAGTAAGAGAGCAGGAGTTTTAGCTCATTTCTCAAGCTCACTGCTGGTATAGCCTTGAGCGAATTCTTTACCCTTTTAACTCTAGGTCTAACATGGAGATAATCAGAGTACATCAGTCAGAAACACATTATAAGAAGGAAATGAAAATACATGTGAAATGCTTACCACAGAGCCTAGCACCTGGGAAATATTCACACTGGTATTTAATTTTAATGTATTTTAAAAAGCAAAAATTTATTTAAGCCTAACAATAGATGAAAATTTAAATAAAATTATATCAGCCTACTGACATTTGATTGTACTTCCTGGACTAACTCTTGGGGGACAATTTAATAAGTTTAGAAACTAAGCCCCACTCCTTGCCCAGCAGGCAGGCCTTGGAGACATGAGTAGATAAGGGACAGGATAAGCCTGCCTTGGGGCTAAGGCCAATAAAATGGACCAGCATGACCAGAAGATAAAACAGCTCTGCTCCAGGAAAGCAGAAGCAGGACCAGTGCTTGTTTCTGTGGTAAAGGCCTGCACTTGACAGCAGATAACCTAGCAGATAACCTACTACAGGCACCACAAGTCAACAAAAACAGTCTAAAAGAGACTCTCAATCCTCCTTTGAGTGCAGACTTCTCCCATCTCACCAGCTGCTTTTTTTAGAAGTACATTTAAAAAAATCTACCTCTCTGGTTTCTGCTCTTTGTCTCTGGTGAATATTTTCATCACTGCTCCTTCAGTCTCACCTGCTATTTCTACCCACAATCATAACCATCAGTGATACAAATTGACCCAGAGTGTTAATCTAGAAGTGTACATGATGCTCTGACCAGAGGACTCTGTGAATCATTCCCTGTTGACCTGAAGACCAGAAGAAGACGCAAGAGATAGCATCACACCTAAGGAAGTTTGGGGCTTTGAAATCAGGTCTTTCAAAAGTGAGATACTTTATTTCTCTGAAGTGTCAGCTCTAGGCCTTCTCTGAGGGTCAGCAGTGCATATTCACTGAGGGGCTCAGAGTGGCTAGCAGTTAGCAGTTATGCCTTGAGAAAATACTGGGTATGAGCTTGGCAGACTTAGATAATAAACCTATGATTACCCCATTGAACTTGAATTTCAGATTTGAGACAGTAAACGATTTTTAGCCTAGTTATAGCCTATGCAAGATTGAGACATACTGGAAAACTATCTGTTGTATATCTGAAAGTCAAATTTAGTGGACATATTGTTATTTCCCTGACATCTCTAACCCAGCAAAATTACAAAATGATAGTTATGTAGTTATGTATACATATCTACATTCCAAAGGAACAACAAATTGACACAGATATACAGATACGGTGGATCTAATAAGGGTTTTGTTTTGATTTTGTGTAGTGAAAAAAAAATAATGCTCTTGAGTTTATAAGTTGGTTGGTTATCAAGCTCTTTTTTATCTCTTCATTCCTACTCCCATTTCCCATCAACATAGCAGTGTTCTTTCAAAAAATGTTGATTCTCGGGCCCACCCTGGTGGCACAGCGGGTTAAGGCACAGCTAAAACCACTTCAGCATGAGTTTGATCCCCGCCTGTCCCAGAGGTGATCCACAAGGCATGACAGACCTCTCCTGACCCACCTGCTGCTCCCCTCAGCAGGTACTTCATCAGTCGGCCTGTTCTGCATCCCACTCTGTCTCTGGTGAGTCCTCTTACAGCCCCTGCACCTCTGGCCTGTACCCCAGTTCTGTATGCATAAATAAATAAATCTTTAAAAAAAAAAAAGATGACTTTCCTTTTAGTCAAGATTCCTGATTAAATAAAAATAATGTGCTCATTAGTGTTGTATTCATATAGTGTTTATTGAGGGCCAGCTGAATGTCAAATACCATTTCAAAAATGAGTACGTCCACAGTAGGATAAGAAAATAGTAACACAGGAAAATGCAACACTGTGGGATGTCAGAGGAGTGAGTTAATTGTCCCCGAAAAGAGTGGGAACCTGAGTTGTCCCCACTGAACTGAGTCCAAGGAAAAGTGGTTCCAATCCAGACATGCAAAGGAAGGGTGTCCAGGATCATACCTGTGCTTGGGACCAGAAACTCCCCAACCCTGAAGGGACCAGTTAGACTTGTGAAAAAGTGGGGTTCAGGCAAACTGAATGCATGTTCGGAACTTGGAACCCCTTGAAGCTGTTAGAAGGTGACAGGATGGAAAATAAAAAATGTTTAGATTACTTAAATTAAAATGTGGGCGGCTATGACAATGACAGGTAGGGGAGAGGAGGAAGTAAACATTGTTGTAAAATGAACAGTACTGTAAATAGATACACAGAAAAATAAAGTAAAATAAAATAAATATATTAAAGGTAAAACTAGGAAATCCAAAGGGGAAAACATCTAAGAAGACATGACACAAGTGTGAAACAACCTAAACTGGATTGATTTAGCGCTGCTTTGGGGTATTGAAACCTAAAATCCAAGAATATACTTCTCAGAATCATCCAAAAAAGAAAGTAATGATCAGAGTGTTCCACAATATACTAAGGAATATAGCCTAAAGGTGGAAACATTGTTTATGGGCTTTCAACTTGTAGAATCAAAAACTAGTCAAAGAAATCTTGCCAATCATACAAGAGAATGTTATTAAAGTTAATTTTTTTAAATGCAAAAGCAAAGAAAGCTAAGTAATTAATAGCTTAGGAAAGAAAGTTCTGGTTACATATAGTAACTTGGCAGAGGAGAGAGTAGTGGAAAGGCCTGAATTTAAGTTATGTAATATAATCCCCCTTAGGAGAGTGAGGAATGACATAAAGCTAGCATGTATATGAGAAGACAACAGATCCCAAGTGGTAATAACCTCGTTAGTTACTAAAATTAAGAGAAGATAAAGAATGGCTTATTCCATTTTTTAACCAACCAGCATTCCCTATTCAATGGCAGGCTTAGTCTTCACCCATATTGACAGTATCTTAATGCCTTTTTGTAGACTTGATTTACTTAGAGACTCTAGAACTGTGGATGTCACAATTCACTTGTTTATCTGCATTCGTAACTGGACATTATGATCTGGCAAGCTAAACCAGTCTGCAGGATGATTTTCCTTGCTCAAGTCATTGATAATACCTTTGCTAACCTCAATAAAGATGGAGGAAGCACTGAGCTCAACCCAAGGCTTCCAGGTTTCTCTCACTGATTCACATTCACCTGATTTTAATGACTTTACCTAGTTGCCAAATTACTTGGTTCTACAAGCACAGACTCATCAGTTCCCTCCTTCCCATTCCAACTGCTACCACTAATTAATCTCAAAATCTCTACCCTTGACAATCACAAATTTTTTTTGATGTTGTTTATACAAGTTATATGAGCTCACTATATGGAAAATAGTGTTTAATTCATGCTGATGCAATATACATCCTTTCACCACATAAACAAGTACATACAGATATACTAAGTTATTACTCACTTTTAAAGATTCTATCTTAATTTAAAAATATAACACTAACATTTTACCAAACCAATAAACATACATCTACAATGCCAGTTCAAAGGGTTATGTAATATTTTCTCTTGTGAGTGGAAATGGAGTTATTAGAATGTCTGGGTTGTTAAAATTGTTTAATGTTTGAGATAAACTTGAGGGGATATTCTTTCAGTTAAACCTTTGGGCATGCTTTTAATTATTTCTTTGTGCTAAATCTCTAAAAGCGGAGCTCCTGAATCAAAGTATATGCACTTTTTTTTTTAAGATTTTATTTATCTGTGCATCCAGAACTGATGTATAGACCAGAGATACAGGGAGGAAGAGAGGATTCACCAGAGACAGAGGAGCAGGGAGCAGAACAGACAGATTGAGGAAGTACAATGCTGAGGGGAGCTGTGGGTGAGAAAGGAGAGGTCTGCTGTGCCATGGGGGTCACCTCCCTGCTCTGGAATTGAAGTCGTGCTGAAGTGGCTAAGGTTAGCTTCCCATTGCTGCCCTTTAACCCATCGCACCACCAGGGAGGGCCCAAAGTATACACATTTCTGTTGCCTTTTATTACTTTCTTTTTTCTTCCATGTGTGTCTTCACCTACGGCTACATTACATTTTCTGTGGCAAAATTACTTCTCTAAAAATGATGGACCTGTAGTATTATACTTCCCTATTCAGAAACTGTCAACATTCCCCATTGTATTCAGGGAGAAATATAATCCAGACATCCCATCATGACATTTGCACCTTCCAGAATCTGGCCTCAGCCTCCTTTTCATTTAGTCTTCCATGCTGAACTCACTTTATATTCTACTTCTTTGGACTCAATGTTGGGATGTCCTCTTTGTAGAAGTCCTACCTAATTGGTCTTGATTCTGGCAGGAAACATATGCTGTCCTCAAACTGGATTGTTTGATGAATTTTTAGCATAGGACCTATTAATAAAGGTGAGATCAGTACTTAGAAAACCCACATGGCATTGGGCAATGCCTCTCAGCCAAGAGCATCAGAGCCCTCACCACCCATGGGCCTGGGGAAACTAGAGAAAAGAGCAGTGACCAGGCCCTTTGAGGGTAACTCAAAGGGAGTTACCCTAGGGAGAGGGCCACAGGATAGGCACTGTGACCTTTTCCATAAGATCACATCAGTGGGTAGAAAGGAAGCCAACAGACTGAAAATTCCAACCTTTTATTCCCAGCCACATTCTGTGGAAATTGGGCATATCCAACTGGAAGTCAGAGGTCCAGAGGGCACTGTAGTCATGGATTTGCTCATCTCAGTCAGCCTCCTAGGGTGGCAAAACTGCTGAGTGGGTCTGATGGGACAAAGGACCCTAAAGGTCCCTAAATGTTAACTCTTAGTGCTTCCCTTAGGACATCTAAAGTAATTTTGATTATGTTCTATTTGTACAATATCACCTTAAAGAGAGCTATGTCATTTTCATGTATGTAATTAGATGATCAGGAATTTTGCTGTAAGTTTTTCCCCTTCAAAGGGACTTCATTAAAGCAGTTGAGCCAGAAGCAATAGGTCCTTAGGAGATGAAGAACATGAAATATTAGACAAGAGCTTCTAGGTGGAAGGAGTATCAGGAACTAAGACAGTAACTTAAGGCCCTCGTATACACTCCATCCAAAAGACAGCAAATTAAGGGGCCATATAGACCCACATTTAGGCTGTATAGCATCCAGTTGAGGCTGAAAGAGAACCCACTCATCTCTTTTGAGGTGGTTTCTGAAGGATACAAGATGGTAAAACAAGAGCTTAAAGAAAGCATAGCCACTTTGGAAATCCTAACTCCTTAAAACAAGATTTCATCAGCCTCATGCTAGATTGCCACCCTCCCCCAGGGCATGCTGAGCAATAGCAATGCTGGATTCCTCGATCCTGATCCTGCAATAGCCTTCTCCAGTATTATCAGGGGTTGTCCAAGATATCAGTCAAGTCTTCCTCCCTGTCTAGGGGTCCTGTTAAATCTCTTACAAGATGGACATAGGCAGAAGGGAACAAATGATTTGGAACAAAAGAATGGAAACCAAATCTGATCCAGATACATGGAACCTCAGGCCTTCCCTGAGGTTCGGGCTCTGAGAGTCACACCATCAGTCACAGAGTTTAACCAACTCTTTTACCATCAAAAATAAGTAGACAGACCTAGCATAGGTATGTTTAAGCGTTTTAAGCCTGAGTAACCTTACTCTCAAACTTTTTTAAATTTGTTATTAGGAATAATAATATTCATAAAACACCTGGACCAATGACTAATAACGCAAAGTCATCCAACAAGTATTTCATTTCCTTCCTGCCACTCCCAGTTCACAAATGACTATTCTGTTCATGTCATTGTATTTCCTCTTTCAAAGTATTAGTTTGAAATTGGAATACATTATTCCCCAGGCGGTAAACTTTAATAACTTTTGTACATGACATTGATTTACAATCTAAGGAAGCAATAAAGTAGCATAGATAAGAATATGATATTGCAGCCAAAATACCTGGATTGTCCACAGTCTAGTTTTGTAAACTTAGACAAGTTGCTTGATGGATATATATTAATTTTGCTCTTCTGTAAAGTAGATATAATAATTGTACCTGCCTCACTGGATTAAACTTTTGATGTTTGTTAAAACGCTAAGAACAAAGCCTGTGTGGGTTTGTTATTATCATCTTTAGAACTGGAGGGACCTGGAAGAGAATTGAGTCAGTGTTCAGATAGGAGTCAACAGTAAACAGAGCAAGGATCAAATATGCAAAAGAGTGGCCAGACCCACATGCAACACTCATTCCTTGAACATGCAGGCACTGTGTGTCTACTCTGTATGCTGAGTTTAGCTTGGATGGAGAGTTAGGAAGAAAGAAATTAAAACATACTAGCAATATGATGTTAAATAAATTTACTTCAGTGGGTTTCAAAATCCCCATAAAATTTTAGCCCATGAATTCTGGAATTCCTTCCTAATCTAAAAATGGCTTTGACTCAATGGACACAAATAACTTCACAAAAGTCACCTCTTTCAGAAATTTTAGTCCTGGTGCTTGAGCCAATGACACCAGGTAAGTATCTGACCCACAGATATTGCCAGGTGGTCTTGAAGTCTATCATGATTTGGCTGAACCCCTCCAGAATAGATTTTTGACCGAACAAAATGAAGTTGTTCATTTAATCACAAGTTTATACAGACAACAAAAAAAGCTTTTATCACATAAAGTGAGTACCACACAGAGTAGTACACAAAGAATTAATACTTTTGTGACCAGATCTGTCTTGGTTTTACTTTTATATGGCCTTGCATGTTATTTGCAATAACTTTAAAAATAGGTGACATATGTATATATACATACATATATTAGTGATTTCTTCATTTTATAAGTAGACATATATAATGGAACTATCTTACCTCACTCTTGAAGTATAAGAAATCCTATTGACTTCTCCATTTTGTTTCTTCATTCACTGGCCAGCTCATGGTTTGTCAAGAAGTTAAATGGCAGAAACATATTTGAGTGGAAGAAAACATGTAGGATGGGGTGTAACTCCAGGTGCACGCAGTTTGCTGATAACCACAGCAGAACTTCTTATCAATCATGCCTCATTGGAGTATAAGTTCTGAGAGCAGGACTTTGTCTTTGCATTTTTCAGTAAAGGGATCAACAGAGATTAATTGTTCATACATATTTGCTGAATGAAATCAAGCTGAACTGGAAATGTTAAGAAGTTAATAAAGATTGATTGGGACATTGAGCTTATACGTGGTGCATTGTTCCTGGCTTCTAAGAAGAGCATTCATTAAACTTTGTCCTCTGTGACATGGTTGATCATTACTCCTCTGAACCACACTCTTCTGTGTTGGCTTCTGTAAAGCTGTGCTCTTCTGGTTTCCTGTCTACCGCCCTGGCAATAGTTCTTAATCCCCTTTGGTACTTCTTCCTTTTCTACCAGGCCTCAGACAATGGCGAGCCTCACAGCTGGGTCTCCTCTCTCTGCCTGTTATCCTTAGCTTATCTGATATAGTCCTATCCCTTCGATGCTGATGACCCCCACATATGTATCTTTAGTCTGAAAGTAATAGAACTTTGGACACGGATGTCTTAGAGGTGTTTTGAAAGTGAAAACATTCTGAACAGAATATATACACTACATTTATGTTATCCAAACACATCCATTCCCCACTCAGCTCCATAGCACCAATGTCATCACCTTCCTCTAACCACCATGTTCATTTAACTAGCAACCCAAGGATCATTCTTGATTCCTCCACTTTCCTTACTATTCATTAGTAATCTA
>NW_004567102.1:12736510-12761970 GCF_000260355.1 Condylura cristata
CGAACTTGTATTGAAGTGGCTGCAGCTCACTTGCAGTGTTGTGCTTTAACCTGTTGTGCCACCAGGGAGGACCCCAAAGTTACCGTTTAAAAACAAATAAATTAAACCTGTCCTTTGCTTAAAACCTTACAGTCTTGTTGAAAACCTTCTATGACTTTTTGTACTTGGGATAAAATCCAAACTCTGCCATGTTTAAGAAGATATTGAATGATCTAACCCTTGCCTACACTAAGCTTAGCTTTTTCTACTCACCCTTCAGCCCCCTGCCAACTGCCTCCTTCTCTTCTTTATTCCTGAATTAAGCCACACTGTTTCCATCCTTGAAACAGTTTTCAGCTCCTCAAATGCCTGATTTCATCTCTTATGTCAGGTCTCAGCTCAATTTTCAGCACCTTAGACATCATGCTCCTCTTCCTCTCCCATTCTCTGCCACTGCACACTGACACAGGTTTCCATTTTACTTGTATACATTTGGCTTCTTATTTACTTGGATTCCATGCTCAAAGAGGAAAGGAACGATGTGTGCTTTGCTCTTCACAGGGCATAGTACAGCCTTTGATGGATAAAACACCTTCAATTAAACATGGAAAGAAAGTCAGGTGAGAAATGGAAAAATAGAGTGGGAGAAACAGATGGGGAGAGATAAAGAGGAGAAGAGAGGAGAGAAAGAGGAGAAAGAGGATGAGAAAGAGAAGAGAAAGAGTACTGGAGAACAGGAGGAGGATGGGAGGAAAAGGAGGAGGGAGGTGAAGGAAGAAATTCGTTAGGTCGGCATCCTCATAAAGAAAATAAATGCTTAGAATAATGGAAAAAATAAAGGCAAGGAGAAACACCTTAAATTTTCTTCCCTCCCTCTTTCTGTCCTTCTTCCCTTTGTCCCTTGATCCTTCCTCACTCTTTTCTTCTTTTTCTGGCATCTACCCTGTGTAGATGCTGTATAAGTTATTTCAGCTAATCATCTTTCATAACTCTATGAGGAAGGTTAAAAAATTCATTTTACTGGCAAGAAAAAAGAAGCTCAGCAAAGTTAAAAACTTAGCCCAAGATCTCTCAGTTGGGCTGAGTTGCGTGTGAGGTGCTTTCTGTATCCTTTCTGCTCCCCACTAGTCACTAGCTGCTTGCCTCCTCCACAGGGTCATGCACTCTGGCAGTTTCCCCCACCCCGCTCTCCCAGTGTTCATGTTTTTGATCAAATGCTATTTGAGGGCCTTCCCCGGTGGCACAATGGGTTGGAGCACAGAGCTAGGATGCCATCTACACCTGCTTCAGCATAAGTTCGATCCCAGGCCAAGGAGGTGACCCACATGGCGCGGCAGACCTCTCCTGACCTGCCCGCTGCTCCCCTCAGCAGTGTACTTTCAGTCCGCCTGTTCTGCTCCCCACTCTGTCTCTGGTGAGTCCTCTCACCCTCCCTGAAACTCTGGCCCGTACCCAGTTCTGTATGCATAAATGAATAAGTCGCTTGGAAAAAAGTGCTATTTGATGAAAAGTATATTATCAGATAACCCACCTGTACTAAAGGACCGGACTGGAATTGGGAAGCAGAGGAGCCGTCAGTCCCTCCACTAGAGGTCTCCATCACCGAGTGAAGCTGCCATTGGTTGGTGGGCTTTGAGGAAGAGGAGGGGCCAGTTTCCATGGTATGAACACAACACAACTCTGGTAGCTAACACTGCCTGCCTGTTCTCTGTGCTTCAGCTTCCAGACAAAACGTGAGTATTTTTATATTACTATATTCAGATGTTTACTGAAGTTATTATTGGTAATTAGTATTTATTAGAATTTACAAGTATTATTTATTCTTTTACATTGAGACACCTGTACATATAAGATAGAAATTTAAGGATGCACGTGAAGAAAATGTACTAAATTTTAGTTGTCACTTGTAAGCTGGTAAATTGCATTTTTTAAAAAAAATAATTTTAAGAGAAATCCTTCAATTAGTTGTACTATTTATTTTAAAAATAGTATTGAGATATAATTCATATATCATTAAAGCCATTTACATAATGTACATGACTCAGTGATTTTAATATAGTCAGAGTTGTGAAACTAACCCCCTCCACTTTCTAATTTTAAAACATTTCATCACCCCAAAAAGAAGTCCTATCGCCATTAACAGCACCTTAACCCAGACCTAGGCAATCAATAATCTACATTAAATCTGATTTGATTTGTCTCTTCTGACATTATACATAAATGGAATTATACAATCTATGGTCTTTGTGACTGTTTTTTTTCACTCAACTTATTTTTAAGGTTCATTCCTAGCATAGTATATTTAAATACTTTAATCCTTATTGTCAAATAATATTTCATTGTATGACTTCCACATTTTGATTATACATTTATCCACTAGTGGACACTTAGGCTGTTTCTACCTTTTTTTTTTTTTTTTTTTTAAAAAAAGGTTTTATTTTTACATAGAAGAATTGGGGTACTGGCCAGAGGTACAGTTGGTGAGAGGATCCACCAAAGACAGAGTGGGGAGCGGAGCAGGCAGACTGATGAAGTACACTGTTGAGGGGAGCAGCAGATGAGACAGGAGATGATTAATGCTGATATAAACATTTATGTACAAGTTTTTGTGTGAACATATATATAATTTCACTTCTCTTAGGTATACCCAAATAATAGTTACTGGTCATATGTTACCTCTATTTTTAATTTTTTAAAGGACTACAAAACTGCTTTTCAAAGTAGCTGCATCATTTTATATTCCTGTTACAGTGTATGATTTTTCCACACCTTCAGCAGCATTTCTTATTGTCTTTTTGACTCTAGTTAGTCTACTGGGTGTGAAGTGGTATCTCATTGTGCATTTGATCCTACATTTCCTCAGTGACTATGTATGTTGAATATCTTTTCATGTACTTATTAGATATGTATGTATATACTTATATATACATATTACATACATTTGTATCTATATACACAACATGTATATATACATACACTTTTTTACAAACTTCTATTTATATTTTTGTGATCATCCTTAATTGATTTTTTAATTGTTGATTTATAAAGTTCTTTATATATTCTGTATACAAGTTCCTGATGACATAGATGCTTTGTAAATATTTTCTCCAATTCTGTGATGACTTTTCACTTTATTGAAGGTATTTTTTACAGAATAATAGTTTTCAATTTTGGTAAGCTGTATTTTTATCTAACTTTTTTCTTTTGTTGCTATACTTTCAGTATTCTATTTGCCCAAGGCAATAAAGATTTATTACCATGTTTTCTTCTATGAGCTTTAGTTTTTAAAGTCTGATATCCAGGTCTGTGATCCATTTTAAGTTTTGTATATGGCATGAAATAGACAATAAACTTTATTCAATAGCTTATAAATACAGAGCTGTCTCAGTAACATTTAAAGACTATTCCCACATTGAATTTTCCTGGCATCTTTGTTGAAAAACAATTGACTGTAAGAGTTTATTTTTGTAGCGATGTAAAGACTAAAATATAAAGAATCCTGTGGAATTGCTCACTGGGAATAAAGGATTTTAGAGTTTCCCGATTGACACATCTTTTTCCAAAGTTGTTTTCTGTTATGGAATTGACCAAAATGTCAGATATGACAAAGCTCCACCAAGCTGTGGCTGCAGGGGACTGCAAGTCAGTGAAAAAGATTTTGAAGAAAGGTTTCTGTGACCCAAACTACAAGGATGTGGACTGGAATGACCGGACTCCACTTCATTGGGCTGCAATCAAAGGTCAGTGGGCAAGACCTGGGCATTCAAGTCACCAGGGAGTCATCTCTGTAGCAAGAGATGGTGCACTCTGGACCCAGATGGAACTGGCACTTACCAGCTATAGCACCTTAAGCCAGTTATTTAACATCTCTGGATATTAATGTATCCATCATTCACTATATTTGGGGGAAATATTGCTGCCTTGGATTCTTGTGGTGAGGATTCAGGAAGATAATAAGGTGTAATGTCTAGCACAGTTTTCTTGCTCTCAATTAATATTAGTCCTCTGCTCTTTTAATCTCTAACAAGAATGGGGCATTATACCTGCAGCTGTACACAGAACCCTGCCTATACCCCATGCTGAACATGGCTCAGTCAGAATTGGAGGAGGATGGTGGCAAAAATGCAGTCTATGGGCTTGTCGAGGCTGATGGCAACAGAACACCATTGAGGAACATTCAGAAAGTGCTGTGGTCAACTTTGCTGTTTAAAAATCTGTTCTGATTCCTGTTGATGACTGTGTTGGTGGAAAGTAAGATCCATTGCAGAGAACTTCGTTGAGATATTTTGCAGATATTAAAGTACCAAGTGATGGAAGCTATAAAAGCACCTTTTAGGGAACATGTACTACATGCTGGACACTTTGCTGTGTGAGGTGTGTCTCTAATTTCATTTGTACTTCACAGGGATTCCATGAAGTCAGTGGTAATATCCTTAATTTATGACTGAGGAAACCCAGCCTCAGATGTCTGAGGTGTCATAGTTAGCAAATGGTATTTATGAACCTACATCTATCTGGCTAGAAGATTATAATGACATCAAGGCACTGAAATACTTGTTTTGAAATCAGCACTAAGACAACTAAAAACTGAGTGGGCTTTACCAATGACTTGGGAGAGGAAGCAAATTTCCTAGGTGTCCTGAGTGAATGGAGAGAAGGGGAATATCCTAAGGGAACGACCAGGGGAGGGGAATGTTCCGGAAGGAGTACAAGGAATATTTGAGGGCCTCTGGCTCTGAGTGGAAGCAATGTTCAGGTGCAAAGGGTGGGTCATAGAGTCCCTGGTAAAAAGGGGAAGAAGGAAGGAGGAGGTATTGCTTAGAAACTGGAGGTGAACCAGTGGCTACTAATGTCTTCCCCTCCTTTACGGAATATAGGCTAGCCCCAGCCATAGGCTGCCAGGAACATTTATATTTTAACCTTATTTTTCCTCTTATTCCATCTAAGGGCACATGGAAGTGATGCACCTCCTGATAGAATATGGAGCTAGGCCCTGCTTGGTAACTGATGTGGGCTGGACCCCAGCTCATTTTGCAGCAGAATCTGGCCATCTGAACGTGCTCAAAACCCTCCATCTGCTTCATGCTGCCATCGATGCCCCTGACTTCTTTGGAGACACACCAAAGAGGATTGCACAGATCTACGGGCAGAAAGCCTGTGTGGCATTCCTGGAAAAGTATGGCTCATATATTTTCAGATATAGAGAAACAGGAATCTGTGATCAAGGTTTCTGTTGACTCAGTGGTCTCAGGCCAGTTAAGATGAAATATAAAAACCCAGCCAATTCTTTGATTTTTTTTTTTACTGAAATGACTAGTTTAGATATATTAAATCTATTGTCTCTAGAGTATATAAGATACAGTTACTACAATTACATATAATTTCAATAGTATGCAATTATTGTAATGTTATTTTATACCATGCAAAGATGACCTCAGGTAAAAGAGATGGGACATCAAGTTTAAACACAGGATGTGGTAAAAGATTCATAGGCCTCATTAAGATTTCTGAGCTCTTCAAAACAGCTGTGTCACATTGGCCAAATTAAATTCCCTTTCAAGCCATCAGTTCCCTCAAAGTGAAGCAGGTGAATTAGATTATCATCCATAAGATCCTTCTATCTTTTAAACTCTCCATTCTTCTGCAAATCTCATTTTCAGATACACACTATAGATAAGTTTTCTAACACCTGTCAATTTTTTCCTGTGAAAAAAAGCATACAAATAGACTTAAGTATTATAAGGATTGGAAAATAGTTATTTGTAGAAAATACCCAGGAGAACCAGTCTTAAAAATAGTGTCACTCATTGCAAACATTCAAAACCACAATTGAGATGATTTGAGAAATTAAAAGGAAGAACCCTGAGTCATGACTTGAAACTTCTTTCTTCTTCCCAGTCCTGCCATGATCCCCTACATTTGTTGCTCTCCATTCACTGTGGAACTTAACATCAGCAGACACTGTCCTCCGAACTTTTAAAAACTCTATCCTGCCACTGTGTGACATTCCTCCCTTTGCTCATTTTACCTATTCCTGGGTGGTCACAGGTATTAGAGAATATTGAGACATCTCCTTATTCCACATCTTCTTTCAATTCTAATCTATCACCTACCTGAAAATTACACTGCCTCTTCCTACTTTTTTTTTTTAAGATTTATTTATTTATGCATGCAAGATCTGGGGTATAGGCCAGTGGTGCAGGGTGGGTGGTATGACAGGTTTCACCAGAGACAAAGCAGGGAGCAGAGTAGGCAGATCTACTGAAATACACTGCTGAAGAGTGCAGTGGGCGAGACAGGAGAGGTCTGCTGTGCCATGTGGGTCTGCTCCCTGTCCAGGGATCAAACTCGTGTTGCAGTGACTGCAGATAGCTTCATAGTGCTGCACTTTAACCCATAGTGCTGCACTTTAGCCACCAGGGAGGGCCCTCTTCCTACTGTTCTTAACCTTCCAATTCTTTCTCCTTCTGTAGCTATAACCCAGAATTCATAACCTTAGATCAATCTCAGTCTTCTCCATGACTGCGCTTGGGCTGCTAAAGAAAATCCCCCCAGTATGTATATGGATGATACCAGAATTTCTAAGATTTCTACTTTCAGCACAGCTCTCACAACAGCCTGACTGTCTCTACCTGTTCCAGTCACCATCATACTTCATCATGTCCCTCAGAGATCATGATTTATATTTCATAGAAAATATTGAAGTCATCTGAAAACCTCTTTCACCTACATATTACATATGATCTGTCTGTTCAGTCTTTCCTTTTTGTCCTTCATTCTGTGAAATATAAGCGCTTGATCCAATCATTCATTTCCCATTAAGACCAGTCCTTTATTCTTTATTGCATCTCTCATTCTCTCTTCTGAATTAATTTGGTTATGTTTTTCTTCTAGTTCTTCTAGTCACTCCTTTTTGGCCTGTGAACACATTAAATAAATCATATTAAATGAATGAGCAAATAGTGGCCCTTCTAATATCTACTGTCTTCTTTGCTTTACTTTTTAGATATTTAGAAGTTAATCTGTGGTATTTTCTCTACTCCTCACCTACCTTTCAAAACCTGCTTCTATAATTGGATCAAATCAGTTCTCATACCCTATTTGATACTTGTTGCTAAATCAATGACCTCTTCTCAACTCATATCTTACTGGCAACTCTTCTTTCTTGCTTTATTCAATGCTACTCTAGACTAGATCTCTTAATGCCTCTCTGGCCATTTCTCATCATGATCTTCTCTGAGCTCCTATTTCTGCATGTCTTTTAGATACTGAAACTCCTCAGGGTCCTGTCCTTTATTTTCATCTACTGACTTTCTCTGAGCAATCTCAGACCCTTCCTATGAGAGTAATGAGTAGAGGAACATGATTTATCATCCCAGAATAACTGAAGTGGAGGAGTAATTTCCCCAAATAGTGGACTTTATTTTTACCAGGAAAGTGGGTGGCTGTGCTGAGCAGGCAGAAGCAGCAAAGGACATCCACATCATGTGTAAGTCATTTCTGTGTATCATCATCTCACATAAGGAACTTCCCTTCTGACGGTCACAGGGTTGAGAAACGAAAGGAATGCTGGGCAAGGGGAAATTAATCTGGATATTGAAAGACAGCTACGGCATGGTTAATAGAAGAGGTGAAAGATGCTTAATGTGGAGGAGAGATGCCAAGTTAGAAATGTCCATATGAGGAGGTGGGAATGATAGTGGAAGGATGAGTGACCTGGCTAAGGAGAGCATTTACATTAGAAAGAAATGGAGAACAAGTCCGGTGGGTGGGTGACTATAGTGATCTGGACAAGCAGATGAGCTTGAAATCAGGGCTTGGCAATATGAAATTATTGCTCCAGAAATGTTCCTCCTAGAGTGGAAGTGCTGGGAGCGGTGCTGTGCAGATGAGATCAGAGGCACTTAGACAAAAGGCAAGGAGACCACCTGAGGGGCTTCTTCATGATTCATGTTGTAAGCAGGTGAGCTTCTGAGCTAGGCTGAAGAAGAGAGAGGATGTAGGAAAAATCAGAAGAAACCTACACAGCATTTGTCAATTTTCTGAATATCCTAGCAATCTGATGGAAGAATTCACATTTTAATACAGTATCTTGAGGCAGAAAACCTCTCATTCAACAATATACTTAAAGCCTTACTATAGGCATGACATTGAACTAGATGCTAAAAAAAATGAGAATTCAGTAGCAATGCTGGACATCAAGCAGTTCCCTTTTTAAGAAAGGAAATGCGACCCTCCCAGATGGCGCAGCAGGTTAAAGCACAGAGGAAGTAGAAAGCTACTTCCGCATGAGTTCGATCCCTGCCTGCCCCGGAGGTGACCCACATGGCGCAGCAGACCTCTCCTGACCCGCCCACTGCTCCCCTCAGCAGTGTACTTCCTAGATCTGTCTGTCCTGCTCTCCATTCTGTCTCTGGTAAGTCCTCTCACTGCCCCTGCACCTCTGGCATGTACCCCAGTTCTGTATGCACAAATAAATAAATAAATCTTGAAAAAAAAAGAAAGAAAGGAAATCCTTCTGTAAATCACACTAATACAAGATAGAAAGTCACAAGGGTAAAGTGAGCAGGGCAGAGGAGGGACAGTGAATTCTGACAAGGACATGGAACATGCTCTGATTATTAAGAGATCAATTTTAGTTTGTTGAAAGAACAGGAGCTTCAGGACAAGCAGGTTGGCCACTTTCTGAATTTACTGTGCTTTTTTGATGTTTTGCACTTAAAATCCTATTTGCCCTTCCTGACCATCATCTGTCCTCTCCAGTTCCATTTGCACTGACACTGCCTCATATTTTATTTCTGACAGTAGCTTTCACCAGTGTATAAGTATGTGACTTATTCACCTTTAACCGCGTATGCTTTTCTGTAAATAAGCACACTTCCTATGTGTGTATGATGATCTATTTACCTCTCAACCTACCTCTTTATCACTTATACCTATTCATTCATGAATGCATAAATCCATAAATTTATTCATAAGTATATCGACAAACACATAATCATGTGCAACTGTAATTTGTTTTCTTATGTTTTTGTAGCTATACAATGAACAGACATGGCTCTTCTAGTTAGAAAAATACAATCAAAAAAATTATGGAAGGAAAGCAGCTTCCCAGTAATACAACTGTAGCTCGATAAATGGGAGCACTTTAAGAATTAGCAGTGCCTTCTTCAAGCTGAGCCCATGTCTTGGATTCCATTAACATCCAACTCTGGGTATCCCATGTTTCTGAAATTAGTTTCTATAGTGTTTAAGACCTTCCTAAACATAGATTTAGAATCACATGGACTTGGCCTCCTTCCCTCTCCACCTGCTGAAATATCCTCGCTGTGTATAGAGGGCAGGAAGACAGTCCAGGCAGTCCCGTCTGGTAGTGAGAGCTGACCTCTCTCCTGCCCTAGGGCTGAGCTGGAGTGCAGGGACCACCGACTCTCCGCCAAGAAGAAGGGGCTGCTGCTGGATCAGCGGGATGAAGACTGGGATGCCAAGAAGAGGGAGCTGGAGCTGTCTCTTCCTTCCTCGAATCAAAATACGAATAAGAAAAAGAATCAGAAGCATCGAGGCCCCACTGGAGTGAGTAATACCAAGGAGAGAAGAAAGTGAATTGGTTAGAACTGCAGACCTTGGGATCTATGCTCTCCTTGCTGTGACCCCGGGGTAGCGGTGGTCAGAGAATGCTGTTTTGGCATCTCCTTACTCAGAGACCACTACCCAGGTACTTCCAGTGTCAGCTCATGACCTGCTCTTCACTTTCGCTTCTTGCCTGGACACTGCAGGCCCCACTTTTGCCTCCCTTTTGATACCTGCTGTCCACAGAATTATCAGGAGACACGAATGTCAACTGCCTGCATTTGACTTCAGTGATGAGCACTGTCACCATCTCCTAACCTCCTAAATGCAGTGATAGACCACGCAAAGTGGTGAACGAATGTTATCTCCTGGTTTCCAGTTAGTTTTTCCTTTGTGATGTAAAAAGTCTCAAGTGTACATGACCCTTTTGGCAAGGATCACTTATGCATCAGAGGAAGCATCTGGACAATAGGCCACAGAGGGAGAAATAACTGGGAACCCTAATAATCTGTTCATTTCATCCTTCATAACTAATAAGAGACAGCATAAAATAGAGAAGCATGTGAATACAGCTCAAACTTTTCAACTATTTATTTTTAGGAAATCTAAAGTCAAATCAAATCTTTTTAATGAAAATATTGCAAATCAATTGAGATGTGTTGTAAATAGAAATTATATTGGATTTTTAAAGATGGCATGAAAAAATGTCAAAAGCTCATTACTATTTAATGTTGATTACCTGTTGGATATTGGATTAAATAAAATATATTATTAACATGACTTTTGCCTCTTTCATTTTTTAAGAAATGTAGCTACTAGAATGTTTATAATTACATGTTTGACTGGTTTGTTTTTCCCCCCTTTCACAAAGCACTGCAACAGAAACCAGAAAATATTTAGAGCTCTCAGTAGGTAACTCTCTGGGTGTACTCTAACTGGCTACTCCACATTGTAGGGTTACTAATTTTTCTGCCTTAATCAATGTCTTTAGACACCTAATATCTTTATTACACATTCTTCAAATAAAGTTTATATTAATACAGGCCATGTTTAAATTGAATGTTTGAACAACTTATAGAAAAGTAGAATACCCCTGGGGTCCATTTTACAGTGCTTATCTACCCCAAGCATCAATGCTTTTTCTCTTCCAAGTGTGGTTCTTGTTTGCCAAGCTTGTACTGCTCCTTAACCAGTACAGATATTGGAAGACACTTGACTCAATTTGAGTTAAGTTTGATTCTTCTGCAAACTTGAAGTCTCAGGAGAGAATGAGAGAGTAGGGCAAAATATCAAAATTATGGAGTAGCAAGTGCTATGGTATGAATGAAAAAGTATATGGAGGTGCAGGGATCACTGACTTAGAGGAAAGATAGATAGATAGATAGATAGATAGATAGATAGATAGATAGATAGATAGATAGAACAAATGCTGGTTTCCAGTAGATAGATAGATAGATAGATAGATAGATAGATAGATAGATAGATAGATAGATAGATAGATAGATAGAACAAATTCTGGTTTCCAGTTTTGGTTCCTTATTTATAGATATGTGAAATTGTGAAATACTACCTTTATAATAATATTTCCTCTTTTGCTAATAGTATAAGGAATTACATTTCCCCCTTGGAAGAAGTCTTTGTTTAACAAGTATTTGGTGATCAGGTTTTTTTGAATTAAGTCAGCTTTGGTTTATATCTTCCTCTATGGAGTAGACAAAATGATCCTTGCATGCTGGGGTTATTGTGAGGATGAGATGAGATGATGTACATAAAATATTAGCATTAACACACTGTAGCTGTTCAGTATTACAACTAATGTATTAGTATAGAAATGAGCTCAGTTTCCCCCTGTGAATCCCAAAGTGGTCTATGTTTCTCTATGGATCAAGTAAGGGTATCCATTGTCCAGTCAGTCAGCATCACCTGTCTTCCACTGACCAGAGAGACCTGGACATAATTGCAGTTAATGAAGTGTGGTCCAGGGGTCCATTACCATATCCACAACTCCATGGCTTCAGCATCCTCCTTGAGTCCTTTCATATGTAACCTATGGAGGCTTTAGGAGAAGGAATACACTTCTTCTCCTGTGAGTTTTGTATCATAAGTGGCAACATAATAGAAACTATTTTTGTATGAAGACTGTGTTGTAATGTAGACTCTGTATTGAGAAACTTACATGAATTGTAGTTCATCGCAGGGCATACGTCCAAGGCTAGTGTCATTATCCCTTGACTGACATCATGAACTTTGAGTTCAAAGGTCAGCTTCTGAGAGGTAAAATGACTTGTTCTCATCTCCTGGCTGATGTGTGTACAGTCTTAGTCTGCCTGGACTGCATGTTGCTCTAGCCCTTCAGACAAAGGTGCCTTGGATAAGTTGCTTGGTTTCTCTAGTTCCTTATCTGTGAGCTAGGGGGAATGCCAGGTGGCTAAGCCATAGGGTTGTGGTGAGGACTAAGTGAGATAATGTCACTTGATATATGTCAAGTGACATATATGCTTGATATATGTCAAGCATTTAGTGCAATGCCCTCCAAAATCAGGGTCATTTAAACATCAATTATTGTGGTGCTTTTATTTTCACGTTCTTCAGTATGTAACAGCCTTCCAGATATGTAATGAAGAAGAATGACTGGCTTACTAACAAGGATGAGCATGGTTCCGGAATGAGAGTATGAAGACAGCATTCTCTGAGACACACCACATCCCTGAATGAAGGTGTCCACTGATTTTCTTGTCCCTGAGCTTGAGATCTAAACAGGGCAGCCACATGGCTAAGGTCACTTCCTGGCGACCATGGGCTCCGCTTCCCTTGGAGCCTGGATGAACTTCCCAGGTCTGTCCTCACCTGGACAATACAATGTTCATGTCAAAGGTCTATGTGTAACTGATAGTTGCTTGAGGGTCTGATATTTGGGGTATTTGTTTATTCTCCCACTCTCCTCCTTAGGAAGAAATTAGCTATTTATTTTTTGCACAAATAATAGGGGTGTGTCATGTTATGGAGAGGACAGTGGTAAAGGGGGAAGATCATTCTAAGACTGATTTATCCAATTATCCACTGCCCACAATTGATTAAGTGTGGGCAGTGATTTGAGACAGGATCCTTGGAATAAAGCTAGAGGTGCAAATTTTGATTTCCGAGATCACATCTAATTATATATGGAACCTGGTTGGCTACAGAACCAGGATAAAACAGCATGCTGTCCCCAGGGAATGCACACCAGAAACCTGACTTGAACTCTTGAATTTAGATGCTCACATTTATTAGAACTATACATTTTGGACATATACAAGCTTGAACACACTAAGGAAATTATGAGGAATAACTTTTTTTTTTTATCACTGGAAAGATCTAAAACAAGCAAACTCTTCCCTTCTTCCCTTTCTTTCTTTCTTTCTTTTTGTTATTCATCAACTATGGTCTTTTATTCTATGCCTACCACTATGCTTAGTTCTGAGAATCAAAAGATGAATAAGGTCTGAATAAGTTATACATTCCTGAGAGTATTTTATTTAGCTTTGAACACCTGTTGCCCAAAAATATAATTATGAATGTTTGCTGAGAAAAAATCAAGCAAGTCACCATTAAAACCCTGGCAAAACGACACAAAACAAACAAAAACTGGCAAATGAAGTTATCTTGGTTTTATAGATTAAAATGGAGGGTGTTATGACTTGAATCGTGTGCCCTCAAATGTGCTGAAGTCCTAATCCTAGCACTTCAGAATGGGATCTAATATGCAAATAGGATTATTACAGATATAATTGATTTAGATAAGGTCACCTGGGGGAAGAGAAGGTCTCTACTCTATTATCACTGGTATCCTTAAAAAGAGAGACACACAATCAGAGGACAATCTGAGAGACAGACATAGTGGGGGAGACATCTCTTCTGAGCTAAGGAAGGAGGCCCAGAAAAGATCCTTCCCTTACAGTCCTCAGAAGGAAACCACTCTGCTGATGCCTTGATTTCAGACTTCCATCCTCCAAGTCAGGGAAACCATGCATTTCTGTATTTCTCTTAAGCCATTCAGCATCTGGTACTTTATTATGACAGCCTCAGTAAACTAATAAATACTCAGTTAAATGAAATCTAGTAAATGACTATTTAGGAGTTAATCTAATATGTCAACTCAATTGTATCCAGATGTCCAGATAACAAGATACATATTTCTGGGTGGATATTAAGTGTACTCAGTAAAGTAGCTCGTCCTCCCCAGTATGGTGGTTAGCATCACTGAGTAGAATGAAAGGTGAAAGGAGGAAGAATTTACTTTCTGTTTTTAACTTCCTAGTTGCCTGATTCAGTTGGGATATTGGATTTCTCTTGCCCTTAGACTAGAATTTTCACCACTGACTCTCTGCTTCTCAGGTCTCCTCTGGTTTGTAGGCCTTTGCGCAGCTGGAATTGTACACCAGCTTTCCTGACAACACATCATAGCTTCCACAGTTGCACAAGCCATGCATATTCATGCGTATACACAAATATACTCATGCATATTTCCCTGGAGAACACTAATACAGTACTGATCCCAGAATGAGAATGAGAAAATTCTCTGGCTAGTCATAGTCAAGTTTTTGAGTTTAATTATCTCTCATCTTGGAAGAGTTTAACAAATGTTTCTGAATGGCACTGTTGAGCACCAGGGATTTTGAAAAGCAGAATCAAGATTATAATCCAAAGCTGGTGACTTTATTTCAGAGGTATTTCCAATGTATCAAGAAGATAAATAACATTGTGTGTTTTCATTGCCCTTATCATAAGTGTTAGTTTTATGTTGTCCAATGATTATTTTAACTACATGGAAATCTGGTTTTGGCCAGGGAAAATATTTCTACCTTATTTTAAAAAGTCAGAGTAGATTCTAAGACTACACCACAGCACAGAGCATTGAGGGTGTGCCTCCATGAAATCAAAACAACTAGTTGGAAACATGCAATTTCAGTGAGTAAACTTTTTGTGAACTCGGTGGAATTTATTTTTTAACAGCACAAATTACTTGGCATTGCTTGAGAGAGAAAGTTCCAATAGTTTGATTGCAGCCAAAAACATTGTTGAAGTTTTTTCTTACAAGTGTTCTGACTTTCATCCTTGAGTTTATGAATTAAGGCCAAGATTTTGTTTTCTGTTTCTGTTTTGTAGATGCTATTGGTAGGCAATGTTCCCCAAAAGCCCTGCGGAGAGACACTTGGGTACAGAAAAATAAAAGCCTCTAACCAAAAAAATAAACCAATAAATCCCATATTTCACAATGGAATATCTTATCATGTTTAAAGTGAATTTAAGATCCATTTTTTTTTTTTATTACTGCAACTTTGACTTAGGACACTATCTTGACTCTTAAATGTGATGTTTTTGTTTTTTTTTTTTTTAACAAATCACAGTCAATTTAAATCCAGAATACATAAAATGTATGTAAAGGAAATCCATTGAAAACAACATTTTTAATAACTCCAAATTATATGAAATACTTATTAGATAAATATAATAATATTATTAAAAAGATCTCTGGCTAAAAACTATTAAGCTAATTAAAAATATCAAAGAAGATCTAAATAAATGAAGACATAAAAATGTTCCCTGTTGAAGTATTTGACTATTCCCAAACTGTGCTATTAACTCAAAGAAATTCCAATAAAATCCTCATCAAATTTTATTTGGTAGAAATTGTTGACAACTGATTCAAAAACTTGGAAGGAAAGGTGAACAATTTAGAAAAAGAGGAACAATGTGGCAGGATTTCTACTACCTGGTTTCAAGGCTTGTAGAAATCAAGACAGGGTCAGATATTTGTAGACAAGAAACAAGCAAAACAAAGCAAATAAACAAAAAGCCAGGCACATTGAAGAATGGAACAAAATAGTAAGTAGAGAAATAAAACATAAAATCACAGACATGTAATGAATAGATTTTTGGTAAATGTGTGAAAAGAATTCATTGAAGGAATTAGGTAAATGGTACCTATATATCCAAAAAAGAATCTTGAGTCATACCTTGCACTAAATACAAAATGCAATGTAAAAACAATGTATGGAGGCCCTCCCTGGTGGCACAGTGGGTTAAAGCACAGCACTAAGAAACTAAAGCCACTTCACATTACTTTGATCCCCTCCCCAGAGGTGACCGACATGGCATGGCAGACCTCTCTGACCCATCTGCTGTTCCCCTCAGCAGTGTACCTCATCAGTGGGCCTGTTCTGCTCCCCACTCTGTCTCTGGCGAACCCTCTCACTATCTGTACCTCTGGCCTGTACCCCAGTTCTGTATGCATGAATAAATCTTAAAAAAAAAAAAGAATGTATTGATGAATGACAGATCTGAGAATAAATCGTGAAAGTTTGCCATTTCTCTTGCAAAGAAAAAGAGAAAGTGTGATTTTGGGTTAGGCAAAGACACCTTAGGTGTGATTTTAAAGGCATGATTTATAATAGAAGGTATAAGAACTTCTGCTATTCAAAAGATAAATGTTACAGTGCTAACAAGCACAGAAAATGAACTATGGTTCCATTATACTCTGGTGTGTAGACTGGGATCAGGACCCTGTGTGGAGTAGAAAGAGCCAGATCAATACAAGCAATTGTACAGCTTGAACTTGCTCAGTTTCATTAATCTTCCTTGTCAGTTTCCTTCTTTGTAAACAGTGAAAATGATGCCTGCATTTTAGGCCTAAATGTAAAAGTACATGGCACCTATCATTAGGAAATTAAAGTTATTATTGTTCTGAGTCAAAAGAAACTTAAAAATTTATTTAACCTAATGTCTTGTTTAAGGTCAAAAGCTGGCAGGCTGTTGTGCTACCAGGAATAATTATTGTCTCAGTCCAAAGGTCTCCAGGCAGGCTAATCCTCTCTGACTTGGGGGAGATCTGGCCTTTTCATCTAGTTAAGACTTTTACTGATTGTATGAGTTCCACTGATATTATACAGAGCAACTTGCTTTGGAGCAGTGTATTGATTTAAATGTTAATCTCCTTCAAAAACACACTTATAGAAACATCCGGAACAATGTTTGACCAACAGTTGCCCAATCTGTTGCATATTGACACATGAATTTAAGCATTACCTGGGTTAATAGGAAAGGTGATAACTGGAGATGTTGTTTAAAAGGGGGTTAAGCAACCTAAATTAAGTCAAAATAAAACCTAAATGAAGCCAAAACTGTGGAGGTGGGACATTCCAGATGGAATGAGTAACAAATATAAAACCCTGTACCTCGGACAAGACTGTGCTATGGCTGGAACACAAAGTGGGTAGCCGGTAGGTTAGAAGTGGGAGGAGTGGACATTTATTTTAAGGGTAATGGGAAACCAAACTGGAGAGTTCTAACTACACAAGTCTCTGGTTACTGTGCTAAGAACATGGCTTCCAGTCGTATTCTGGTTGGAGAGAATGGTGGCTTAGGCTGCAGTGGTTGCAATGAAAGTGGCCAGATCAGACATATATTGGAGGGAGAGCAACAAACCCAATTTTTAGGGGGACAGAAAAATTAATGGACACATTAGCAGTAAAGAGACTCAGGGTGTACCCCACCCACCCCTTCACAGACCTCCACTAATTGACGACAATTCATAGAGGGCAACCTTTGCTGGTTGGCCACTGTCAGCTGATTGGTTCTTGGAATGATTGTGAAAGTGCTAGCTCTTCTGGAAACTTACTCTTGCTTTAGTCATCTTTCTATGCTTCTGCCCTTTTGCAGAGAAGCCATCTCTGTATATGTTACCATCACTCTATCTTGGTAGCTGTTTATATGTGTCCAAAATACAATACTTACGTGAACATTTTAATCACATATATACCCCTAAAATCTACATCCTGGTTAAGATGATAACATTCCCAGGGCGCAAGAAGTTTTCCACATACCCCTCTTTAATCATGCTGTACCATCCCTATGCTCTCTAACCTCTGCTCTGATTTCTGTCACCATAAATTGACTTGGCCTATTCTTGAACTTCATAAAATCATTACTATGTATTATTTTGTGTCTGAATTCCTTCACTCAATATAGCATATTTGAGATTCATCTATATTTTTGACTATATCAGCTATTATATATAATTTGTGTATTCACCACTTTATGATCATTTGTGTTGCTTCTAGTTTAAGGTCATCAGTATATCAAACTGTAATGGGCATTATTTCCAATACAGAAGTTGAGAATCAGCCTACCTATTCACCTATAGTTGAAAAAATGTGGTATTTACACACAACAGAATATAATTTGGCCCTAAAAAAGAAGGAAATACTGTATATGTTACAATATGGATGAACCTGGGGGAAGCTATTCTAAGTGAAATAAGTCAGAAACAGAAAGACAAATACACGAGTCCACTTAAAAGAGGCAACCAGGGGCCCTCCCTGGCGCAAGGGGTTAAAGCACAGCACTAATGAAGCTAAAATCACTTTCGCAAGAGTTCTATCCCCTGTCCAAGAGGTGACCCACATGGTGTGGTGGACCTCTCCTGACCCGCCCGCTGCTCCCCTCAGCAGTGTGCTTCATCCTTCTGCCTGTCCTGCTCCCCACTCTTCTCTGGTGAAGCCTCTCACCGCCCCTGCACCTCAGGCTTATACCCGAGTTCTGTGTGCATAAATAAATAAATCTTACAAAAAGAAGAAAAAAAAAAAGAGGCAACCAGATCCTCCCTGGTTTAAAGCTCAGCACTGCAAGAGAGCCACAACTGCTTCAGTGCGAGTTCAAATCCTCAGCTGGGGAGGTGACCCACAGGTGAGGCAGACCTATTTTGCCTGGCCCGCTGCTCCCCTCAGCAGTGTACTTTGTCAGTCTGCCTGTTCTGCACCCCATTCTGTCTTTGGTGAGCCCTCTCACCACCCCTATACCTCTGGCCTGTACCATAGTTTTGTAGAAATGAATAAATAAAATTGTTAAAAAAAAAAAAAAAAGAGGCAACCAAAATAACCAAACTCATAGAAGTAGGGTAGAACAGTAGTTATAGGATTTAGGGTGAGGGGAATTGCTACTCAATAGGATTAAAGTCTCAGTTATGCAAGATTGACAAATCTACATATTTGCTATATATCACGTCTATCGTTAATACCATATTGTACTCTTAAAATGAAAGGGTAGATCTAGTGTTTAGAATATTCAATTGCCTTTATTATAATAACAAACTGCAATAGGCCCTCTCTGGTGATGCAGTGGGTTAAAGCACAGCACTAAGAAGCTAAAGCTACTTCAGCATGAGTTTGATCCCTGCCCCAGAGGTGATCCTCATAGCACAGTAGACCTCTCCTGGCCTGCCGGATGCTCCCCTCAGCAGTGTACTTTGTCGATCATCCTGTATTGCTCCCCACTCTGTCTCTGGTGAATGCTCTCACTGCCCCTGCACCTCTGGCCTGTACCCAAGTTCTGTACGCATAAATAAATAACTCTAAAAAAAAACTGCAATAAACATTGGGTACATAACTTTTAACGTATACCTATTTTCATTTCCTTTTAGTAAATACCCAGGAGGTGAGATTGCTTGGTCACAGGGAAGATGTTTGTTAAACTTTTTGTTTTTCATTTAGTTCTGATGTATGAGAAAATACACGAGCATTTAGTTAAGCATACCTAAACTTCATCATCAGAACTTAGAACGAAAACATCACATGGTAATAGCATGAGGATAAGAATAATGATTAAGAGGAGGAAAGCACTTCTTGGTGAGGGGGAGTACTTACCATGTGCATCTGTATTTTCACTCATTACACCCTTGCACTAACACTGAGAGGTAGATATTACTATCCTCATTTTACACTTGAAGAAACTGTGCATCATAGACATCAATAAGCATTGAGTATGGGTCATAGACATCAATTAGTATTAAGTAGTTCACTCCATTCCATATTCATAAAGCCCATGATCTTTCCACTAATGTGATAACCACATAGAGGAAGTCATTGTGGATATCACCTCTTACATTTATGATGTAACACCTCCAGTTTTTGTGGGGGCTGCTTGAACTGTTGTGAAACTCTTTGAATCTTCCTGGTATCCAGCTGTGCCGCGCCAGCACGACAGCAGAGATGGTCTGAGCGAAGGACGTCAGGATTAAAGCACACACACTTCTTGGTCAGCAAGCAAAGGCGCACTCTATTCTTCTCTCCTTCCCTATTTATCCCCTTCAGCCTGGAGCCTGGGGCTGGGGGTAGGCGGAAGCTCTCAGCAAGTGCATCAATAACATGCAACAATAACATGGGGGTCAAAGAACACAAGGTAGCAAACACAAGGCAGGAACACTTCCTGCCTCCTGTTTTTCTGTTCCAGCACCCATGGCTCATTCTTTGTTTCCACACAACAGTGTGCATATGATTCTGTGGGGGAGGTGGGGAGGTCTGTCCAGGCAAAGGACCCAACAAGCTGGCTTGGTCACTGCTCACGGTTTACGAAGTGTTGACCTCAATCTGCCCAAAGGCAGGGTCATGTTGACTAGTCATTTGTCCTTCTCTTCCCCTCTCCACTAAATCTCCCCACAACCTTCTCTTCCCTTCCCTTCTCCCTGTCATCTTTGTGCCACCCTTCACCATCACCACCATCTCCCCCACTACACCCAATACAACTAACCTAAAGCTAAATTTATGCAGCCTTGAATCCACTTTTCTTGGCTAGAAGGAGAATCTTTCCCCAAAATTACTTATTTACTTGCCAACATATTTTGGTGTTTTTATGGAGACTTGTGCCCAAATTACTTTTTATAGTGGAAGTGTTTGACTCAAAGGCCTTGTTTTCATGAAGTCATTGTGGAGTCCCAGTCCTCCTTGTTCCCCGGGATATTGTCTTGGTGCCCAGAATTCCTGCTTGTCGGCTAGCTCAGTGAGAGCAGGGACCCTCTTACCAAGGCAAAAGTCCTGGCATGGGGAACACACTAGGAAACCAGTATCAGTATCTGCTGAAAACAGGGACCAGCTGTTAGAACAGCGATAATACGTTTAGATTGGCAGAAATAATGGAGCCCCACCCAGGCTATAGCCCTGATCATTCCACCATTGTTCACACCCCCAATAACTTCTTCCCCCCCCCCACATGTATACTCCCTACATAAGTCCCCCACCTTTGTGCTTGCTGCTAGTAAAAATGATTGGGGGCTGCACATTACTTCGGTGTAGCCCCTCTAGGTGTCTCATTACTTCACATGGACCTTGAATAATCTCTCTTATCCTGCGCACACCTCTTATCCCAATGCTGCCAACCCATGAGGCAATAGTCATCCTATGCCAGGAAATATATTACTGTTGAGAACAGACATATGATTGATTTGGGTGCCTTTCTTCTATTTGATAAAAGTTTCAAATAAATATTTCAAGAAAACTAGATCTTCTATGCCTCCACTCTACCTTATTTTCTCCTACAAATATATAATTCTAATTAAGATAATTAGCAACCATTCTGAGTCCTGAGTTTTCAACAGTCAAATCCTGTCTAATAAAAATAACCTACATTTGGGCCCTCCCTGGTGGCGCAGCGGGTTAAAGCACAGCACTAAGAAGCTAAAGCCACTTCAGCATGAGTTGGAACCGGCCTGCCCTGGAGGTGACCCATATGGCGCTGCAGACCTCTCCTGCTCCCCTCAGCAGTGTACTTCGTCAATCTGCCTGTTCCGCTTCCCATTCTGAATCCTCTCACCGCCCCTGTACCTCTGGCCTGTACCCCAGTTTTGTATGTACAAATAAATAAATCTTAAAAAAAGAAAAATAACCTACAGTTTGGTAGTATTTCAAGTCATTTCTGATGTCGTTTTTGGAGTTGGTGGATTTGGATTGCGGGGTTCCGTTCACTCTGCGAAAGAGCTCCCCTTTCAGTAGCACACGATGAGTTCCCCAGGCGAGTTTCTCCAGGAGACAGAGACTCTAGTTAGATTTGAAGAGCAGGTTTATTAAGGAAAAGGACAGAGGAGTAAAGGACACTCACATAGGCACAAGCAGGCAGGAAGACCTTCCTGAAAGGGACAAGCTTGCTGAGAGACCTACATGGCTGTAGGCAGATAGCCTTAGGAGAGTGGCCTCCACTGAGGGGGGGGGGGGAGGAGGGGTCAGTGATGACATGCCCCTTCATGATGCAGGTCATGGGTAGGCAGGAGGCTGCTGCCCTGCAGAGGGAGAGAGTGGGTGAAAAGGAGCACCTGCATAGTCACAGGTGGGCAGAGGACTGCTGCCCTGGCCAGTGCATGCAGCTGCGCTGATACAGACATCTTTTCTTTGGGAGGGGCTCACTCCTTGTGTGTCTAGGTTTGTTGTTGACTTTGGATAGCATCTGAAAGGGACAGGAGATCCCACAATGGGCTCAATTTCCATATATTTATCTCTTTTTAGGTCAGACTGCTGTGTTACAGCAGTCTGCTACCTTTATAGATCTTATGCCTGGTAATCTAGGCATTGGGGCCTAAGGATCTTGGTTATTGTGGCTGTGTCAATGGCTATGCTAATCCCTTCGACCCCCAATTCCCAGTGAGTCAAATTGTGATGCCTTCTTTTTTCATCTTTCCATATATTTTAAGTTAATCTTAAAACCCTTTGAGGTAAATCAAGCAAAAATAATAGAAAAATGGTCCTTCAAATGGGACCTTGGTAATTTAAGAAGCTGGGGGTTGAATAGGTCCTCAAGAGTAGAGGTAAGCAAATTTCACTTATTTTGTCACCCCAAAAGCATGGGTAAAATCACATGTTCTTCCTATTTGCAAAGATGCACTTTAAAAATTGAACTAAATTTGTACTAATTTTAAAATGTCTATTAGCTATAAATTCAGGTTACATTGATTTCCAATCTGTGTGGGCTGGAATTTCCCTGAAATTTAAGACAAAGATTTCTGTGAAACCAAAGCTGTCTTGCCCTATTTACAAGAAAGTGAGCGCCCTCTGGTGGTCTGTAAAAAGTCCTATAAAGGCAGATTCCAATGACAACGCACAGAGCTTCACTTAAAGGTACATGCTAAACTTACTGAATTATGGAAGCAAATAAAATCTTACAATTAGGTAGTAAGTTTATGCATGACATCATAGAATCTTATAATTTGAGATATTGCACTAAGCGCCTACTATGGCCTGTGAATATAATACAATTTGTTGATCTATTTGTTCACCCATTTCTACTTTGCAGTCTAATAAAACGCTGGTGAGTGATACCTCCCATTGATATTCACTTCTGTTAAGTTCCATGAAGGCAAGGACAGTGGCCGTCTGTTTATGGGCTGTTTCCTCAAAGACTAACACCATACCAACCACAGGATTCAGTCAATAAAAATGTTATAGATGAATGCATGGAAAATGAGTGCATGAACACAATAAGTCAGCCTGGCTAATCAACTGAGAATGGAGATTGCCCTGGGAAAAGAACCATGTCATTAAACTAATTTTTCTTTTTTATCTTTCAGGTCTGGGTACTACATATAATGCCTTTAAGCTAATCCTTTTAGAAGATGAGGACAACAATCCCATCTTCTATTATGAGAATATCAAATGAAATAGCTGCATAAAGCATTTTTCAAAGTGTCTACCAGATAAGTTGACCTAATAATTCATCTAGTTGTTTTCACAAAATTGCTATTATTTGAATAGGAAAAATGCCATTCAAGGTGTGGAACTTAGAGGATTAGCAAACTATTCTAGAAATTCAACTGAGAAAACAACATGTGGCTAGTTTTCCTCCTTTTCTGTTATGTTGAATGATCCAGCCAGTGGATCATACCATATCAGTGACTGATACTGTGTACATGTGTGCAAAACCCGTACCATGTAGGGTACATGGTATTGCTTTGGAAAGTGGCTGCCACTGTAATCTTTCAAGTCCCACCATCAGTAACAGATGAACTTATGCATAGACCTTCTGCCAATTCAGAAATCCTTCTTAACTAATCTATTTATACTTTGACCTATTACCCCTAGAATTTCCACTCCTAAAGGCCCTCCATTACCTTGTCCTGTTGCTAACTCCCATTCCTATTGAAATGTCAGATCATGCAATTGGGTCTGAACAGAGGTGCTCTACCAAAAACTATTTTTTAGATTTCAAAAGAAAAGTGGGGAAACAGTGGTGGTGCAAGTATTTAAGTCTCAGCATAATGTATCTATTGGCAGTCCCTGTAGCACGAGGTCCATCCCTAGTCAGGGAGGTGGCTCATATGGCGCAGATCTCTCCTGTCTCCCCCACTGCTCCCCTCAGCAGTGTATTTCAGTCAATCTGCCTGTTCTGTCCTCACTCTGTCTCTGGTGAATCCTCTTACCCTCTACCCTACACACTTCCAAACCTAGTTCTTGGACACATACATAAATATTTTTAAAAAATGGAATTACAGTTCTCAGTTGTTTTCTAAGAGGGTTGAGCCTCTTACTCTCTGGATCAAGTTACATGTGTGACTTACCATCATCTTGCTTCCATTAAATAACCTCAAAATGAATGAGTCTCAAGGACAAAAAGTATATATCCTCAAACCAAGCCTAATCCATTCTATCTCCAACTTCAGCTCTTTCTGAAGAATTGCATCTGTCCATGTTTGCTTCAGTCCCTGCTTGGAGCTTTGGCATTATTCTCTCTAAACTGTTTCCATCCTTAAAATACCTTAGCTCCTGTGCCTTCCCTGGTGGCACAGCAGGTTAAAGCACAGCACTGTACCCCAGTTCTACATGAATAAATAAATAAATCTTTTGAAAATACTTAGATTCCAACAGTCCTCAGATGACCAGGAAGACCTTTGTACCTAACAATGAAGTATTCTTTTTGCAATTTAATGTTTCCTTATACCCTAATGTCAAGGATAATAGTGTTGAAATAAACTTCTAGGTCCAAAGTGGAATCCATCCTGCCTGGAATCCAATGAAATTTTGTGTTCTTCTAAGTGGTCTGTTTGATCAGAAACACAGCATTAATCCAGTCAACCCATTCCCAAACTTCAAGGCCAACTCTGGGCTCTCCACTAATTTTTTTTCCCTTGATCTTTCTAAATAAGGTCACTTATGCAACTGTAGCCAACTCTGTCTTGTTCTTCATTGCCATTTCAGACTCTTCTCCACAATCCCTTAGGAAGAGTACTCCCCTGCTTGTGAAGCTCTGTGGCCCCCCAACCCATGGATGGCATTAAATATGGGGATCAAAGTCATTACTATATAGTTTTAGTTTTGTCCTTGGGAGTAATAATAATAAAAAAAAATCTTTAGAATTACATTTCCTTTTGAGAAGGACCTATCCCAATTTTCTTCTCTTTAATGGATGAGACCATATATTTTGTTTTCCCTCCAGATCCTATGATCCATGTTGGTGCTTTAGGAGAAATCACTCTTGTAATTAATATACTTTACAGGCTTTTCCTGAAATCAGGGGTTAATCTTATAGCTCACAGCTTCAAGTTTCTTTAATTTTAGCTTTTGAAGTCTGAGTCTGTTTCCATTTTAAGTACTCTGGGACAGTTCAGCAAGTAGATCAGGCTGACAAAAAAGCTCCAATCTGATCATTCTCCACATCATGAGAGATGGATGATGTTAGCATGCACTCTGAGGGACATTCTGCAACCCTCAAACTTGCACCCTCTACAGGGATACAGTCATCCATATATACCAAGACCAAGCATGAGGGAATTTCAATAGGGTTAAAGTATAGAGAGAGGAGAAAGGATAATAGTTTCCTTATAGAACACCCAAAGTTACCTATCCCTTTGTGGGTCCAGCCAAATAGGGTTTGGCCCAACTTAGGGCTGCTGAAACCTGACAGCTTGCCACAAGTCTAAGGCACTTTCTGTGGGGTATATAAGAAAGGGATGAAAGGGGCCAGGCAAGTCTTGGATGAAAGGAGCACACTCAAAATACAAATACATGTAGTGGCTGCTCTGTAAACCTCCCCAAGTGTCTCTCACCCACATGTCTCTTTCAGGCCTCTGTATGTTTCTCCCCCCTATATCTCCTGCAAGTCCCTCAACCCCCCCCCCC
>NW_004567102.1:12762070-12775749 GCF_000260355.1 Condylura cristata
GCTGCATGTACATGGGGAACATGGTAACTCCCCAGAGCACCCACATGTGCCAGTTGCCACGACCGAAGTGACATGCGCCCCCCCCCCCCCCCCCCCCGGTGCCAGTCTAAAGCTGAGAAGTAAGCACCTTCTCCACAGGTCTTTCCTGGAACCCACCTGCCTTCGGGGTTGCATAGCTTCTCCTGGCTGCTCAGCTCCTCTCCTTGTTCCCAGTAGCTAGTCCAAGATGGCTGCATGTACATGGGGAACATGGTAACTCCCCACTCTGTGGAGGTGTCTCTGTTCCAATTATGTTTCCTTAGGGGAGAAAAACCAGGGCCTTCCATGGTGGTGCAATGGGTTAGGACGCAGCACTGCAAGCTAGCCATAGCCACCTCAGTGCAAGCTTGATCCCCTGCCCAGAGGTGACTCACATGGCTCAGCAAACCTCTCCTGTCTCTCCCGCTGCTCCCCTCAGCAGTGTACTTTGTCGATCATCCTGTATTGCTCCCCACTCTGTCACTGGTGAATCCTCTCACCGCCCCTGCACCTCTGGCCTGTACCCCAGTTCTGTATGCATAAATAAATAAGTCTTAAAAAAAAATCTACTGAATCCATACCTGGACATGGAGAGTATTTTGTCAAGGACCTCAGTGCCCAAGGAAGTAAAAGGTCTCTGCTTGGCTCTTCAGCGGGGCCTCTGGTATTGGTTGTGATATAGCCCAAGATAAACTGTTTGCAAAAGTCAGTGAATCTCACATTTTCTCACATAAGATTCACCACCCTTCATGTTCCTTAAAATGCAAGTTTTTCAAGCCACACCCTAGGGAGGCTGTTCTTGGAGGTGAAAAACCTAAGATTGCTCTATGATCTTCTGTTTTGTTTATATATATATACACAAAAAAGGAACCAGGAGGGAGCAATAGAACAAAAGCTTCATTTAATCAGAGTGGAAACATCTAGTTAACCTAAATTCTGTTGCACTCTGCATATCAGAAATGCAGGGCTGCTTAATAGAAATGTGGATTCCTGGCACATTGCCCCTTCCTCCTGCCCCCCAACTTGAATCAGAATTTCCTAGCTCCAGTCCAGAAATCTGTACAAGCTTTCTAGGGGATTTTGAGAGACTCTCTAGTTAGGCAATATTTGTCAAGAGGTTAATTTCCTTAGACAGTTGAAGTTAGAGCTGGTTGGTATAGCACAGGGGGGCCTGTACGCTGCAGTTTGCTGATGGAGGCCACCCTTGGGGTGCTGGGGCCAGTCCCAAGTGAAGTCACTGATGCTCATGTGGTATTTTGGGATCATTGGCCAGGAGTTGTGTGACACTGGCAGGTTTTTGCACCTCAGTTTCTTAATCTGTAAAATGGGGATAATAGTGGAATTTATTTCCTAGAATTGTGTGGATGAGTGGGTTAGTCATTCTTTAGGCCCTTAAAAGGGTGCACAAGAAGAACTTTGTACACATCAATTACTACTGCCACCTTGCTAAAATTGTTATCATTATCTCAGTCTCCACCCTCTGCAGTGTCAGTTACCTCAAACCTAGGGGCTAACAAGCTATGACCCTTTACCCGTTTTTGTAACAGCTTTACTGGAATGCTGCCATGCTCATGCCTGAAGTTATTGTCTTTGGCTGGGCGCTTGCTCCTCCAGCAGAGTCCAATAGCTGCACCAGGGACCCCGTGGCCCACAGAGTCTGAAATTCTTTCTCTTTCACCATTTAGTTTATTTTTCCTATTTTCTTCATTGAGATAAATTGGGGTTACACCATTGTGTTTGTTTTAGGGGTTAGAGGTTCAAACCTTTACAAGTGTATGTTTCCACAACATGAATGCCACTAAAGCCCCCATAATCCTTGACTCTGCTCCATTGGGCCTTCTCTCTCCCCGCCTCCCGCTCACCACCCTCCCCTTCTGGTTGGTTGCCTCAGTGTTGCAGTCAGATTTCAAAGGTTTGTTACTGATTTGGCTTTGTTTGCCCCTTTGTTTTTCTTCTCTTTGTTTCCCCACCTAGCTTATTTTTCTTTCTCTTTCTGATTTATTTGCTTAGCATTATCCCCTTAAATTTCATTCACATTGTTGCAAATGGCAAGAGCTATCTTTTCATAGCTGAGCAGTATTCCAGTGTGTGAGCCACACCCCACATTTTTCTGACCCACTCCTCTGTCCTTGAGCACTTGGGTTGTTTCCATATGGGCTGCAAGGAACATAGGAGTACACATTTTCTTTCAAATTAGTGCTTTTGCCTTCTTTGGACAGAGACTTAGGAATAGAGTGGCTGGGTATATCTATTTTTTTATGTTTTGAGGAACATCCATATTGTTTTCATAGGGGCTGGACAAGTCAACACTCCTTTGACTTTCTCTGGAAAAGTCAGATTTCCTTTTTTTACCACATCCTCACTGACACCTGTTTCTGTGGTTTTGTTGATCATGTTTTGTTTTGATATGGGTTATTCTCACAGGTAGGAGATGGTATCTCCTTGAGGTTTTGATTTTCATTTCCCTGATGATTAGTGATAACAAACATTTTTTTCATAGGTCTATTGGCTCTCTGCCTGGCTAACACATGGGTCCTCACTTTCCCAGTTCCATCCCAGATGTGACTACTCCCTAAGTGTATACTTATGTTTGGTATCCCTGAAAGAAACAGTCACTCTAAGATCCTGTCTGTCTGTCATCTTCTAGAATTTTCTTTCCTCTTTCCAAGGTTGTTTCACTTTGACTCTTTTTTTTCTTTTTTCAAGATTTATTTATTTATGCATACAGAACTGGGGTATAGGCCAGAGGTGCAGGGGCAGTGAGAGGATTCACCAGAGACAGAGTGGGAGCAAAACAGGCAGACTAATGAAGTACACTGCTGAGGTGGGCAGCGGGCGGGTCAGGAGACGTCTGCTGTGCCATTTGGGTCACCTCCCGGGCTGGGGATCCAACTTGCACTGAAGCAGCTGAGGCCAGCTTGCAGTGCTGAGCTTTAATCCGCTGGGCTATCACTGGGCCCCATTTTGACTCGTCAGAAAAAAGTTTCCAACACTTGTTTTAAATACTTTTGAACTTCATGAATATGTTGATGGCCTGGAAAGACAGAAACAGCAGTAGTGTCAGACATTAACTGATGGGTAAAAAGCAGAGACTTGTGGGTAAAGCAGAAGGGACAGTCATCTCCAACAAAGGTAGAAAATAGAGGAAGCAGAGCATAAGACGTATTCCTGAGAAGGACTTGATGCGAAGACTTTGTCATCCTCCTAGTTCAGTCCAGAGTAAGTTTAGGTCTTTGGGCAGAATGACAAGGAGAGATTCCCTTTTCCCAGCTGTCAGTTGTTTCTTTCTTTACAAGGCTTCTGCAACAGGTCAGCTTATAAAAATTCTTGCACAGATCAAAACAAGTTACTGCACCCAATAACTTCAAAGAAAAATATATTTTACTGGATTTCACCTACCATGATCATTAATTGCCTTACTTGCTATCCTTTACGTTGGGGCAGAGACAGAAATTAAACCATGGACCTTGCCCAGAAGAGTATATGATTTATTTTTTAACTGCAAAGTCATAAACCCTTCAAACCTAAGACTTAACATTCTAACCTTGCTCACTTGACTCCATGAGACATGAGGAAGTATCTAGGGTTGCAAATAACTGTTGACTAATTAACAACCTTAATCAAGATCATAAAGAGAGAACCACCAGTGCCAAGATTGTCTGTGAAAGAACCTATCCTCCGTTCATGAAATTGCCAATGAGCAAGGAGAGAGCTGAGCTCTGTGTTCTACCTGCCTGCCATTTGCCAGAGGCAGGGGGCCTGCTAGAAGAGCTGTAGGTTATTAAGTGCTTTCCCAGGTTTCTGGTATTTGTGCTTTACATAGATTACTTCAATGATTCCTCACACTAATCCCACAAACTAGCTACCACCATCTATTTTAGACGTGAAGAGCAGATATTCAAAATGCTACAGCTCATCAATTGGCAAATCCCTGTCCTGCTGATACCAAAGCCATCACAACAGTGTGTTCTTCAGATCAGTTTAGAAAGGAAGAGAAAGATAAAAAGCACATGTAGGAGGAAGCAGGAAAAGGCAGAGAGTATCAAACAACCCAATATTGTCTGTCTGAAACCCTAATCACTGAGATTTAGTAGATAGCAATACCAAAACAAAAATATTGACCTTTTCTGCAAAACTGAAATGGAGTCTAAAAGTCCTATTTCTAGAACTCCAGAATTCACAAGAACTTTATCGTAATTGCTTCAAATTCTGATAACAATTAAATAATACACTTAAAAAATCATTTTCCTCCTCCATCTTAGAGCCAATTATTTAAAGTGGATGTTTATTAAGTCCCTCCCCAGACATTTTTTTTTTTTAAATCATAATGACTGAAACCATTGAGTGAGTTCAAATTTTGTCTTTGTTGTTGTTTTGGCAGACACTTCCAGTGCTTAGCTAGGAGGTGGGAAGTAAGCCTCTGTGCTTCCTATTTAACAACCTCACCATCAGTGGCTGCCTGTAAACAGCAGTCACAAACCCACAGACCTCCTGACCCATTAGGAACTGCCTCCACTTTTATGACTCCTTTTTTATAGCGCAGGGAGCTCTGCTGTCAGCCTCCAGGTCTGTTCTACCTGCTTAGCTCATTTTCAGTGTAGACATGCAAGCCCCGATCCTTGAGGGTTGCTCTAAATTCTCAAATTTGCATGTCTTGTGTGTGCAAGGAGAGGATGTGCAAATATGCACAGCACTATCTACGCCAGGGTTAAAGTTTCTAATATGACAGCAGGGCAAAGTCCAAAAGTATTGATCACAAGGTGTCTACCAGGTGTCTGCTAACATCTCCTCATTCGCAACAATGGTTTCGACCAGATCCACTTGCTTTCTCTCTTTCATCTTATTTTTTGCCCATATTGCAGCCGTGTCGGTAAGTAGCGTTCTGTCCGACTGGGTTTTAAGAAAAAATAATTCTACATAGTATAATTTATTCATTTTTCTGTTTATTTATTTCCTTTCAGATTAAGCACTTTTCTGAAGAAAAATGTAAGTAAGAATCAGTGGGATTGCATAGAGGGTTTTTCTGAACTTTCTCTTTTATTCAGTAAAACTAATATTTCCCTCCCACTTTTAACAGTGAAAGATGCCTACTTCTATGAACAGAAGGATATTTCAGAAATCAATTTAGGTGAGTTCAACTTCTGCTTTATTAATGCCTTGAAATAATTAAAAACCCAGTGATATAATCTCTGAAAAGTTCTTACCTTCATAGTATCGTATTGGATAGTTTTGAGGGGAAATACTTATTGATGATCCAATAGACTTTGCAGTTTACAAAAAAATGCAAATATCAAAAATAGAAAATTTTCATCTTTCTAGTTTCCATTTTGAAAAATTGGAAAAGATGATTAGTCTGCTTGCTGAAGAATAACATGGCTATATTTAGTATGGGAAAAAGAGCCAGTCCTTCCACCGGCCTGTGTGTTCAGTATAAATTGTTTGCTCAGGACTTAGAGGTAAAGAGATTTTCATTTTGACATCTTGTCTGTATGCATTGCTTGAAGAAATCCATCAGCCTTATGTATTAAAAGGAGAAGCAAGCTGAATGATCATCTCTCTCACTTATCCTGCTTTTGAAACAAGGGAGAAGCCTGTACATTCTGAGTATTTTTGGTTAGAATTTTGTTTCAAGATCATAAATACCTAGTTTTAAAAAGCTTTCATGTCCAATTTTTTTTTTTATCTGTCAAGTCCTGTTTGTGGTAAGTGCAGTTTTCATTTTGCAGGAAGGGCAGTAGATTCCTTGTGGGGAGGGGGCTTCTGCAGCTCCCTGTGGTGGGGTTCACCTCCAGGTGTCCTGGAGGATGATGTAAAAGCTCAGTGCCATCTAGAGACCACCACATTAAAAAAAATAATATAATAGTTTATTTTTACATCCTTTTGTGCATTTTTCCATCTCAATTGCAATCTCCTTGGGCTTCCCATCACCAGATCACCCATGTGCCATCACCATAGTCCAGTGCATTTCCCTCCCCCCACTGTTTTTGATCCCATTCCCCACTCCACCAAAATATCTCTGGTATATAGCTGTTCATTATTATTATTATTATTTTCTTGCCTGGAGACTACCACATTTAACAAACCCATAGCAAAAGGTTAAATTTCTCTGACTTTGTTCCATTTACAGGGAAGGTAGACAAATTGATATTTAATTGGAAAATCTTGCAAATCACTGCTTGGCAAAGTAGAGATATTGTAGGAAAGCAAGCGAGTAAATGGGTACCAAGCCCTCAGATTCCCACCCAAGGCATCGTACTCTTTCTTTTAGAGTGAAGCAACCAAGGTGCATATGATTCTGAGTATTTTTTTAAAGATTTATTTATTTATGCTTACAGAACTGGGATACAGGCCAGAGGTGTGGTGGGTGAGAGGATTCAACAGAGTTAAGAGTGGGGAGAAAAACAGGCAGATCAACTGAAATACACTGCTGAGGGGAGCAGCGGGCATGTCAGGAGAGGTCTGTCATGCCATGTGGGTCAGTTCCCTAGTGGGGGATAGGACTCGTGCTGCAGTGGCTTTGGAGAGCTTTATAATGCAATGCTTTAACCTGATGTTCATGAAGGAGAGCCCCAATTCCGAGTATTTTAAGACTGGGTTGTGGTTAGAATTCTTTTTCCTAATCTCATATTTATTTACCTAATAAAGATAATTCTTTTATCATAGAGCTGTTTCTTACTCTTTGATTCCACTACCACCTCTGACTTGTGACCCCAATGAAAACTTTATATCATGTGGGTCTTATCTCTTTTGGGCTCATTCCAACCAACTAGCAGAACTGGATAGGTTTGCCACCTCATCAGATATTTTTTTTTTAGATTTATTTATTTATGCATACAGAACTGGGGTACAGGCCAGAGGTGTGGTGAATGAGAGGATTCACCAGAGATAGAGTGAGGAGCAGAACAGGCAGATCAACTGAAATACACTGCTGAGGGGAGCAGCGGGCAGGTCAGGAGACGTCTGCTGTGCCATGTTCATTACCCTGGGGCAGGCAGGGTGAACTCATGCAGAAGTGGCTTTAGCTTCTTAGTTCTGTGCTTTCACCGACTGCGCTATCAGGGAGGGCCCCACCTCATCAGAGTTTAATCACAAAGGGGTTGGAAAAACTTTATAAAGTGGTCATTTTTTCCCTATCCTCTGACAGGCTTCACAATGCTTATTTAATCTTTATTTTCTACCTGAAGACCTGCTGCGTTTAATCCTTATCATTTCAGCAAATGAAGTTCATCTTTCTAGGTGGTTAGGTTCAAGAACTTCAAAGTGGCCCTGAACGCTGACCTTTCTCACACTTCATGCAAAACCTGTCAGCAAATGCTATCAATGCTGCCAATCATCTTATATCACAACCTACAACCTTTCAGAGCTTTCCCTTCTAACCTGTTGTTATTCCCTTGTCCCTGGCCTGACCCTTGTAGATGCTTGAAACTGCTCTTCCCCTTCTACCCTCTTTCCAATGCCATGAAGCCCCTTCTCTGATCCTACATTTTAAAATCTCATCCAACAGATAATAAAGGGCCTTGATTCTCAAAGTATGGTCCACGGGCTAATAATATTACTTGTACCCTAACATCTATGACAGAAAGGCAGCTTGTTGGCCCCCAAATCACATCTATAGAATCTCATCTCTACTTTGACACCCCAGGTGATTCTTGTTCATATTCCTCTGCCCTGTTTTTCAATGCTTTCCCCCTTACTTGAGCTCTTCAGGCACCCTGGCCTCATAGCTATTCCTCTACAAAAGTGAGTCTTCATGTGTGCCCTCGCCCAACCTAGCAGCATCAGCATCACCGGGGAGGTTGTGAGGAGAAAATCCTCAGACCCCACCCCAGACTTACTGAATCAGAAACCCTGGGGATAGGGCTCAGCAATCTGTTTAACAATCCCTTCCAGAGATTCTGATACTCATATTTGGGAAGCACTGTTCTGAGTCAGCAGTGCTTTCCTGCTCAGAGCCTTTCTATTTGCTGACATCTCTGTCTTCTGTACTCTTCCCTCATGTACTCACTTCATCCTATGTCTGCTTAAATGACACCTCCTCAAGGAAACCTTCCCTGAGGTTAAAACAGCAACACCCCCACCTCAGCATTATTTTCTCCCATGCTAATATTTTTTAATATTTATTTATTTATGCTTACCGAACTGGGGTACAGACCAGAGGTGTAGTGGGTGAGAGGATTCACCAGAGACAGAGTGGGGAGCAAAACAGGCAGATCGACAAAGTACACTGCTGAAGGGAGCAACGGATGGGTGCATTTGAATGCATTGTTTTAGTCTCTGCTACATCTTCAGAACAGTGCTTTGGACATATTAGGTACTAAGTATATGCTAGGAAAATAACTGGGCAGTTATAATATCTGGGCAGTCCTGCAGATCAGGACTTGCTTTACATGGATATTTCTTTGGAAGCATTTTTCTTAGGGCAAGCTCTTAACCTCTTGTGATTCCATTCATGCTGACCTGACATTGAGGTCAATGTCCAAGTGAGCTTGTTTCCAACCCTTCTCCCATCACCATCACGACTCCTGCCCAGGTGTCAGGAAATGAGCACATGTGCTCAGGTTAAGCCTTGGCAAAATTGTGAATGGACTGTCTATTGAAGCCCTATTAAAAGACAATTTAAAACCTGGGTTCTGTTAATAGTGGGGCAGTGGTCTTCCTGCTGCTTGTTTAATTGTGCCCTTACCATATGACAAGTTTAGGGTTATGAAGCTAACAAATTGGGGAATTTGTGCATTCAGAAAGGAATGATATAGAGGCAGCTTTGGTTTATCATTAGCAATTAAAACCATAAATCTTAATACCTAACATTGTTTTCAGGCCAAATCCAGTTCTAGAATGAGCGTAGGTTTGGTCAAATGGGACCTTGGCTGTTGTATCTGGTTGTGGTAATTTTTCAGTAGCTTGATTTCCCACTTAAAAGTCAGAGGCTATCTTCAGAATAAAGTACAATCCAATGAGCCTATCTGAAACAATTTGTTTTATGAAGGAGGTTTCTTATCACATGAGGGTCATGATAAGAAAGGACATTCTTTTACATGTTTGTAAGGGCATTCCTACGAGAACTTTTTTTTTTTTAAAGATTTATTTATTTGTACATTCAGAACTGGGGTACAGGCCAGAGGCTCAGGGGCGGTGAGAGGCGTCACCAGAGACAGAGCTGGGCGCAGAGTAGGCAGATCGATGAAGTACACTGCTGAGGGGAGCAGCGGGCGGGTCAGGAGAGGTCTGCCACGCCATGTGGTCTCCTCCAAGGCAGGAGCCATGTGGTTTCCTCCAAGGCAGGCGGGGATCGAACTCATGCGAAAGTTGCTTTAGCTTCTCAATGCAGTGCTTTAACCCGCTGCGCCACCAGGGAGGGCCGCTACGAGAACTTTTTAAAACAGGTCTTATTTTCAGAAAGAGTATGAGGCCAGAATTATGGAATACCAGAGGGGAGAAAGTTTATTCTGCTATGATCCTGACAACAGATATTTGGAGATAGAAATTTGAATGCATCTATTTATACTTGTCTGATTTGAATTAGAAAGGCACCGACCTGAACTTAACTTAGCAGACTACCATTGATTTATGTAGGAAAGAGCAAAATCCATCCATCTACCCAAGGTCAGGAGGGAGGATATTACAACAGCAAAAAGGATCCTGGGTGGGAAATCACTCAGTCGAGTGAGTAATACTCAGTCACTTACTAATGCATCACTTCCTGTCTCAGGACTCCATTTCCTCCCTGGAAGTATGAGAGGTTTGGTACTCTTATCAATGAGCTCCCTTCTAACTTATCCTTATCCTAAAATCCTTGAACAAAGCTTCTTGTTCCAAAAGTGAAAACAAATGATACGACAAAATATGAAACTTATCGACTGTCTACATTTGCTCACGTATAGGGGATTTTTTCATTGATTCAAAAGTTTCACTGCATAAAGATGAACAGTTAAAGTCTTACAATAGAAAATGTTAATTTCATGATGAGAAATGCCTTTTGTAGTGGACTTTCAGGTATTTCTCTTTTTTGCAAGTTGAATTTTTTAAATTAATTAATTAATATATAGTTTACATCATTGCTCATTCTTGTACAATGTTTGCTTTCTCCTCTCAGGTGTAGTCCCCATAAAATCCCCCCCAGCCATTCACCAATGCACCATCACCATGTTTCTTTTTCTTAACTCCACTTCTAGCTGCGGGTTTGGACCTCTTTCAGGGGGACATCCTGTTGAAGGTGAGTACCTGCAGCAATGGGACACTTCCTCACGACTGCTGTGTCCTGGCATTGTAGGTTTTTGCTCAGTGTCCAGCCCTGGGGTGTGTACCATGGAAGAGATGAATCTAATTCATAACCCACAAGCAATCCACTGTGGTGGGTGATGACAAAAAACAAATGAATCAAATTAACTAACAGTACAAAGTCTGCAATGATGCTGTGGCTTGCCCACCCAGTTTTCCTAGTAAATGAAGAGTGAATGAGCAAGAAAGAAATGAATCAGTAGTAGCTCTCTCAGTTTTGGGCAGCTGCAGTCTCTTTATTTTCTCTGACTTTTCCAAGTTGTTTATAATGAATTTCTATGGCTTGTATAATTAGAAGATAATCGTAGTTAAATTGTTTTTCATTTCCTGACAGATTGTGATGTGAGAGGTTAGTGAAGGAGGAGGGCCAAGAGGCTTCAGGATCAGCTTTCCCAGTCACTTTGGCCTCTCTTTTCACAGAACTCCAGAAATGGCCTGCGGGACCCCAGCACCAGATGGAAGTTCCCCATTCCTTACATTCTGGCTGACAATCTGGGTAATCTTAATTATTCTTAATTAGAGGCTTGGGTTTAACCCTGCTCCCTTCCTCCTCCTGTTCATCAGCTTCAGAGTGGGAGGAACCACTAAGGTAGATGAACTCTCACTCACAGGGACTGAAAGGCATAACTTCACAGGGAGACCAGTGCTGCTTAGCCAGTCTGAGCTCACAGAGTACCAAAAAATCATCCAAAAAGCAGAGAATACATGTTGATAAAATCAGAAGCTCCATAAAGGACAAAAATAGAGTTAAAATATAATTTGGCATCATAATAATGAAAAATTTGTACATTAAATTATAGTTTGTTTTGGCGAATCTGTCTTTTTCATCATAATTATTCCCATCATTCCAATAACTCTTAGTGTAATATATTGTTGTTACTGCTGTTGTTTTCATCATAAATGAATTTCACCAATTCCAAAATTCCATTTAAATGGAATCATACATTATGCTTATTTGATTCACTTTTCAGTACTTGGTAAAAGATTTTGATCTTCATCAGGGATGCTATGTATGTCAACTTAGTTCATGCTTATTAGTGAGTGGTAACATCATATGAGCACTGCTTTCATTATTGTCCGTGGATCACATTTTCCTGTATTTTCATAGGTCCAGTCAATTTTGATTTTATATTAGAAATTGTAGACATTACCTTGTAGAGACTGTTTATCCTGTCTGAATAATACCATCTTTGTTAGAGTAGTCGGATTACTGACTGGTTTTCTTGAACTTGTAGAGCTTTTGCTTAGGTTTTGTTTTAGTTCAAAACAAACCCTTTAAAGCTGCAACATGTCTTTATTTTCAAACCATTGTCTTTGGAATTTCAATGGAATATTCAAGAATTTCCCCTGTTCCTTTAATAGACTCAAAAAAAATACTTCATTTCCATTTAAATGAACTTGATACAGTCTTAAAATTATTAGAGTTGGTTAGCTCCCTTCCTACAAATTGTTCAGGGGTGAGAGAAGCAGCAGAGATGACATTTTAAAATTATCCACTCTTAAAATTCCTACTATTGGCTTGAGGAGACCCAAAGTGACATAACCTGATAGACAGTTTCCTGACACTTCGGTGACAACCGAGCTGGGTTGAGATCAGGTCTTTGTGCTGGAGATGTCACTCAGTAAGATTAGGTAAAAGTCCATGAAAATCCTCTAGTCAGCTTAATGTATACTTATGCTGTTGTCATTTGTGTTATTCCTATAGTGAATTTGCTGATCTTATGACATTTGAACTGTGGAATCTCCAACTTGGTAGTTTTATTAAATAAAAACAAGGGTCATAAAAACATGAGATAAATACTTGGCAAACTGTCAAGAATTATAAACTCTTTGAGAGAATGCACACAAACAAATAGGCTATAAATAATTGAACTTTTTATAACAGCTTAATTTTTAACTTAAAGCTCTACACGTGTCCATGAGCACCCACACCCACAAACATACATGTGCACACCCACCGACAGTAAAACATAATCTTCATTCTTCTTTGTATCTTTCCTCCCTGTCAAGGAGTGTTTATTTAAAAAAAAAAGATTTATTTATTTATTCAGACAGAACTGGGGTACAGGCCAGAGGTGCAGGGGCAGTGAGAGGATTCACCAGAGACAGAGCAGGGAGCAGACAGGCAGATCTATGAAGTACACTGCTGAGGGGAGTAGCAGACAGGTCAGGAGAGGTCTGCCACGCTGCCGTGTGGATCACCTCTGGGGCTGGCAGGGATCGAACTCATGCTGAAGTGGTTTTAGCTTCTTAGTGCTGTGCTTTATCCTGCTGCACCACCAGGGAAAGCCACGGTGTGTTCATTTTAGATGAAAGGAAAGACATTTAATCTTTGGTCCCTGTCTACCACTAGTAGGCATATGTTTTTCTTGCTCCTTCAAATTCATTAGGCTTCTGCTGCTTTGGATTACAGTTGGGTTGAGTTACAGAAAACTATTCTAAAGCTCTCTGCAGTGCTAGCCGTCTAACTTGCCATTTACCCAATGGTCTTGCAGGGAAGAGACTAAAATGTCACACATACTTTTTATGTTTTCAGAACCAACAAGGCTCTGTAAGCTCTGTTATCTTTCTCTAATGAGTGGGGATGTCTGTTTAATTGGGGTCAGGATCACCTACTTTAGCTGGGGTCATTCTCCCTACTTCTCTCCAAGTTGCTTTATTTATAGTTATCTCATTCTCAGAATACAACCATGACTTGCTGTCACTTCTGTCTTGCTCTACAGTGTGACTTTCCTGAGACAATGTATTAAGGTCACTGAATGGAAGAAAGGGAAAGTCAGAAAGTGAGGGAGCTATGATTTTGTCAAGCCACATAGATATATTATCATTATTTTGTTATATTTACATGATGTATTTAAAGTATACACTTAGTATTTATATCCATGCCTTTTTTTTTTTAACTTGTAGTTTTAAAGGAATCTACTAACTACCACAAAAATCTATAATGGACCCCTAAGGATTTCATCTGGTAGCATGCCTTTCTTTAATCCATTAGTCATGTATTGTATACAAGATCCAAGTAATGCTCATTGATATTTTTACTGGTTTCTGCAGAACTGAATGCTAAAGGAGCCATTCTCTATGCCTTTGAAATGTTCCGCCTTAAGTCTTGTGTGGATTTCAAGCCCTATGAAGGAGAGAGCACATATATCATCTTTCAGCAGTTTGATGGGTTAGTATGAACTCTTTCAGAGTGTGAAAATCATGCATCCTTTGGTTTATAAAATGTAGCATCTAGAAGAAAGAAGAAACTGGAACACAAAGGAAATAGCAAATCTTACACTGTGAATTTTTAAGTTACACAACACTTTTATTTATTTTTTTTAAAGTTTTATTTATTTATTCATACAGAACTGGGGTACAAGCCGGAGATGTGGAGGGTG
>NW_004567102.1:12775849-12784425 GCF_000260355.1 Condylura cristata
CAGCAGGCGGGTCAGGAGAGGTCTGCCTCTGCCTCGCCATGTGGATCTCCTCCCGGGCAGGCAGGGATCGAACTCATAGGGAAGTGGCTTAAGCTTCTCAGTGCAGTGCTTTAACCCGCTGCGCCACCAGGGAGGGCCCGTTACACAACATTTTTAACAAATTATGTAGAGAATGAGTTGTTTGGGACCTCTGTACTCCAAGGAGATTTATCTCAATTCTTTCAATTCTTTTCTCAGTATTGGATGTTTTAAATTATAGTGTGTGTATATATGTGTATATATATATGTATATATATGTCTGTATGTGTGTATACAGACATATATATATATGCTCATATTCGTTGAAGTTTAAATTGCAGCCTGTTTCCTGGTGCTATTTAAAATTGCAGTACTCTGTTGACTAGACTTCTTTGAAAAGCTCTTGATCTAGATTTGCTCTTTTATAGTCAATTCAGAGTAGAAACATATGGTATATCAAGAAAGAAGAACTTTTTCCTTCAGGGATGTTTAGCTAAGTTCATTAGAAGAGGTTGGGAACTAAAACCACCTGGCTTGACTATGCTTGTGACTTTAACTCTTTCTGAAGATTGTTTCGGCATATGCATTCCCTGTCCCCGCCTCTCAGTGGTACCTATTGAATAGATTGAGTCCTTGAGTTCTGAGGGAGGGGAGTTTTATCAGTCAGAAAAAAAGGGTGAAAAGAAAAAACAAAGCTGACTTCTTAGATAAATGTTTAGTACCTTATTTACTTTGTGTTCTAGAATTTTATGAATTATAGCCATTTCGGAGTTCTCTCAGAGAAAATTTCCCTCTTTTCTTCTTTGAAGGTGCTGGTCTGAAGTTGGTGACCAACATGTCGGACAGAACCTTTCCATTGGCCTGGGCTGTGACTATAAGGCCATCGTAGAACATGAGCTCCTGCACGCCCTGGGGTTTTACCATGAACAGTCAAGGACTGACCGAGATGATTATGTGAACATTTGGTGGAATGAAGTTCGTCCAGGTGTGTAAGTCTCCAGAAATAAAAAGGGGGTAGCCACATGATTTAGCCTCTTAAGAAAAAGTGCACAAAAAAATTGCAGTGAGAAGAAAATAAATGCTGATTAATTATGTGGATAATAGGAATTTCCTATTATCTTTATCATTTGCTGAGACCAGCTCTGGACTGAACAGGGCAATTCCATCTTTAAGGGAAACTTTAGCTACTCCCATGGAAACACAAAACACATCAAGGGCAGAATTTGTTGTTCTCTCCTGTGGCCAAATGTGAACTTTGCTGGTATGATCATAATCTAGTCCAGCAAAAAGTCTTAGAGGTGATTTAAGTTGAGTGGCTCAACGTGAAACTGAACAACTAAAAGTTAATTAGCAGAGTTGTTTTATCACAGTGCTTTTGTTCAAACCTATCAAAAATGCTATCTTCCTACCTTAATGAGTAAATTAAATTAGGTCTCTGAAGATATTAGAGTTATTTTTCTGGATGTGACATTTCCTGTCCTTATAGGAGACTACATGAAGTTTAAATGACTATATAATGACTCTAAAATACACTCAAAAATATTTTGCACTTAACAAAATAATGATAGCTGTTTTAAGGACAAAACAGCAACAAAAATGAGAATGTGTTCTTTTGTCTGCAATTGTACTCCTTGTTTTGGGTCTACCTAATTGTCTGAGTTCTGGCTAATCAAAATGTGCTGGTCTTTTCTTCTTCCCTTCTATGAACTGTTTTTTTTCCCTGTACTCAGTTCATCCTCTGTGAAGGACACCACAGTTTTTATTCACATGTTGTGATGTAGTTCGTTATCTTCACAAGTTTGATCGTTTTTACTTTTGTTAAACTTCCTTCCACATAGAAAATGATTTTACCGTCCTTAATTATTTGCAACAATTAAGTGCTTTTCAGTACACTAAAAAATTGTTTATCAAACTGTTTCCTAATGTGCAAAAAAACAAACAAAAACATGATACCCATGAGTGACAAAAGCTAAGGTATTTGTAACTCACCTATCTAAATTGCCTGCTGTAATTGGAGAGTTGTTCTTAAATAAGCCATCAATTCCAGTACATTGTAAAAAAATAAAAGGGCAATATTATTTCTCTTGGTCATTTACGACTTTTATTGCATCTCTTTTTCAGTCGATAACAGTTTTGTTGTACAACCTAAGAACATCTTGTACCATCATTACAGTTCTCTCCTCAAATCCATCTCTGTGTTAAGTCAGTTAAGTGTTCTGAATCTGTTCTCTTCCACTAAGGAAAAATTTCAACTTTGGAGATCTAGTAAGAGTCTGAAAACTGCAGCCAGTGGTGATAGCCACTTGTTTTGGTAAATAAAGTTTAATGGGAACATAGCCATGTCCATCTGTTTCCATATTGTCTTTGGCTATTTTTGTGCTGTAGTGGGACAGTTAGGTGATTGAAACAGGCCAAGTGGCTTTCACAGTCAAAAATATTTTCTGTTCCATACTTTACACGAAAGGGGCTAACCTGGTGATTTTATCCAAAGTTAAGGCAGTCACATCCGGTAAGTTGCAAGTGGCTTGCTTAAAATACCGCAAGAATCAGCAGGAATTCTTGATGGCTGACATACTTGACTACTAGCAAAATGGATCAAAACTGAACATTTTCCTAATTTTAAAAGTCCCAATCCTGCCATTTGGAACACCTGCCTCATTTTTATGTTTATCCATTTTATTTATTTATTTATTTATTTTGCATAGAAGAACTAGGGTACAGGCCAGAGGTCAGAGGTGCAGAAAATAAGAGGATTTACCAGAACAGTGGGGAGCAGAACAGACAGATCTACTGAAATGCACTGCTGAGGGGAGCAGCGGGCGGGTCAGGAGAGGTCTACTGAGCCATGTGGGTCACCTCACTGGCCGGTGGTTGAACTCAACCAGTAGCAATGATATCTCTAGATTTACCCCTACACCACTAGGGAGGCTCCATTTACTTTGGTACATAATCTTCTTTTTCTGAAAGCCTCATCTATATCCATTCAAACTAATATAAAATGAATCTTTTTATTTCAATTAATTATAATGATTTGTGATATATATATATCTTTACATATCATATATATGTATTAAAACCTGTTTTATATTGGTTATTATAAGATTATGTGGAATTATTCATTATATTAATGTTGTATTGATAATGATATATTAGTATTCATGGTATGTTAACTTTACTTATAGTCTACCAATTGTCTATACACATGATCCTCTCCTCTTTTTTTCTCCTTGAGTAGCTAATCAAAGATGGTAGGATGGGGGAAAATATATAATTGAACGGGGTCTGTGATTCTCTCCCTGACAGGTTTCGAACACAATTTTAACGTTTATGATGACAAGTTCATCACTGACCTCAACACACCCTATGACTACGAGTCTGTAATGCACTATGCTCCTTTCTCATTTAACAAGAATGAAAGTGCTCCTACTATCACGACCAAAATCCCTGAGTTTAATGCCATCATTGGGCAGCGTCTGGACTTCAGTGCTATTGATTTGGAGAGGCTGAATCGAATGTACAATTGCAGTGAGTACCTCTGGGTCTGAGGTCTGGGTGAGAGTCCCAGTGGACATTTTCTCACTCTGCAAGTTTCCTGTCTACTTTCCTTTACTCTTTCATGATGTAGTTCATGAAAATACCAAACTACCTTAATTTGGTACCTCACAAGATGGTAATGAAAATCAATGATGTAGTTGTGTTTGTAAATTCAACGTATTGGGCCAATGTAAGAAGCTGTATTTGTTTAGCTTCTGCTGTTTTTTGAAAGATGCAGGTGCATTACTATAAATCTCAAGATAGATGATAGGCTTGAAAGTATTTTGTATCTTGCAAAAATCCTTACAGGTAACTGTTCCTAGAGCAACCTAATGCTCTGGGATGTTGGGGTATTTTCTAAGATGACCCCACTAGTCTTCAGAAACTCTTGATTTCACTCTGGATATGCTCTGGGTATGTAGAGAAAACAAACTAAGTACAAAGCCCAGTATTACAGGTTCTTGATCAAAAGGAGTTGATGACTGCACTTTCCATAGAAAAACATGTTGATAGAACTTTCTATCATTTGATGCTGTGAAGTGGATAGGGCTGCATTTGTATTGACAAATTCTAAGATCTTAGAGATAACAGTAAGATTTGCATTAAGAAAACACCAAAGAAATAAAATGTTCATTATCCTGCTATCTCTGAAATTAAGCCTTAATGGCCTAGGACATTAACTATTTGAAATGAAATGACTTAAAATTTTACCCAGGTGGCAAAACTATTTTTTGTAGCATCAACTCATACCTTTTTGGACCACTGTGCCTTTGAGAAGACAAATATCTGTGGAATGATTCAGGGTACGAGAGATGATGCTGACTGGGTCCACCAGGACAGCTCTCAGCCAGGACAAGAAGATCACACCTTGACAGGACATTGCTCAGGTTGGTAAAGTAGAAAGTTCACATGTTGAGATAATTCGCCATGTTCAGTTAGAAATGACAGTCAGCATGCTCTGCTTTGATTGGAATATTATCTATCAAAAGTGGTAATCTGAACAAGGACAAAGGACATCTCTCATATCTTATTTATGAACACAATAAAAAATATTCAAACTCCAGTAATGCAAGAGAAGTTTTGCTTAAGCCACACAATAATTATATAGACATATGGCTGATAGGATATAAGGTTGATAAGGTATGACTTTGTAAATAAGTAGTGCTCTCCAATAAAACTAGAATGCAAGACTCCTATGTAGCATACAATTTTGTATAGCCACATAAAACGGGAAACGAGGGGCATTCTCTTTAACAATTTAAACCAATGTGTTTAAAATATTCTCATTTAAAGATATAATCAATACAAAAATTATTAATGAAATATCCCCCACTTATGCAAACCACATATTTGAAATCCAGTGTATATTTTACCCTTAAAGCATGTCATAGTTTGGACAAGTCAAATGTCCAACAGCCACTTACATTTGGTAGCTGCCTTGTTGATATGGTACAACTTCATATATATGGAGCTGTAATCCTCTGCCTTCTGCTTTCTTTCTTTGTTTTTTGAAAGGTGCATCACTGTAAAACTCGAGATATATAATAGGTTGAAAAGTATTTTCTACCCTGCAAAAAGCTATAAAGTCAAACAGAACTAGGGCTGACGTGTGTCCATCACTTGCTAAATCTGGCCATGGGGCGTTGTTTTTATGGTTGCTTTTTAGTATATGCCTTTGTAAGCCTTTCTGACCATCAAGATACTGATACTTACTTCATAGTGAACATGAAAGAAGATAATAAATTCAGAGTGTCTACTGCAAACCCAGCAGCTTTACCTCTGATTCTTATTTTCTTTCTTGCCAGAGTTTCCTTTATTCTCTATGTTTCAGCATACTCTTAGAATGTACCTGTCATGGCAATCAACTCAGCACTACTTAGAAGCAAGTGTGGTTATAGATTTTAATAGCTTTTTAAAAACTGGACTATTGTGAAGTTCCTTAGCCTAAGACTGTGTGGGGTTTGGTTAAATTTCTTTCCCAGAATGAACCAGGTGCCAGGCCACCAGAGAGAAACCTGGAGGTCATCAACCTCTTCCTCCAGTCTTGGCAAAATATAAAAGTCACATAATAGATTATTAAACACATAATCTCAAGTGTCCAAAGGATGATCTAAGTCTGAAGTTTTCCCTTAAATTTCCATCATAACCTCTTATCCTGTCTCTTGTGAGCTTATTGCTAGGCTATGATCTAATATCCAGCTAAATAGAAAGTTGTTCTTCATATGAGAGGCACCTACTGCAAGAATGTCCTGACACCTCAATAGGAAAGGAAATGACTACACCCCAGAAAAAATTTCCAGAAAATCTTTATCAGTCAGCCATTTCTCTTTTTTGACCACCCTCCATGCTTCTACCACAGAGAGCTTGCTCTGCATAAGAGCAAGGTGATGTTCAGGGAGATGCATAGACTTTAAGAACTCAAATGATGCTATGGAGGTAGAAACCACTTTCTACTGGAATCCAGAGGAATGAATGAACACCTCGTGGTGAATAGGGGGCAAAAAGCCAGATTCCCAACTCCCAGGTCTGAGTTATTTATTTGACTTTAATTTCCCACTTCTTCGTACACCTACATGGATATTCCTGAGTAAGGACCACCTGGAGATCTTCTTAACCATGTCAGCTCTTTTTTTCTTTAACTCAAGCACTCAGTAATTCATCATGTAGAGAACTCAGGCTACTAATTCAAGTTTGAGAAAAAATTTCAAGAAAATAGAATTTTCCTGGATGTAATATTAGAGTGATTGCAATATGATTAAGCTTTGTGGAAAGCTTACTTAGTATTATTGTTTCTGCCAGTAGAAAGCGAACACGCTCCATGTGTGAGCAGATGAAACACAACCTGTGCCAGAGTAGCTAGAACTACATTAGCAGCAGTGGAGCATTTGATGAGAGGCTTAATACCCAAGTTAGCTTCAATTACTCGTGATAAGCAGGAATTGTTCATTGAAATTGACTTTGAAAAGTGCACTAGTTTCTTAAGGAATTTGGCCAGCCACCCAGCTGTTTTGAGATATCTGCTTTGCGCAAATCCTAGCTCTTGCATAAATGGAGAGACTTTTGGGTCCTCTTTTTTTTCAAAACTGTCCTTTAGTCAAGAGAAATCCTTAATTAATCCCTCACTTGGCTTGAATGCCCCTTCTTATAACAATGAAAACTGAAAACACACCCGGTTGTCAGGCTAGAAGCAGGTGAAATTGAATCTTATCACCATGAATATTTAATCCCTGGACCTTTGAACCTGACAATTTCTTATACAACTAAATGTTCAACACTTGCCCTTGGAATGAGCTACTTGAAGCGGTAAAGTCAATGAGGAAGAGAATCCTGTCACAGACACTAACTCCCCTTAAACTTGACTTAAAGCTTGAATTTCTTTGAAATAGTTACAAAACCAAAGACACTCAAAACAGATATTGACACACTGCGAGTGTGACTCACTCAGCCAGTGAGTCTGCACGTTGACAAAGACAGAAAATTTACTGGGAACCTCCTTTTTGTTTCTCCCAAAAGTGTTCTAGCTTTTGTTGCCTGGACGATGACCATGTTTACTATTTCACTTTTCTGGGTAGAGGGGGCCTTGGGGTGTGGAGTGCAAGAGATGGGACTTTGGGGCCCTCTTTCCACAGGTGCCGGCTACGCCATGTACTTCAACACCAGCTCAGGGAAAGTGGAAGAAGCAGCCCTGCTGGAGTCTCGGATTCTTTACCCAAAGAGGAAGCAGCAGTGCCTGCAGTTTTTCTATAAAATGACAGGAAATTCTTCAGATAGACTCGTCGTCTGGGTCAGGAGGGATGACGGCACGGGCAATATTCGTAAGCTGTTCAAGGTCAAGACCTTTCGAGGTACAGAGAAGCACTCATGGCAAGACCAATTTGGCTTAAAATCTGGGGTCCCACTTCATTCCTCTTCTCTCTTCTCCCTTTCACACTTCCTTCCCTTCTTCACTCTTCTCGCTTTATAACCTCCTCCTATTCTCTCTTTCTTCCTCTCCCTCATTCCCTAATTGCCTCATGCAGGGCCTGGCATATTTTAACCATTCAGTGAGTGGTTTAACGACTCAGATATTAGAAGCAGCCTCAAGGATTTAGGTGGGGCTAAAATGTAATTTTGTTGGAGGCCAATCAAAGTATGTAAACCCATTTATCAATAGAAATTTGGAGAAAAAAAGACAGAAACTTATTGATTCAGACATGGAAATTAGGAGAGAAAAAGAAATCAGGAATTGATGTAGCAGAAGAATGAGTGGTTAATAATTGACCTTAAGTGTTTTTTGTAGCTATTTCAGTAAACTGAGAGATACTGTTATTCAGTATGGGGAAATAATTGAAGGCTACATTTAAAGTTGGTGGGAAATAGTCACTTGCATATCATAACTTCATTCTAATCATTTATATAATCATCTTACATCAGATTTGCCTTATGTATTTCTATGAAAGTCAGCATTGACTTTAGAACCTTAAAATGCTAAGGTAGGCACTTGGGCTACAATTGGGCTGTAAAATCAAGATCCAGGGTTTTTGCCTTGGTGGTCCATTCATAACTAGGAAAAGAGAGGCAAGTTTTCCTATTTTCCATTCAATGAAAGTATCTCAAATAAAATGAGTCCAGCTGCAGGAAGTATTCTCTGTACACTTCCGGGAGAAGTTGTTACTCTGAAGGTAGAAGCTTCCTTAGAAGTTGTCACCTCCTCCCATAACTTAGAGCTCTCTGGCATGAAGTCATAGGTGGAATCATATGAAATTGTCATTATTTGACTTTTGGTTTCTAAACTGTTATTAGGCATTCAGTGCTAACATTGGACTTGGAGTACAGTTGTACCCAGGGGAAACCTAAAACCTGTGGAGCTAAATGATAATGATAATGAAAAACAAATTCATAATTAAGATTTGAATGTGAATTTTTTTTTAAATTTTAATAAGGCAGTTTATTTAACACAATATATCCCAAACAATGTTTCAATATATCATCATAGTGAGAAGCTATTGGGGATATTTTATATTCTTTCCTTTTTTTTTTAATTA
>NW_004567102.1:12785125-12798779 GCF_000260355.1 Condylura cristata
GTCATGGCTGTCACCAACCTTATTTTCTGTCCTCAGGAGATGAGGACAAAGACTGGAAAATTGCACATGTGACACTCAGAGAGGAAAAGAAGTTTCGCTACCTTTTCCAGGGCACAAAAGGTGATCCACAGAACTCAGCTGGAGGAATTTACCTAGATGACATCACCCTAACGGAAACCCCGTGTCCCACAGGGGTTTGGACAATACGAAATTTCTCCCAGGTCCTTCAGAACACGATTAAAGGGAACGCACTCCAGAGCCCTCGATTCTACAATTCTGAGGGATATGCTTTTGGCTTGACATTGTACCCGCATGGCAGAGCCAACACCCCTGGCTCTGGATATACAGGGCTTGCTTTTCACCTGTGCAGTGGGGAGAATGATGCTATCCTGGAGTGGCCAATGGAACACAGGCAGGCGGTAATGACATTACTGGACCAGGAGCCCAATGTCATGAACAGAATGTCCCCAAGCATGGTGTTCACTACTTCGAAGCTCCAGACAGGTAGGTGGTTAGAAGAACTACCCCTAAGCCTGGAAGGGCCAGCAGAGGTGATTCTCATCAACTTATGTGCAACACAGATACCTTGGAGTATTAAGTTAATATTTGCAATGCTGTTGTATTTCTTCTCTTTTCTAAACTCATTCATGAAGATTCTAATGAGGGCTTTCAGTGTGCCAAATTCTGTGCTAGATTTTTTTTTTAAAGATGCGTTTTATTTATGTATGCACATAAGAAGTGGGGTGTTCCCAGAGGCAAGGGAGAGTTAAGAGGATCTACCAGAAACAGAGTGGGAAGAACAGGTGGATTGACTGAAGAACACTGCTGAGGGGAGCAGTGGGCAAGGTGGGAGAGATCTGCTGTGCCATGTGGGCTAAGCATCCTGCTGGGTATCAAACTAGTGCTAGTTTGATAGTGCTGAGACTTTAACCTTTGTATCACCAGGGAGGGCCTCTGTGCTAAGTCCTTAGAACACTAGCAAATCAGACAGCTCCTGCCTCCTAGAGCACAGTCTCATTGAGAAGACAGCGACTATCAATTATTAATCAAATAGAATTTGCTGCACTCTGAATAGAGCTAATGCATTGACTCCTCAGTTATCACTGTCATTGTGTTCATGAAACAAAGTTGCTTCAGTAAAGAAATGAGCAAACTATTTGCTGAAAAGAAGAACATTTAGTCATTAAAGGAAGCTCTCTCTCCATCTTCACTAAGGAAGTTATTCAGTAGTAAATAGTCAATCATTCAGAGCTGGGGCTTCCCACCACCTTCTCTTCCTGATTCAGACTTTTAAATCTCCTGGAAGGAGTAGATAGTGAAAAAATACATATTTTTTTCAACAAATTCTTTCTCTGGTTAATAAACTCTCTATAATCATTTAAGACAAACTGGAAAGTGAACTATAACAAGTCATATGATTTTGTGCATCCCCTAACTTTGCAGCTGCAGATGGCTCCTATATCTGGGACAGGCCATCCACTGTGGGAACGTTTGATAAGGACTGTAATTGTTATAGAAGCATCGATTGGGGCTGGAGTAATTTCATCACCCACGAAATGCTGAAAAGGAGGAGTTACCTTAAAAATGATGACCTCATCCTTTTTGTGGACTTGGAAGGTATTTCTTGCTGGTTTCCTGAATAAATTACCCTTTGTTCTGTTTGCTCTACTCATTTTTTTTTTCTCTAATCGTTTTTTAAAATGAATTTATTTTCTTACATCCTTGTTAGTTTTTGGACACTATTTGATTGCCTCCCTCAAGTGTAGTCCCCATAGTTCTCCCACCACCCCTATTACTCATCTCCCCATCCTTTGTGCTCTTCACTCCCCCATTTCAACCTCCCCCCCCCTCTATTTTTAAACAATTCATAGAGGATGGTAAAACTTTTTTGAAGACTGTTTTTAAACAGGTGTTTTCAATTAGAAACACACTTGACGACTCAAGGATTCACATTCTATTTTAACTATCTTTAGGAGACTCTAACTATTTTGTCTTATTTTTTGATAATTTATCAAATAGAGCTATTTATTGACTTCAACTTAGCTTTAACAGGTCTACCCATGCTAGCTTTATGCTTATTTTTTTAAGTTCAATAAATAAAAATTAACTTTAAAATAGCTAGTATTCTCTTTACATAGTTGTATTGTAGTTAAAAATGCCTATTTTAACTACTATAAAATAGTCAGCATTGTAGATGTTTTAGTATTTTTTTAAAAATTTATTTATTTATGCATACAGAGCTGGAGTATAGGCCAGAGGTTGAGGGGTGGTGAGATGATTCATCAGAGACAGAGTGGGAAGCAGAACAGGCAGATCAATCAAGTACACTGCTGAGGGGAGCAGCAGGTGAGACAGGAGAGGTCTGCTGTGCCCCATGGGTCACCTCTGGGGCCGGGGGTCAAGCTCACACTGAAGTGGCTACAGCCAGCTTGCAGTGCTGTGTCATAACCTGTTGTGCCACCAGAGAAGGCCTGCTTTACCACTTTTTTAAGTGCCTAAAATTGATGTCCATGAAGGATCATGGTCATCTAGATAATGTTCTCTGGGAGCAGAAGTTGATTTTAGTCAAACATTAATTGTAGATTTTCCTCATCGCCTTTTGTCTATTTCCTCAAGATATCACCCACCTTAACAAGACTGAAGTTCCCGTTAAAAACACAAGGTTGACCCCTCAAGGACTCATTCTCCAAGACCAAGAACAACAGACTTCAGGAAATCCAGAAAACGCTGTGTTAGAGAAAGCCCTGTCAGGAAGCCTGGACCAAGGGCAGACCAGACGACAGAAGCGGTCAGTGGAGAACACAGGCCCCATGGAAGACCACAATTGGCCACAGTATTTCAGAGACCCCTGTGATCCCAACCCGTGTCAAAATGAAGGCCTCTGTGTGAATGTGAAGGGGATGGCGAGTTGCAGGTAGGCTCTTTGGCCAAGGGCAAGCAGTGGTGGGTCGGCAGACAGCTTCATCCTGTTCTCAGGGCAGTGATAGCATCAGACAATTAGCAGGACCTGCCTTTTTTGACCCCACAAAGCTGTGCCCTGAATAGATGGTCTTAGGCTATCAGGGTTGAGTGGGAGTTCTGGTGCCTACATCCAGGTTTGCTGTCTGCAAAGTTCTTTATATTTAATTGTTCTAGTTTTTTTTTTTATGTTTGTCATTTGCATAAATATTTTGTTAAAAGATGTATGAGATAACAGAAACTTCAGTTTTATCTGCCAGAATAATAGCAGATATATGAACCAATCTGCTTGCTTCAAAATATCTACTGTTTCCTCTGAGTCCCTTCCCATTTCCACTTTGTTTCTTCCTTTCTTTCATAACATACTTCTGTATTTCCAGATCCATTGCAAAGATGCTATAGAGTTCTCCATACTCTAGTCTTAGATAGCTAGTGTAAAGTTAAGGAAGCCAAGAAATGAACAAAAGGAGCAAATGCTATTTAAAATTTTCTTATTGGAGTATATGTATATGTTGTTTTAAAAGATTATGTGGGCCATAGGTGTGCAGCACCTGCATATACCACTTCTATGGTCATCCCCCAAAGTCTAATTTTTATCTATTAGTGTACAGTGTGTCCCTTTCCCCCTTCGATAACCACCATTTTGTTAGTGTTAATTCAAAGCAGGCCTTATTCCGATTTTCCCAGTTTTTCCCAATATCCTTTTCCTGCCCCAAGACTCAACTCAGGATCTCACAGTAATAATTGGCTTTTATGTCTCCTTAGTTGCCTTCTATCTGGCACAATTTCTCAGTCTTTTCTCACCTTTTATTACCTTTCTGCTTTTGAAGGGTCAGTTATTTTCTAAATTTCCCCTCAACTTGGGTTTATCTGTTTTCTCATAACCGTGTCAAAGTTGTACACTTTCTGGTGAGACTAGAAAGGTGGGACAGACCTTTCCCAGAGTAGCATGGAGGGCAGTTGGTGCCAGCATGTGTTGTTGCTGGTGACGTTAGCTTTGATGTCCCGGACAAGGCAGTGTCCACCAGCCGTTCTAGCGAAGGGCTGTGTCCCGGACAAGGTGGTGTCCACCAGCCGCTCTAGCGAAGGGCTGCCATTGCAGCTTTATGACTGACATCCACCTTGGGAGAGACAGTCAGAGGTCATGGGACTTCCTGCTCCCCTCAAATCCTCTCACCCACTGATCCCAGCACCCCACAGTGGGTCTGGAGCAGTTATAGCAACTAATCTAATTCCTAGCTAGAAATGCCACCTTAAAGGTATAATTGTTCCAGAACTAATCAAAGGAGGCTTCGGCTTCTCATCATCTTGTTCTGCTCTGTGAGTAGACTTTGTGACAGAAATGTTCTCTGAAACAAAGACTGGGATTGTAGGGTCATTATTGGTAAAAGCGACTAAACACTGCCCTTAAGGCCTTTGTTCTGAGATTAATTGATCTTTATACCAAATGGAATTTAAAAAACAAGTGTGGCCATGATGTGCCTGCTGTGTTTACCATGGGCTGATAGATACGAGGTGCTCACTACTTTATGTGAACTTCAGGCCAACATGTGGCACTAGCTGGTCTTTTAAGTGCCCTACAGAGTTCTTTAAATTGACATCGTCTAGAAACTTTTAAGCCAGGTTCTATCTGAAGAATTACCCCTGTGGCTCATAGTCTCAGTAACATAATTCTTTAATTACTCCTACACTGACCTCCCTTAACTTTGTTCACAGTGACCAGGAGACTCGGGTTGGGAGAGAGGGCACCAGGGTTAAACCTCAAGTGTGAAACACTGTCCTTGTGATCTTGGGCAAGATATTTAACTTCCTAGCCCTCACTGGTGGTGCAACGGGTAAGAACACAGCTCTGCAAGCTAGCGGTATCTGCTTCCGTGCGAGTTCAATCCCACGCCCCAGATGTGACCCACATGGTGTGGCAGACCTCTCCTGACCTGCCCGCTGCTCCCCTCAGCAGTGTACTTCATTGATCTGCCTGTTCTGCTCCCCGCTCTGTCTCTGGTGAAGCCTCTCATCACCCCTGTACCTCTGGCCTATACCCCAGATCTGTTTACATAAATTAATAAATCTTAAAAAAAAAAAAGATACTTAACTTCCAGGAAAATGAGGATGATGAGAATGAGTGCCAACTTGTTATAGGGTTAACAAGCACTTCCTGTGGGGCCAGGCACATGAACCTGTTCAGGAGGTATCCGCTGCCATCAGTGCCGTGTGGGTGCTTGTCATTCAGAGGTCCTTGAGGTGCAGGTGACTCCCGCCTCCCCTTGTGTCTTCCCCAGGTGTGTCTCAGGCCACGCCTTCTTCTACACTGGGGAGCGCTGCCAGGCCATGCAGGTGCACGGCACCATTGTGGGCCTGGTGATTGGAAGCACTGCTGGTGTGATCTTCTTGACCTTCGCCATCATCTCCATCATCTCCAAATCAAGGCAGTGATGCACCTGCTGATGACACAGGTGCCGCCTCCCCTCACCCAGTGCCCATGCCCGGAGCTGTTGGGTGGTTTTATTTACCTTGCTTTAAGTAAATCACCAAGTTCCAAGGATTCCAGTCTCCTGTTTCTCATGGTTTCTCTGCCCCTCACCCCCACCTGGTTCTGTTCTCCTGCTACCTGTACCTGCTCCGAATGTACCTAGTGTGTCTTTGACAGTCTCTCACATTTCATTGTCAATTTCCTATTTCAGCGACTGTCTTTCCCGTAGACTGGAAGCCCCACGGGGCAGGCCATCATTTCCCATGGGGTCCCCCAGTGCCCAGAAGTGTGCAAAGCACGTTGACCTTAACAAATGTGAATAAAGGAACTCCAAACCGAATGAATAATGATGTTATAAAAACTCTTATTTCTCTGGCAGATAAGAGCTGTCCAATGAAACTCACACATCATGTATTTTAGAAACACATGTTTAAAGATTCATTTTTCATCAGAACACAATAGTGTTATTAATCCTTTAAAGTCGTGTATGTTAAAGGATTTCAAATTCAGTTTCTTTCTGGCAACTTGGCTTCTTGACTTTTGCTTTTCTCCTTCTCTGATTCTAAAGAAAGAGCCTTAAATATTCAATGAATATATAGCCAGTACCTTCCATGTGTCCAGCTTTGTATGTACATGTGTGGGTTGGGGGAGGGAGAATTGCTCCAAAGCTCTTTCTCAGATCTTTCTAAATTGGAATGTTACACAACATCATTATATTAACAAAGTAGGACCCTCCTACTTTGGTGCAATGGGTTAAAGCCCAGCATTTTAAGGGAGCCACAGCCACTTCAATGTGAGTTCAATCCCCGGCCCCAGAGGTGACCCACATGGCGCAGCAGACCTCTCCTGTCCCACCTGCTGCTCCCCTCAGCAGTGTACTTCATCAGTCTGCCTGTTCTGCTCCCCACTCTGTCTCTCACCACCCCTCTCACCACCTCTGCACCTCTGGCCTATAGCCTGGTTCTGTATGCATAAATAAATAAATCTTTAAAAAACAAAACAACGTATCAGGTAGAAAAGAATTTTAAAGAAGTGTTTTCAACAAACGAATTTTAAGGAAGTACTTTGAAGAATGCTTGCTTTCCAAGTCTCCTAAGAAGACAAAACCCAGCCAGATGAGAAAATTCTATGCTAGATCAAGATAAAGGAAAATGAAGTCCCCACCCCCAGTCAAAACCAGTCCCACAGAGCTGTCTCTACTGGTTATTAAAAAGAGTTTCAAGGCTTTATGTGGGCTTTATGCGACCAGGCTTCCCAGTACATGTCCCATGGCCATGCTGTTAAAATACACTGCAGGTTGGGCCCTCCCTGGTGGCCCAGTGGGTTAAAGCACAGCACTAAGAAGCTAAAGCCACTTCCGCATGAGTTCGATCCCCGCCTGCCCCGGAGGAGATCCATCCACATGGCGTGGCAGACCTCTCCTGACCTGCCTGCTGCTCCCCTCAGCAGTGCACTTCATCTATCTGCCTGTTCTGCTCCCCACTCTGTGTGTGGTGAATCCTCTCACCATCCCTGCACCTCTGGCCTGTACCCAGTTCTGTATCCATAAATAAGTAAATCTTTAAACAAACAAAAAAACACACTGCAGCTAAAGACAAGCGACTATGAAGAGACCCTTAATGCAAAGTTGTGGGGAGAGTTTGTGGCAGCTGTTAATGCAGTGTACACATGATTCTCTTTGCTTGGGTTTCCTTATTGTGAATAACACTTTGTGTCAACTCATATTTTTATGTGTTTCTGGGTATGAAACCAAGGAAACAAATTTCTTGTATTTGTTTTAATATAAACACATTTTTTTCTGGAATCTTCAAACAAATTTAATTTTCACCATTTAGCAAAACCATTGCAAATCCTCAGAACGGGGAGTGTTCAATAGTGAGGTGGGATGGTAGTGACCTCTAATGAGTATTCATAGGAAAGAAGAGGACAGGAAAGATCTGATGTGTGTGTGTGCCGGGGGGAGGGGAAGGAGGCCAGCCCAACAGATCGTGTGCACCTATGTGTACACATGTGTGTATGTAAGAGAGGGGCTAAAGTGAGATGGAGCCAGACAGTGAAGACAAGACCCATCTCTCCTCAGCTTTCTAATTTTACCCAGGGCTGGCCTGGAATCCTAAAATAGACTGAGACATGCCCTCATCTGGGTCACAGCTTCCCTCAGGGCCTAGACAAATTTAGGACAATCTGACCCATGTGTGACTCAACAATGGAAACCATCAGGAAGAGTAAAAGATTTTTGTCTGGTCAAGAACATAAAAGGAGAGCAGAGAGTACAATTGTGAGGAAGGAATGAGAAAGCAGGAAGCAAGACAACGTTCTGATGATCAACCCCAAGCAAAAACGTCCCAATATGCAGGTACCCGCTATTCATCTTCAGTAACATCTCAAATCTTGGCTGGTCAAATGAGTGCATAGAAAATTGTTTACATTTGCCTGCTTCCCTTGCAGGTTTGGAATTGTGTGACCAAGTTCTAGTCAGTGGGATGGAGGTAGAAATGTTGTATGACAGTTTCTGGGGAGTTTCTTTTAAAGAGCTTTGTTGTACTCATGGTTAATCCTTCGTGTTTTAGGGGGAACAGGACTGATAAGGGGACAGGATGACCAGAAGGGGAGGTGCTAGCTAGGCCTCTGCCGGAACTGGGAAGAGCAGAGCACAAAGATGGGAGTTCTGAGTCCTTGAGAATTGTGTGGAGTCAAGCTCACCATACCACCAGTCTTAGACTACTTATTTATGCATTTTAATTGCTAGAGAAATAAACATGTTTAAGTGACTGCAACTCAGGAAAACATCATCCTCACGATGGTTTTGCAAAGCTGGCAGATGATCCTTGCACCACCATACAGATATACGTACTGATGCGGGAGAAATTCTCAGTGCAGGGGATGGGGGGCGGGGTAGAGGTGGGGGGCATAGCCTAGACTGAGACACCTTCAGGGAGGATGGCATCAGGGTGCATGGAGAAGTAATAGGGTGAGGTGGTTATACGCACATGTACTAGGCCAGGCCTAGAACCTGCACGTGGACCAGGCCTTCCCAGTCTTCAGCTGTGTGACACTGTGCTAGTTACTAACCTCTCTGTTCTTATTTACTGATTATAAAACAAAGAGAAAGAAAATATTTCCTCAATTCAGAGTAGCCAAAAGGCTCAAATGATGCTGTAGGAGGAAACAGTTGAGGAGAGCACCTGCACACAGTAAGAGCTCAACACATGTTACTTCACAAAGGAATATATCTAATAGCCATTTTCATCCAAGGGTGACCTTCATTTCCTCTCTGGGATTTTGTATGTTTAGGGTCTTTTTTCCTGCAGATTCTGTTCTCTGTGACAGAAATGTCCAACATAAGGGAGAAGGTGTGAGAGAGATTCTGAGGGTCTCTGAGCGATATCCCCAGGCCTGTGACATTCTCTGTGGTCTATGCCCAGATGCAAGGCTAGATCAGCTTGTCTCTCTGCCCTCAAGACAGCACTATGAGCAGCTGGAACTGTTTACTTCCCTGGGGTCTTCTTGGCTCACACCTAGGCTGGCAGAGCCAGCATTTCCTTTCAGACGCGTGTCCAGAGGCTAGACCAGAACACACAGCTGCTGGCTGGGGAGTCAGGCAGCCAGGGCCAGCTGCAGATGCAAGTTGGACAGAAAACAAGAACCCTGGCCAGCAGTGGTTTTCTGTGGATGAGTCAGGGAAAGGAATAGGACCATGTGCTTCAACCTTTTGAAAGGTCACTGATGGGATAAGTGTTTAGGTCCCAAGAAACATAAAAGGAAGGTATCCATTTTGCTTCCTCAAAAGACTTGCTGGGGGCCCTCCCTGGTGGTGCAGCGGGTTAAGCACAGCACTAAGAAGCTAAAGCCACTTCCGCATGAGTTCCATCCCCGCCTGCCCTGGAGGTGACCACATGGCGCGGCAGACCTCTCCTGACCTGTCCCCTGCTCCCCTCAGCAGTGTACTTCGTCGATCTGCCTGTTCTGCTCCCCACTCTGTCTCTGGTGAATCCTCTCACCACCCCTGCACCTCTGGCCTGAACCCCAGCTCTGTATGCACAAATAAATAAATCTTAAAAAAAAAAAGACCTGCTGGGTTCTTGTTTGGAATGGGGGAGGGAGGCCGCGACCAGTTCCTTGCCAGTACTGCTTTAATTTTACACTAGATTCCGTAAGTAAGATTCAGAAAATGAAGGAGGGTGCTACCTGGGCTAGCGTCGCTCTGAGCTGTGGACCTACCTGCAAACCATCTTGCACACTGAAACCATGTACCGAATGTTCGCTTTCCCCATATTTTCCATCCTTTTCCCCTGCACGGATCATAATATAAAGGTGTTAGCAGGTGGACAGTATTAGTGACTCTTTCATTCCTGCTTTTCCTCGTTTGTAGACCTTCATTTCCCCTTCCCCCAAGTTCACGTGCCCTGAATATCAGGTTTGGGCCAGAAAGTCACGCTTGTGCCGCCTTTGAGGTTCCGCGGGAGAGGGACTCAGAGGAGACACTTCCTACCTTGACCACGAGGTGGCGATCAAGCCATGGGAAAGGCTCAGTCCAGAAAAACAGTATATGGATGTCCTATTTTCCCTGGGTTCACTGAAATCAAACGCCGGGCTGGAGATGGTTGGCAGGCGGGAGACAGAAGATGGTACCAATCAAAATGGGACCCCAAAAGACAGGGCCCAAAGCCGTTCTTGGAACCTGTTGCTGAACATCGGAAGTAGATTGTGACAGCAGCTTCCCGTGACTTGCCCAACCAGTTCCTGTTGATTTTCATGCTGAGAAAAAGCGTTTTTTTCTGGGCTCCTGGTTTTGCCGTGTTTAGTTTTTTTTTTTTTTCCTCCCCCCCTCTCCCTGCCTTCTTATTTTAAGTAATCACCAGCATTTGGGATTTGGCTCTACATTGAAGAGCAAAAACTTAAGAGGTCCAAACGAAGCCATGTATCCCCTGCCCAGGGCCATTTGTACAGAAGAACACTGGTGACCTTTGAACTTGTCATCTCAGCATTTATAGGTAAAAGGGAAAGAGTGAAGGTCGACAACGTCATTTAACGTCCTGTCTAAAGGTTGGAGACCCACCGATGTGGCTTCTGGAGCTAAAAAAACAGGGTTCTGGCCCAGGTTGGCCTTCAGTAATTGTGATAACACAGCAAGCTCTCCTCCAAGAAGGCTGACAGGATCCCCAGCCACTTCCGCTTCCTGGGACCAACACTCTGTGCTTGCCAGCAGTCTCCAAGGTCGGTGCCCAACCGAGTGGCTCTCAGTCCAGCTGGAGGGGCAGTTTTAGGGGAGAGAGGTATTTGGGGCCTTATGGAATTCTAGCCCCACCCCCACCACGCGCATACAGGCCAGCTCAGGTTCTTCTACCCCGCGGTCAGTGTACAGAAGGCAGCAGGAGTAACATGAGCACTTGTCCGTGGCTTATGCTGTGAAGTCCTGGTGTCCAGTGCTGTGGCTTCTAGATACAGGAGAATGTCCACGTGCAGCATGGCCGAGGCCACTGGGCTGTGCTGTCAGAGTAAGTACACGCTGGATTTTGAGCACATGGTACAAAGAATTTAAAAGACATCATTTATAACTTACATTGTGTACATCTTCATATATGCTCATGCATAGCATGTATTGGGTTCAAATTAGTAAAGCTAATTTTACCTGATTACTCCTTTTTCCTGTGGCTCCTAAAAAATGTACATGTAATGCACATTTGGTTCTATTCAACAATTCAGCTCTCAGACTATCTGAGAAAGATACATTCACTTGCATATACAATATTCATAGGAAGTATGCTTTTTTCCCCATTTATATGAATGAATAAGGGATAAACTTCTTAAATCCCGGGGAGAGGAAAATCTTCAAAATACAAAAATAAGCAGCTTCTAAGTGGTATATGTATATGTGTATATATATATATGTATATATATATTATCCTAATATATGTGTACATTATTTTAAAAAATCACTTTTAATGTAATGAGCAGAAAGTTCCCGAAAAGCTTCTGTGACCCATGCCCACATACACCAGCAAGTGTGTGACCCATGCTTCTGTGACCCAGGCTAACATACACCAGCCCCATGAGACACTCAGGGTTCTTCTGAGATATGAACACTTTTCCATCCTGGGCATGAGTGTCAGGCTGTCAGGAACAGCTTTTCCTGGGAGGATGAGAAGCATCCAGGATGGGATGGATATTTTGATTTTATTTTTAAGGGTTTGGAGGTCTGGTGTATAAAAGCTCAGAGGCCTGGCTGGCACCTGCGTTATTAGTGTTCCGATCTGTTGGCCTTAATGTCAAGGGTTTATTAGCTTCTGGAGTCCACCCCAGACTGGGGAAGATGGTCAGTTCCAGAGTTGAGCTGTCTCTTTTCATCTGGTTTCCAAACACCTGAAGGTAACCATCATCAGGTGTTTCCAAACACCTGAAAGGGAACCATTCCCTGAATTTCCACACAGTTGAATGCAATTCCCTTGGGAAGGGTGCCTCCTCTCATATTTGCATATTCTGCAAACAGAGTAACACCGGATTTTTGCCACACATGAGCTTCATTATTGATATGCCAAGAAGACCCTGCTAGGCAAAATTATCATATGGATAAAGAAACATTTATAGCTCGCATAGCTATAGCTAATGTGTGGTGTAGACTCTGCAAAGGTATGTGGGTACTAAACTTTGTTTAAACAATCTAGTGAAATACGTTGTATAAGGTTCTTCCTTGACTGTGGGCTGACCTGTGGATAAGATGTCATTCTCATCAGTAAATTACATAATATGTCAAGGAATAAAAGAGTTTGCAGATGTAGTGACTTGGAGATTATTTGGGGTGGGCCTCATCTAATCAGGTGAGGAGGGTGGAAGGTCAGAAACCTAAGTAAGAGATTCAAATCAGCACAAAAGCTCTGTGATTGACTTAAAAAAAAAAAAAAATGCCCGCTTTGTGAAGACCACCGTGTAAAGTAGATGGTAGGACACAATTAGGAGATGAAAGTCTCAGACCTGTAACTCCAGAGAATGGAAGTGTCACCAACTAATGGCCTTGGAGAAGGACCCAGCCTGTAAATAAGACCATGACACCAGGTGACAGTTTGAGTCCAGTCTATTGAGAGCTGAGGAGAAGAATACATGCAGCTTGGGCTTCTAACCTACAGAAACAACCACAATAAATAGATATGTGACTTGAAGCTTCCAAATTACTCAGCAACAGACCATTAAACCAGGGACAAGGGGCCATATTGCAGAACTATCCATCATGAATAAAACTCACAGGGCTCTGTTTTCAGCGGTTCATGAAAACCTCCACCAAGCCACATGCTAAAGTTAGAAGAGGCATTTATTTGTTTCTCAGACAGTTAGATCCTCAAAGCTTCACTTCGAGGACAGCTGTTTAAACCTTCTGTAAGCTTCTGGGCTCCACATGCTGAGTGGGTGTATGGGTTGTGAGAAAATTCATGAGTCTTCTCAGCCAACTGGGCTGAGCTGTGAGGTTCTGGCAGCCACCCCACCACCACCATTCCTGGAGACTAGATGGGACCATCACTGTGTGGAGACTAGAATTATGTTCCTGTTGACATAGGGAGTCTGAAATGGCAGCCACAGCTTTTTGCAAAAGAGTAGGCAATTTATGTAAAGACAGCTCTGGGGTAATCTCAAATGTAGGTTCCCCCCCAAAGAATAAGAAAATACCAATTTTAAAAACTATTGCACTCCTGTCCATTGTGGCATTATTCACAACACCCAAGATAAGGGGTCCACCCACATGACCTTTAACAGATAATGGGACAAAAATGTTATGATTTCTGTACTCAGTGGACTACAGCCACGACCAACAGAAAGATGAATTTATTAAATTATTTTTTTTTTGGCGGGAAGGGGGTCCAAACCTCCAAGTAACCTTAAACGGGGGGGGGGGGATTGTTAAATTTATTTTATGTTTTAATTTTAAAATATATTCATTCCATCATCTTTCATTTTGTACAGTGTGTGATTTCTTGCCATTTGCAGAAACAGAGATGAACTCGGGGTGGCTATGCTGAGTAAAATAAGCCAGAGAAAGACACAGAATGAGTTCACTTGTATGTGGCACATAAAGAAAGAAAGCAGGGCCCTCCCTGGTGGCACAGCAGGTTAAAGCACAGCACTGAGAAGCTAAAGCCACTTCAGCTTGAGTTCGATCCCTGCCCGGAGGTGACCACATGGCGCAGCAGACCCTTCCTGTCTTGCCCGCTGCTCCCCTCAGCAGTGTACTTCGTC
>NW_004567102.1:12798984-12803915 GCF_000260355.1 Condylura cristata
GGAAGGAAGGAAGGAAGGAAGGAAGGAAGGAAGGAAGGAAGGAAGGAAGGAAGGAAGGAAGGAAGGAAGGAAGGAAGAAGGAAGGATCAAACAAATCAAAAATTACTCACTGACAACAAAATCATGGCCACCAGGGGGGCAGGGAGGGGGTGAAGGAACAGCTGCGATGATTCAATGGTGGGTGAAGGGTTCTAGCACTGCGGTGATGGAGGTGTATGGTATCACACATTTGAAGAAGTGTTGGAAACCAATGTTTCCTCTTAAAAAAAAATCACTTCCTGAAATGTTTTCAGGTATTTTATTGTCATAAACACGGAAAGGCAACATACTGCTTGCTGGCATAGTGCTGAGACACGATTTAAAATCCCAAGTGATCATTTTAGAAACCGATAACACCTAATTTCAAAGCTAACATCTTTGAGATGACAGGATACTGTGTTTGTTTACTTCCAAACATACATTAAGAAAGACATATCCACTTTGTTTTTGATTACTCTGGAAATCAGACTTCTGTCAGCCTGGGTCACCGCTTTTTTTCTTTAGGATACCAACTTGCGATTGGTATCACCACCCCCTACCACAAATAAAAGGCACCCCACCCACAGAGTATTTCTGTGACCACCCTCATTTCCCTGTGTCTTCTCAAAGGACTGTGACTTTCTGTTCCACTCACCTCAGAATCAGCGCCCAGCCCACCCAGCCTTCTGTGCTTCCTGCTTGCTACCCTGTTTTTCATATTCATGTAACATTATTTTTAAACTTTCTGACACAAACCTTTCTGGGATTTTCTACACAAAGTAACTGAGGCTAGTTTAACTTCTGGCCTGAACAACCTACCTCTTGCAAAGCCCACTGGATGTTACTAGCCTCTTTCTGCACATAAACAAGAAGCAACAGGAGGGAGGTGGCAAACAGTCTGCTCATTAGGGAGCTGATATGTTTCACGGGACTTAAAAAATACTTTCAGAGAATATTTCTGTAATGTATTTTAATTGCTCACATATCACCTTCCATGCACTAGAACAGATCCTTTTGCAAGAACTGGGTTTAATAGAAGGGCCCTGCATGAAAGACAGTGTTGGTTCGGAGAACCGTGTTTCAGACACAGAGAGCTTTCCAGAACCAGTAAAGTAGGAGGCACTTGACACGTGAAGCAGACCCCACCTAGGAGGCAAGTTTCTTTCTTCCTCCTCTCTGGTTAGGAATGTGTTACCAGGAGCCTTGGAATCACTGCTGATTGCAAACTGGGTGGGGCCTCAGGGCCAAGCAGGTCCACTGCATAATATATGGAATGGTGGCTTTTCCTCTTTAACAATTTTGAATTTTACTGCTTACTTTAGGATATACTCGGCAAAGGACAGGGGCTGAGCGGTGTGTCATGCAGTTGGGCAGAAAAAATATATTTCTTCTTTTTTCATTTTCTGGAATTTGGACACAATATTGTGGTTTGAAAGTGGGAGATATGTTCATGTCTGTGTGTGCATGTGTGTGTGCGTGTGTGTGTGTGTGAGAGAGAATGATGTAAGGGGTTATGCCTCAGTTGATGCATGTGGCAGAGGCACTGACCCACCTCTGTGGCCCTCTGGTGAAGCTTCCTGCATTACAGCAACTAACACAATGACTCTTGCGGAATCCCTAGGGAAGTGGGTGGAAGGTCAAGGTTTCTTGTTCCATTGTAATTTGGAACATGAGAACCACACCTTCTCCAGAATGCCTGGCTTTCCTTGGCAGATGGTGTCAGGAGGACCAAGTTATAATCCTGCTTTAAACTCCTGATTTGAACACCAGGGACCAAACTAGTCAAAGTTATTCTTTCTCTGACATCTATTTTTCTATCTCCCCTTGTCCTGCCCCCTCCTTCTCCTATCTATTCCTTAGTCAGTAAATCCTCAGACCTAATCTCGGCTCTGTCTTCTCAGTACTGAACTCTGTCCAAAGTCCTTTAGACAAGGAGAATTTTATCACCCAGCGATCACTTCTCTTAGGGACTTCATGAGATATCCAACTGGGATAACAATGCGGTAGTTTTCAAGCAAATGGAGGATGTCTCCATCATTGGAGAATAGGAAGAAACAATGTTCGTTGAGGAAAAACATTGTTGGGGCTTCCTTCTGCCTCATCTCCCCTCCCCCATGAAGAAAAGAGGCAGAAGGACAGCTCAAAATTACAAATAAAAGGAAGGGGTTTTAGAAAGTTCATACATGAGAAGGACACTTTTGAATCTTAATAAATGACTGTTGAGTCTGGCTGCTCTTGTCCAGTCTTCCTGGTGACTGGGCCCATCTGGACTCACGGTCCTGAATGAGAATGTAGAGCCCACATTCCCAGAGTAGCCTATATTTTTATTCTTTCTCATTTTCTCCTTGGGATCAGACATTGACTTGGAATCTATGGTTGCTGTAGCTACTGCACATGATTAACTTTAATTGTATGCAATTTTAATAAATACTTGTATTTTCATGAAATGTATACATATACACACAATTCACAACCAACCAAATCCTTGGGGAAAAGCTGCATCATCTGTCCATCAAGGTAATACCCTTTAGAGCATAGACTAGCCGGCGGTAAAAGTTTTTTTCTGGAAGTTTCCCAAATGGTTAGAATAAACACTGATTAGACCACACAAAATTCTTAATGCACGTTGGTCTGGGGAATTGAGGACTGAGAGAACTAACACACAGAGAGCCATACAACACGCCAAGGCCTCCATGTCTTCATTAACAATGACAATAATATACAATGCTATGAAGTTATTTAAATCTATTCTATAATGCACAGAGAAGTACCTGGTTAACATTGTTAAATATAATATAAGACAGTTGGAATCTGTTTTCAGTGCAATATATCAAAATTGGCAATTCATGGATATACAAATATATAGACCTTTTGCTTCAAATTGTGGAGCAAACCAAAATGTGAGCCTTTACTGATGCATGATAAAAGTGAATCCAGATGACTAATCTCAGGGATGGGACAGAGCTACCACACTTCCTCTGCATGCTCACTCACTTAGCTTAGACCAAAACATACCAAGTAAATGCGTGTGCCCAGCCTCAGGGGAGCCCCGTCTCGGCCCCTACCTCCCCTACATATTGTGACCCACTTAAAAGCATCCCAAGGATGTCATTTCCTCTGTATTGTGCTGCTGCTTCCCCATTTCGCTCTTAGTGAAGATTGGGTATTGTAATAGCAAACTTTCCCTGAGGCTTGCTTTTCAGTTTTCATTCTTGAGCCACTTTTTAATTCTCAGGTTGCAGAGAATTAAATTAGATGATCTGCAATTAGATTAGATCATTAACATGAAATCCTCAAATAGGGTCCATTCAGAAGTCTATCTCTACTTTTTCTTTTTCTTCCTGTTTTCTTCTTTCCTCTGTCCCTCCCTCCCTTTGTTTTTCTTCCTTCCTTCCGTTTATCCATTTAGTCTTTCTAGACTTCACTGAAGCATGTCTAGGTACTAGCCTTTTATTTATTATTTTAATCAAAGCTTATCTCTGTGCCCAATATGTGAAAAGTGGAAGTGTCACTTTGAAATTCTGTTTTACAATAGAGGCAGAGAAGTTGGGCCTTGGGATACATGAGCATCACTTAAATACTATACACATTTGCTATCACATAGGGAGGAAGGTGGGGCAGCAAAACATGAGTAACAATTACTCTTAGTCTGTCTTTACAAAAGAAAGCCTCTGCCTTTGTGAAAAGTCTTTTTAACATCTGCTCCCAGAAGCCTGTGGAGAAAACATTTTACCCATAGTGTTGAAAGGATCTCCTGTTCAGAACATCCACTGTTTCCAAGAAGTCATGTGGATTGGACCTTCTGTTCTTAGTTGAGCAAGGAGTAAGCACTGGATGTATTTTCCAGGGATGAGCTGGTTGTTTCTGGGGTGGAAACATTGTATGTTCCTGAAAAACAGGCAGCAGTTTAGCCTCAAAGATGAGCTTTGAAGGTAACCAGGGTGCACCCTCTTGACAGCTGGGAAGGGGAAGGTCCAGTCCAGGGGTCAGCTTGGCATTGCCTGCCCTCCTCCCAGGTCTGAAGCGCCAGAGAACAGACAGGGCTGCCCGCTGGGGCATGCGTGGTGGCGACAAGCATTTAGCTTTTCACACCATCATCCCAGCAGCCAACCTTCTACCAGGGACGGGAGAGTGCTGCTGGCTGCCATGCCAACATGCCTGTGCCTCTCCCCACATGCCGCCACATGCATGTGCCTGGGAACATCACACGTAGGAACTTGCCTGGTGTCTTAGCTTGAGGTGATGGGAACGTTCTTGGAGGAACTGGAAGGTGATGAGGGGAGAAGGAAGGCAAGAGAAAATGATGGGAAAAGAAGAGGCAGGACCAAAAGGGAAGCAGAAATCTGTGGTTATCAACAAGAGTGCCTAGAGGGAGGGCAGCCGGAAGGGGCAGTCGGAAGGTGCAGCTGGGGCAACTGGCAGGTGGGGTGGGGGAGGGCTAGTGTGCAGGAGAGGGACTGGGCGCAGGGGTTGTGCACTGTGAGTTGGCCGGGGAAGGGACACAGCGCCCACCCTACCATCAGACTGGTGAAGTGCCACAGCTAACAAGGTTGCCATCATTGCCCAGGGGGACCTTTGGGGCTGCTGACAACATAAAGCAAAGTTACAGTGACCGTGGAACCCTCCAGTAGGCCAATATGTAGTTACATTGAGGAGCCAAAGGACTACTGAGTGGCAATGATGAAGCTCTTGGGTCCCGCCGCCTTGGGAACAGAACTCCAACTCTTCAACCTGGGCAACATTTTCACGGCCTAATGCATCACCCCTGTTGGGTCCTTTGCCTGGACAGACCTCCCCACCTCCCCCACAGAATCATATGCACACTGTTGTGTGGAAACAAAGAATGAGCCATGGGTGCTGGAACAGAAAAACAGGAGGCAGGAAGTGTTCCTGCCTTGTGTTTGCTACCTTGT
>NW_004567102.1:12806190-12811267 GCF_000260355.1 Condylura cristata
TCTTTGACCCCCATGTTATTGTTGCATGTTATTGATGCACTTGCTGAGAGCTTCCACCTACCCCCAGCCCCAGGCTCCATGCTGAAGGGGATAAATAGGGAAGGAGAGAAGAATAAAGTGTGCCTTTGCTTGCTGACCAAGAAGTGTGTGTGTTTTAATCCTGACGTCCTTCGCTCAGACCATCCCTGCTGTCGTGCTGGCGCGGCAACCCCGTTCTGACTCCAGAAAAATCACTCAAAGACTGGCCACTCTGTTAAAATGGTCTACAGGCTCCAGTGACTGAGTGGACGAGGGAGTGTTCTAACGCCACCTCAGGATTTGCTCGTTTCACAACAGATCCAGTCAGTGGCTTTTGAAATCAAAAGTGTCTTGCCAGTTTCATGAGTAGTACATTGAATTACAGCTGAAAACATCAAGTTCTCTGAAGTTTTATCAATTAATGGGCATTCTCAGAATTTGCCTTTATAGGAAAAACCTTGGCCTGAGCAATGGACACATTTTTAGATACCTCATTTGTGAAAACCGTTCAGTTTTGAGAGGCTGGAAGGAATTCTGGTGTCTGTGTTCCTGGAGGGTTGGTGACATGAAACAGGGTTTCAATTTCTGAAACAGGGGTTTCAGAATAACTGAGACCCACTGTCCAAAGTCAGTAATATTATTCCTTTTAATATGCCCAAGGTGGAAATTTGAACAGTTCGTGCATTCTTCTAACATTAACGTAAACTTGAGTGGTCCCTCATATATGTATGGAGTTTGATGATAAGAATCAATATGTAAAACCAACTCACCCCAAAAAAAGAAAAAAATAAGTTGAGGAAGGGAAGGGGAACCCATAATCCTACTGTGTGATTTTCTAAATATATCCTTTGCTGGTGATGATGAACTATGGTACCTTGATGGTGGGTGCACTGGAGTAATAATACCTGAAGAGGGGAAAAACCTATACTTCCAAACATAAGCAAGGATGTAAACCAATCTTACCTAAATCAAATATCAAGTATGTGTGTGTGTGTGTGTATTTTGTTGCACTATGACCCAGGAACACCACCTTCTTACTCCTTCCTAACCTGACTTAAAAAAACTCCATTTGACAAGGTCAACAATTTACAGTTTCGATTTTTATGGTTGATACACTTTTGACAGTTTGCTAAGGCTTGTCAAGATTCTTCAATCTTATTCTTCAAGTTGAATACATTATGACTAGTTGCCCATTGAGGGCAGATGACCCCTCTAACAACTTCCTGGTGGTTTGGGAAAAGACAAGTCCTTCTATTTAGCCTCTGTACCAAAGGAGGTTACCACAGGGAACTGACAGAGAAGGGGATTGGGAAAAGTGGCTGAGAAGCCCCCTGAGGGCAAATCTGTAAGGGTTATCCAAACAATAAAAGTCACTACATACCTGTTTTACCAAATAAATTGTTAAATCTTCTTGATATTGGGGAACTCATAGAAAATACAGGTGTAGATGAACCTAGGGATGTGGACTAGAAAAAAGGCAAAAAGAAAATTATGTGTAAATTTAACCCAGGTCCTGTTTTCCTCTCTAGAAGGATTGGTTTGCTGCCCTCTAGTGGTCACTTCCTGCATTTCTCCTCCCACCTCCTTAAGAGAGCCCTTAAAGGAGCCAAGCTATGAGAAGAGCCACTTTGAAACACTGTAATCTCAGCATCAGTTTTAGGAAAATAACTGTCAACTTTATGTTCAATTATTAAATAGGATTCTGGTATCTTCATAAATTTTCTAAGTCAAATATCTTTGAGACAATTATTTTGCAAATCCGAGAAAATTGATTGTTATTCTTCAAATTGTCTTCTTTGTTGACTTGGGTTTCTCTAAAGGATGTTTCCCTTTGAAATCTGAATTTAACTTACAACTGACTTTATCTGTTCTATCTGAATGCCTATCAAAGCTCTGGGGACAGACTCTTCTCCTTAGCTGACTTAATAGGCAGAATGTCAGGTACAAAAACAATGGAACAATCTATGCTGTGGACAGAGGGGTTTCCATAAAGGAAATATCTCCATAAAGGAAATATTTACCTTTGAGTTCTGTGAAGACCATCTTGACAGTGAAAACTTATTCAGTAAAGCTTCCTGCACCTGTAATGTTTAAAAGATACCTGTAATGTCAGTTCAACAAGTCACATGCACCTTAGACTTTTCTAAGAGTGTGAAACTGTCACTGTTCTTACCTTCTGGTCCCAGAGGCATCCAAAGAGTAAAATGAATAATCCCTGAAGAAAGAGTTGGGGGAAAGTTCATTTTAATCATATTATATCATCCAGTAAAATAACAGAAGTTTTATTATATTAATCTGACATTGAACTTGTACTGCCTTTTTCTACATCAGAGTTTATGGAATGAGTCCAGTAGATGATCACTTTAACAGGGATGCGGTAGATCCATATGCCAAGGGATGTTATATGCTATAAGGATAATTTCCATATTGTGAACTAGAGGTCCTGCTGCTTATGTCCTGAAATATACCACACATGATTGTGATGAAGACCTGGGACATGGGATAGAATAACCAGCCCCAAGTAGGCAAGGTATGTTTTATTATATATATAACATCATTCTTTATTTTGTACATTTTTTCTCAGTTGTAATCCCCATGGACTTCCCACCAGCAAGTCCTCCATGTGTCAAGGCATATTTTAAAGAACAAGAAATGAGCCTCATAGGCTGGGCTATGGACTCCTCTCCAGTAGAGGAGCTAGGATTTGCACAACTTGGAATAATATTCAACCCTCACCTCCAGATCATTTGCCTCCTCACCAGTTCATGGGGGGGCCCTATTTATGTGTGTTAAGAGAGAAAAGGTGTCTTTCTCATTTTACTAAATCAGAGGAGAGAGATTACATTATAGAGAACATTCATTTTATCATTTTTCTGCAAATGTTTCTAGAGAAAATCCCAGGTACATAGCATTTGTTTCTTTCACCAAGTGATCACTGAGCACATACTTTGTGTCAAGTCTTTTTGATATAGTAATGAATAAAATAAACATGATCCCTAGCCTCACAAAGGCAAGCTTATGCAGTGCTAGTAAAAATTAAATAGAGAGATTATTTGGTTTAATCATATTTGTACTTAGGACATAACAGGCTGGAGCAAGATAATGTTGGATAAAAAGGAAAATCCAGTAGTAAAGGGACTTTTTTCCTACTTGTATTATCGGATCATATAGTCACATATGTGACTAAATTATAATGCAGGTGATTAGAGATGTGAAGGTCCATGGAATCAGAGGAATGTGTCCTTCCTAGCTCACTGCGTTGTTGCAATCATCACTCTTTAGGGCTAGGACCACCTCTGGACTAAATCCTTTCCATTCCTAACTCCTGTTTGTGTTTCTATCATTAGTTTGTCCCACCAGCCTGGATACTTCCTGAGAGTACTTGGCTACATAGCTTACCTGGAAGGCATTGAGGAGGGTAAATACAATATGGAATACAGCGTTGCTCCCCTGGAACACAGTGGCAAGACCAAAACCCCAGGTGAGCCCCAAGAGTGGTGTGAGGACCCCAATGCTCTTGCTGATCTGGAAAAGGCTGCTCTTCTCTTGCTTGCTTGGCTTGTCACCAATGGAAGGTCTCAGGATCTTCGTGATGACGATGACAGTGATGGTCATATTCACCACCACGATGATCAACGCTGGGATGACGAAAGCCAGCAGGGCCTTGGTATCCTCCCAGTTAAGCCAACAGGCATTCTTCCTTGTGTAGACTTCCTGCGGCTGGGTGGCCCCCACGGTGATGACTGAGATGACAAGAGGACAGCCATAGCCAAGAGAAAAGGCAATTGCCTTCTGAATGGACTTGCTGGTGTCATGTAAGATGAAAACCAAGCGGTAGAAGAGCATGAGGCCCAGAGTCAGCATCCAGAAGAAGACACTGAGGTAGAAGAAGTGGATAAAGAAGGTGGCAGCCACACAGGCTGTCTCATTGAGTGGGTAGTAGTTGTCATGGATGGCAGCAGCCACGATGAACCAGGTGTCAGCCACCAGCAGGGAGGCGGCAATGTTCACAATGCAGATGTGGCGCATATAGGAAGTCCGGTTCTTGGTCACCGATTTCCACACCACCGCTTCCACAATGAGACAGGCTGCTAAGCTCAGGATGGAAAAGCACAACCCAATGTAGGAGATGATATCCAGCAGTATTTTCAGGAGCGAATCAGGGTCTGGGGAGTCAGGGGACATGAGGATGGAGAATGACGTTAAGTGGTTGCAGCTGCAGGAGATGATGTCTCTGTGGACTTCTTCCATCTGGCACCCACTGCTGTCCCAGCCTCCTGTGTAATTGGTGAGATTAAAGTTCCAGAAGACACACTGTGGTTTGCTGCCTGAAGGTCTGTTGATTTTAAAAGTCATTGATATTTGGAATGGCATGGTTAGATTGTGGCTGACTGTGGTTGTCATCACTAAGCTGTTTGCAAAGCTCTGTCCTTGAGCATCCTGGGAAAGGATGGTTTTGAGAGTTGGGAAAGCCATGGTGACAATAGTTGAATTTGTCTGCAGATTTCCCAGCTGGTACTCATCAACTGCCACGTTGCCCCAGAGGTTAGAGTCTGAGAAAACAAATTTCGGTGTGTAGGTTTTGGAGCCTTTTATCACCATGCCTCTCATCTGCACATTGGTTTGGTTGATGGGCTGGAAAGTGCTGTCCTCTGTCCATAACGCTCGGGAAAATCTTTCCACTGAATCCAGTAACCGTGAGCTCTGGTTGGTCTGTTGCTGTTGTAACTCCTTCCAGGTACTGAACATGGACTTTCCGAGTAGGACACTAACCGTGGCAAGAACATGCTGAAAATGACATGGAATGGGATCAAACCAAGCAAGTTCTTTCCTTTATCAAAGGAAACATAACATGTCCATAGAAACAGGTTGAGTGGATACAAGTATGAGGAAAAGAGAACAATGAGGTGTCACAGGTTGTAGGGGTCTGTGGCTGACCATCTTAGAGCAGGTAGTAAGCAGAGGTCCCTAAGACTATAGGCCTATTCAAACAATTAGCAATAGTGTCAATGAACCACAATACTCATGAAGCCCATACAGCAGGTGGTAGAGATAATTT
>NW_004567102.1:12811367-12830241 GCF_000260355.1 Condylura cristata
AAAACAAAAGTCAGCACAGACAAACAGAAAAGTGCAGATCAGTCAGTCATCCAATCCTAGGGACCCATCCATGACAAAAACCTGTCACATGAAATGTCCCTAAGACTATAGGCCTATTCAAACAATTAGCAATAGTGTCAATGAACCACAATACTCATGAAGCCCATACAGCAGGTGGTAGAGATAATTTGTTAATTATTTTTATTGTATCTTTAAAAGTATAGGCTTTTTAGTGGTTAATATTTCACCAGGAAGGGTAGTCTCAGGCAACCCCTTCAAATGCAGAACTTTAAACAGGCAGTGCCATGTTATCAAAAACATTTTACTTTGTTAAACAATCTGATTCTCCCACAAAAGTGGGCTTGTCATTTTCCATCTTTGTCTTCCCACTGTGCTCTTGTTGTGTTGTTCCTGTCCCTGAATTACCACCTCTGCAACTAATGGCATGTTGTCCCCCTGGCTCCCCATGGCTGTCTTCATACCCAGACTCATGAATGTGATCTTACTTGGAGACAGGGTGTTTTTTAATGCAATTAAATTAAGGCTCTGGAGAGGAGAGCATTCTGGAATACCTAGGGGGATCCTAATCCCAATGACAAGAAGAAGATAAGTGGAGAAGAGAGAAGTCCATTTGAACACAAAATCAGAAAAAATGGGATGGTGTAGCCATGAGTCAATGAAATCTTGGAGCCAACAGATTCTGAGACTCTGGAAGAGACAAGGAAAGTTTCTCCCCTTGAGACTTCAGAGGGAATGTTTTCCTGCAGATACCTTACTTTCACACTGCCAACCTCAAGAGCCATAAGAGAGAAAGTTTCCATCATTGGAAACTGCCCAATTGGTGCTATTTTGTTACAGCAGCCCCAAGAAATATACAGAACCTCCTTGCGCTCTTGTGATCCAAGCTGGGTTTGGCCATTGGAAGTATTGGTAGGAGTTCAGAGGGTGGGTCAAGGAAGAAAGAAGTTGAAATATATATTTTTCTACTATGCATCACATTCCTCGTACCCACTGCACACCCATCAGCATATTGTGTGTGTGTGTGTGTGTGTGTGTGTGTGTGTGCGCGTGCAAGGTCTTTCCAAGACCATAGCTGCCTGGATTACTTGGGAGTAACCCTCCTCCCACACAAGGCTTCTGCTCTCCTGTGGCTATGAGTAACTACTGCCTCTCCTTTCTCCTTCAGTCCTCAGACAATGATGACACCCAAATCATGCTGATTTCTGGGCGCTTCAACACATTTACTTCATATCTTTTAACCCTAACTTTATTTTGATAAAAATCCCTTCATTAATATCTCGTCATCTGAACTCCTGTGGATGAATTCTCTTTCCTTCCACAACCCGATTACTTCAAAGCTTATGTTTAGCACAAGATCACTGAGAATCCATCTTGTACATAGTCTGAAAGCCTTTTCTAGTTTTCCTAGAAAGCAGGTGAGAACTCGTTGCATTTTCATGAAAAAACCAAAACAGAGATTCACTAAAGAAATCCTTTTAAGGTCCCTGAAGGAATCTACCTGAGTACCTTAAAAGCTATAATTGGCAGTGCATGTTGTGTGACAATAATGTCTAGAGTATTGCTCTGTCATATTAATTGAGGGGAAATTGGTAGAGGTACAGCTAGGGTTAAAAGATGAAGAAGTAGGCCCTCCCTGGTGGCGCAGCTGATTAAAGCACAGCACTGAGAAGCTAAAGCCACTTCTGCATGAGTTTGATCCCTGCCTGCCCCGGAGGTGACCACATGGTGCGGCAGACCTCTCCTGACCCACCCGCTGCTCCCCTCAGCAGTGTACTTCGTTGATCTGCTTGTTCTGCTCCCCACTCTGTTTCTGGTGAAGTCTCTTGCTGCCCCTGAGCCTCTGGCCTGTACCCCAGTTCTGTGTGCACAAATAAATAAATCTTTAAAAACAAAAAAAAAGATGAAGAAGTAAAAGAGAGGAAAGACAGTACAATAGTTAGGAGTTAGGTTTCTGGATCACAAGCTCTGAAGGAGTGAAATGATGAGACCCCTAAACTCCTGTGAGGCTTAAAAAAACTCACTCTCATCATATCTATGTTCACTTGGGTTGTAACTGTTGAGAGCATGTCAAGGATGTTGATAACTGCTGCCAGATTCCCAGGCGAAGGGCTGACTTCATGTTCCATCTTGCTTGTGTTAGTGTAAAGATCCTGCAGGTATTTAGGGAGCTTTTCATATAGAGAGGGGCTCTCGACCAAAGCCTAGTAAAACAAAAGTCAGCACAGACAAACAGAAAAGTGCAGATCAGTCAGTCATCCAATCCTAGGGACCCATCCATGACAAAAACCTGTCACATGAAATAAGCTCAGTTTGGTAGTATCCCTTCTTAATTTTTCTCCATTAGTTGAGACCATTTGGAAGGTTGTCTGAAGATATCACCAACACCTATAACATTCTCTAGGTTCCTCATCCGTGTTTATTGTTGCTCATGGAATTTTAGAGGTCTCTGACTCCCCCCACGTAAAAGTGAGGTGCAATTTATTTATTTTGATGGAAAGAAAGGAGTGTCCCCATACCAAGTAACAATAACTTCTTTTCCAGGTCAAAAAGGCAAGCTAGTCCTTCTTCAGAACTCTAAGTTACATCCAAGGAGGAGGAAATCTCACACCTACTAAAAAAAAAAAAACTGACTAAAACAATTTTTTTTTGCATGATGAACTTTAATTTTTCATGTTATTTCTCTCTCTGAAAAGATTAAAGCTATTTGCTTAATATCAAAATTGTTCAAAGGAAAGTGGTTAATGAGGCTAATACTGCCTGTCCTTGGAAACAAAGGAATGAACAATTGAGATAAAGTTTGTACAACTGACCCTGGAGAGAAGCACACATGTTGTACCTCCATATTTGTAATTTTTTTTAGTATTTTTTAAAAATTTATACTAAAAAAAATACATATATGTAGGTAATTCAGCCTTCAAATATCTATATCTATACCTATATCTATATCTATATATCTATATTTATATATTTACATTATTGCTTATTTTTGTACAATGCTTGCTTGCTTCCCTTTCAGGTGTGGTCCCTGTGAATTCCCACCACCAAGTCACCAGTGAATCATCACCACAGTCTTTTGTGCTCTTTCTGCTGCTTTTTAATCCTTTTCCCTCCCTCTCCTCTGCTAAATGTCTCTGATTTAAAGGTGCCTGCTAGTTTTGTCATTTCCCCCCCGATCCCTTATTTGATTCCATCCAATACTTATGAAGTTTTAAATTTTATTTTTAAATATATTCATTACATCTTCCTTAATTTTTGTACAATGTATGATTTCCCGGTGAACTTCCCACCACCAATTCACCTGTGCACCATCATCGTAGTTCCTTGTGCTCTTCCCACCCTAAATATTTTTAATTATCTCTAGGGTTCACACTTCTTTAGACATAAACTAGCTTTAAAAGCAACATGAGGGCCCTCCCTGGTGGCGCAGCGGGTTAAAGCACTGCACTAAGAAGCTTAAGCCACTTCTGCAAAAGTTCAGTCTCCGCCTGCCCAGGACGTGACCACATGGCGTGGCAGACCTCTCCTGACCTGCCCGCTGCTCCCCTCAGCAGTGTACTTCAACGATCTGCCTGTTCTGCTCCCCACTCTGTCTCTGGTGAATCCTCTCACCCTCCGCATCTCTGGCCCGTACCCCAGTTCTGTCTGAATAAATAAATAAATCTAGAAAAATTTAAGAAAAAAAAAAAGCAACATGAACCAGCCCAAGACCCTGAGTGCTAAGAATTACAATAAGCCTGACTCATCTCCCCACCAAGAACTGAGAGTCAAAGTTGAAAGGATCACCTTGGCCTGCTGGAACAGGTTGTTTATTGAGTTCCAGACACAGTTGTTGCTCTTCATCTTCCACTGGGAGCCTACGCATTTGTAGGTTATGTTTCCACCAAACCAATCTTGGGTAACATTGGAGAACCCACACGACTGCTGAACAACTTTCCCAGGCTTCCCGACACCTAAGTTGGGATCCTTACATGCGAAGTTTCCCTCTGCATTGCAGACATGGAAATAAAAGGGAGAAATGGAAGGATAAGGGACAGTGAAATGGGGTCAGACCTCGGGGGAATTTTGATGTCTCAAATCATGTGTCTCTTTACCTTTAGAGTTACTCAACTTCTTTATTTTGCCCCGACTTTCTAAAACCTCTTACTATTTTTCATGGATCTGTGACTTTAATCTCACTTGCTTATCCTAGTAGAATTTATTTTCTGTGCTTTCTTCCTATCTTCAATCTCCGCGATTCTACTCTCTGCTGTCTATAAAACCCAAGATATGGAAAATAATTAGGGCTTGATGTGAGTCCATTCAGATAAGAGATGTTGAGTTTATTGGAGTCCAAAGGACTCAATGTCGGAGTCCAGCGTTTCTCAGCTCCAGTGTGGTAGAATCAACTGTGACCTTGGACAATGCCCGTGTCCAGGTTCACGCCAGCCTGAGTTATTCAGAACTTCTCCATTGGGATTCAGGCAGCAGTCTTTGTGCTTCTCACCCCACCCCCCATCCCCGCAACACACACACATGCCCCCACCAAACACACATTCTAGTGTAGCAGTCAAGGTTGAGAAACACCACCTAAATCCAAAGCTATCATTAGAGGTAGGTCTTCCAGACATCCTCGACCTGAATATTCTAAATAATACTTGTGTTTGTTTTTCTAGTTTCCCTTAAAGTTCACTATTTTCACCTCATTATAACCAAACTTGAGTGGCAAAATGGCATTTGCTGAAGAATCTAATCTCCAGGGAACCCTGGTTCTGAGTAGAATTATCTTCAACTGACCTTTTCATTTAGCATTGAGATCTCAGCCATTGTATAAAATCTTGAAATTAGTAAGTAATGTTCAACTGGTAAAAATCTATGGGACCAGACTCAAAAGAGGAAAAGAAAAAAGTGATTAATATATGCTGATGTCTGGGCTAAGATGGGGGACAATGAAGAGGTGACCTTCACTGTTCCTGGAAAAAGTGTGCCTGGTGGGGTCAAGGGGAGCAGCTCAGAGACAGGGAACTGATTCTAAATTGCCTCCTGCGTTGGTGTTGCCAGCACCTCATGGAAAGGACAACTCAAACAGGCTGGTGACACAGCCATGGATCCTTCAGATATTGGGGTCCTATGACTGGGATGAGCTCATAGTGAAGGGATTGCTTATGATAGAAACTCAAAATCATCCATTATGCACTTGGCCCTTCATCACTGAAGAGAGCTCTTCAGCTTGAGCTATGGCAGAAATGGCTTCTGAATCATGACCTTTACCCTAAATATACTATGCAGGGGGATACTGACCCAGTGATGACTAAGAACAGGAAAGATGGTCACCAGGTCTTCAAGCTAGTTATTTTCATGTCACTCTGTCTTAGTGAAACAGTGTCAGTAGGGACACCCTGCCGTTGCTGGAACCCCTAAGGGGTCTCAGGCTCACACAGATACCTCCTCTTATCTGCCTATGAAGTATGTAGCTTCCTAGACTCAGCTGCCATATGGTTTCATCTACAAGTCTTTCTTGATCACTTCTTCCCCACCAAACACCAGGGCAGCCTCTTCTGACCTGACCACCCACACATGTATGTATACACATGTGTGCATATGTGTATTTATATGTGTGTGTGTTCTATCATATATATTCTATCATGTCTATCTCTCCTATGCTCTGGGCTAGAGAATGTGACGTATTTGTTTCCAAATCCCCCATACTTAGCCCAAGGCCTGCTGCATGATGGTGCTCAACATATATTTATTGAAAGAATGAATGAATCCCTGCTCATGACTACAACATTTTAAGGTAATTTAAAATTCTCTCACCAGGTATCAGATGAAGCTTCATTGAGGGGCTCTTGACTGAACCTTTGGCAGCATTGGTAAAGAGACAGACCACCTCAACATCTTGTGGATACCAAGGACCCAAATTTGGCTGAAATTTATATTTGTAGCACACTTGTCTGTCTTTAACTTCTTTTTCTAAAGTAGAGTTATTGAAAGAATTAAATCACGGAATGAGTGTTCAAAGTACAGATTTGTTAAAATGACCCAGATAAGCATAAACTTATACATTTTCCCCAGGAATGTGACATATTAATTTTTAATGTGGTTATACTCATTTACTTTATGCGTATTGTTTCTTAGAAATAAATGAACATTTGCATATGTGCTAGACAAAACTTTACGTTCACTATTGTAGACACCAAATGTGTACCCACGCTGCTTTGTAGAGTCTAGTGCCCCCTCTATCTCAATTCCATCACACCCTGTAAATTTACCTTACACTGCTTTCACCAAATTAATTTAAACACAGTCCTCCCTGGTGGCGCAGTGGGTTTAAAGCACAGCACTAAGAAGCTAAAGCTACTTCAGCATGAGTTCGATTCCCGCCTGCCCCGGAGGTGACCACATGGCATGGCAGACCTCTCCTGACCCGCCCCTCAGCAGTGTACTTCGTCGATCTGCCTGTTCTGCTCCCCACTCTGTCTCTGGTGAATCCCACACCTCCGGCCTGTACCCCAAATCTGTATGCATAAATAAATAAATCTTTTAAAAAAATAATTTAGACATACCTATTTTGGTGACTTCCTCTCCCACTGGATTTTAAGGTCTTAGGGAGGAAGTATTTGTCTTATCCATATTTTTTCTCATACCAAGTGCAGGATGTGGCACATAGAAAACACTGGATATGTGCATAACGAATGCAGAATGTCGAGATTTTTAATTTTTAATGTCTAGATTGGCGCCTCTGAACCACATAGGTAGTATAAATTCAAAGCCCAAACCTGGATGAAACCAGGGTGAAACCAGCTATTATTTGTTTTTTAAAGATTTATTTATTTATGTATACAAAATTTGGATTACAGGCCAGAGTATATGGGGGGCAAGGGGTGAGAGAATTCACCAGAGTCAGAGTGGGGAGCAGAAGAGGCAGATCGACAAAGTACACTGCTGAGGGAAGCAGAGGGTGAGACAGGAGAGGTCTGCTGCGCCATGTGGGTCAGCTCTGGGGTTGGGTGTCAAACTCGCACTAAAGCTGCTGTACATAGCTTGAAGGCTGAGTCCTCTCCTGTTGTACCACCAGGTAGGACCACAGCCGTAATATATTTTTTTAAATTTGTTTTTTTTTTTTAATACAACTGTAATTTTTAAAGGGTGTTTTTGCTCACAAACTGATTAAGCCAAATTCTACCAGGTGATTTGTTTCCCTAGGCAACTGTTTATAGAGTGTGCCACTCTTTGAGGATCCTAGCTTTGTATCATGGAGTGAGGAGCGAGGCTTTTCCTTTCTTGCTCTTTAGAGCCTTAGAATGGAGATTCCAGGTCTCTGATACTGGCAAGTGCCAGCAGGGAAGTTCTAGCATGAGCTAAAAAGTTATTTCTATTTTTCTTTTCCCCTTTGGCCTTTTTTGTTTGTTTGTTTTTGTTTTTTGGGCTTTTTGTTTGTTTTTGTTTTTAATGTGAGATTCTATCCTCCCCATCTCTCTCTTTTTTGAAAGATTTACTTATTTTTATACATACAAGACTGGGATACTGGCCAAAGGTGCAGGAAGTGAAAGCATTCATCAGACAGAGTGGGGAACAGAATAGGCAGATGTACTGAAATACACCGCTGAGGGGAGCAACAGGCGGGACAGGACAGGAGAGGTCTGTTGTGCCATATGCCTCAGCTCCCTGGCCAGGGATTGAACTTGTGCTGCAGTGGCTGCAAATAGCTTCATAGTGCTCTGCTTTAACTCATTGCACCACCAGGGAGGGCCCCATTTTTCTTACTTTCTTACATGTTAAATGGTGCAGTTAAGAGGATTTTGGGCATTTTGGTAGCATGCTGATTTGTAGCCTGGAGTGAGAGAGAATCACACTGTTTTGAAGGCCTATGAAACAACAGCTCCCACTAAAAACAATGGTCTTGACCCTCACAAACTCTCAAGATTTTGAAGGGACTAGAGGCTCCTGGGAATCTGTGCTCTTACATTCACTCTGTCTTTGATTCAACCCTTATGTCTCTTGGCCCTCACTTTAAAAGTCTTCAAGATTGTACATATATGGAATAAACGTCCTAAAAAGTTAATAATTGGCATCTTACCAGCAGGAAAGGATGAGGAATTCGAAGAATTCGAGGAATTCACCTGGACCATTACTTTGTAGTCTTCATCCTCTTTTACACAGCACTGGAACTCATGGTTATTTTCGCATAGGAATGCAGCTTCTAAAGGATCAACTATGATGTCCGATTCCAGAGGGAGAGGATGAACGGTGACATCTTTGGTTGTGATACTGTATGAGTTCTTATATCTAAATATGCAGTGGTAGGTTCCTGAGGGGACGAAGGCAAAAATGAGATGGAATAAAATAATTACCAAGGAGTGTAGGCATAGGGGAGAGGGGTAGTGAGGAGGGATGGGGAGATTATAAGTTTTTGGGACAACTTGACCTGTGACCCCTGGAGTTCATTCTTATCTCAAAAATTTTAAGGTAAGATAGTGGTTGATCATATAAAGTGAAAAGAGAAGACTGGATAAGAGCAACCTGCACTCCCAACGGTTGGGGGGCAGAGTAGACTGTGGAGAACACTTGGGTTGAAGTTCATGAAAAGCTTTTTCCCCATTGGACTGTCCATTAGCCATCAGAGGGTGAGCCACCATTGGAGAGTTACCATGGAGACAGCATAGCACCTACAATTAAGTAAGACCCTTTCATTTTCTCTGCTTTTCTTCTCTGAGCTCCCACTGGCATAAGCTCTCCATGGGAAAACATGTAGAATAAGGGGAGAGAGGAATTCCTTTCAATTCCTTTTAGGAGGGAGGGGATATTTACATAGAATATAAAAGGAAAGCCTAGTTGATTTACATGAGCGCAGATATTTTGGGTACCTGAGTATGGGACTGTATAACAGTTCGATAGCACCAGAAAAACCTTGACTTCTAGTTAGTGCCAGGAGTGGGGGAGAACAGTTGAACTGAGCAGGTATGAGTTCAACCCTGAGAAAGGTACTGCCCCCTCCTGACTATCTCTACCAAGTCCAGCTTTTCATTTCTGCAAAGCTTCCTATGTCTTATATCAAACAACAAGGAAGCCCTGGGTCTTAAGTATCTGGGCTTACCCATCATTTAGTTAACGAAGGACTTCAAAGCGGAGAGGTTAAAGTTGGCCCATCATAACATAGTCTCAGTTTCATCCTAGCTCTGTCATTTACCAGACATAAAATCTCAGGTTGTATAGTAGGAAACTAGGCTTGTTTCCCCACCTGTACGTAAGACTAAATACTTAGAACAGTGTCTATTTCACAGTAAAGGCTTAATAAATATCAGCTATTATAGTAGTTTATGAACTACTCTTTCAACTCAAAGATTTTCATAACCTCCCAACATAACCAACATATAGAGATAAATGGAAAATAAACATGTTTCTTTCTTTGGAACCAAGTATGTAAAACTTTTACATAGATTTTTTAAGGTTTTCCTTAGGTTTTTATTTTATTTTATTATTATTATTTTTTAAAATTTTTAAAAGATTTATTTATTTATTTATTCATACAAAACTGGGGTACAGGCCAGAGTTGTGGAGGGTGATAGGATTCACCAGAGACAGAGGGGGGAACAGAGCAGGCAGATCGATGAAGTACACTGCTGAGGGGAGCAGCGGGCAGGTCGGGAGAGGTCTGCCCCGCTATGTGGTCACCTCCAGGGCAGGCGGGGGTCAAACTCATGTAGAAGTGGCTTTAGCTTCTTAATGCTGTGCTTTAACCCGCTGCGCCACCAGGGAGGGCCTATTTTATTTTTTTAACCACCATTTAAAAAAGAAGTCTTGGTGCCCTCCTTGGTGGTGCAATGGGTTAAAGTACCACTTTATGAAGCTCTCAGAAGCCACTGCAGAACAAGTTTGATCTCTGGCCAGGGAGGTGACCCATACGGTGTGGTAGACCTCTCCTGACCCACCCACTGATCCCCTCAGCAGTGTATTTCAGTAGATTTGCCTGTTCCGCTCCCCACTCTGTCTCTGGTGAACCCTCTCACAGACTACACCTCTGTCCTGTACCCCAGTTCTTATATGTATAAATAAATCCTTAAACAAAAAAAGTCTCAATAGTTTGATAAAAGTACTTTAAAACACAATCATCTTAATGGCTAGAACATTAGCTTTAGAATCAGGGACTAGTTCCAGTTCTGGCTCTACAACTTAAATCGTGGACGTCTAGGTATATTTATTATCCTCTCTGAACTTCAGTTTCCACATACATAAAATTGAAACATTAACATCTTTACACCAAAGTCTCTCCCCATATTGCATCAATATTTAATGCAAAGTGGTTGGATAGGAATGGTCCAGTTTTACAGCCCCCCTCCTAGAACCTCAAACCTTTCCACTCTAAATGGGTTCTACCATCTGCTACATCAAGACAAAACATACTTTAGTGCATAAGACTTTTAATGGAAAAGAACTTTAATACAATTAATGTGCAATAGAGATAAGGGAAAGAATATAGTTTCCAATCAAGCACCCAAAGCTACCCATCCATTGTGGGTATATGACCAGACAAACAGGGCTGACCCAAAGCAGGACCACTGAGGCCCAACAGCCCGCCACAGTCTAAGGCACCTCCTGGTGGGGACCCACAGAAAAGGAGTAGACTGGGCCCATCACATCTGGGAGAGAAGGAGCAAAATCAAAATCAAGATAAAAGCTGCTATTATCACCCTCCCCACGGGTCTCTCACCTACATCTGTTTCAACCAGTCCAAGGCCAGGAGGTAAGCTAAGTCTCTTCACATGTCTTTCTGCTCCATGGGCCTCCTCCAGGACTCCTTCTTGCTCTCTCTATCCTTCTCCCTTCCTTTCTCCATTCTCCTCTCTAGCTTCTCCTCCCTACTCAGCTCTAACCTCCTTTGAGTGGCTCTGGGAACTGGAACCTCCCCTTCTGTTGGGCCCATCCTGTTCCACCAGCACAGGCAATGTGGAAAACAATTCCACTGTACATCCCGGGGTCCCACAAGCAGAGTAGGTATCTGCTCTTTCACTCACCATTCCACTCCGTGGTGGCGGTCTCGACTGCCAGCACAGACTCTGCTCCATCAGGAAAGCTCCGTGAGGTATAAAACTTTTCGAGTATTTTAATTCCAGTAGAAGTGTTCCAGTACACCTCATCATAGTTACTCACATCACTGATGCATGTTAGAGAAAACTTTTTCCCCTCAGAAACAGAAATTGGGTCCAGGGTTATTGTAAGGTTGGCTGAAAGAATGCAAACAAAACAGACAAAAGAAAACCAACAACAGGCGCAATGTTTAGTTATTCTGGTCACATCGACATATGAGTTAAAACAAGGTAGAGACAGAAAGCATGGCCCATCCTGGCTCTACTGTGTCAACAAGGGGTTGGTACCTTGCTGCTCCCGGGCTTTACTTGTTTCTAGGCTGTTCGCGGTGGTGCTCTGAACTGAACTCACTTCCATCACGTGCACTTCCCCTTTGTGGCTGGAATTATCTCCTAATGATCAGCAGAGCGAAAGGTTGCAAACTTAGGGGTGTTAGCTTAACCCAAGATCCCCCTCCAACCTCTCCCATGATACCACAAGGGAGAGTAAGTGGCTCAATTCGTGTAACACACTCTCATTAAAGTACCTTTAAAAAAATAATGCTGTATTGCATTTTAATTTTTCTCTTTCTATGTCTCCTTTTGTGAACTCCTCATGGACAGGAATCCTTTGCGTTCCTAATACTTAGCCACAGGCAGCACGTGGTCAGGGCGCCTAAGAAGAGTGACTTCTGGAACTTATTTTGAAGTAAGGGATCATAGAGTTATAGTCCAAATAATTAACCTGGACTGTTGCAGGCAGTGAGCTGAATTGGCACTCACACTGCAAGCCTCTCTACATTCATTTCACTTTTGAGAATTCATAGGTTTATGAGAAATTTTTCATCAAAAATGTTAATAATGTTAATAAATATCTTCCAACCCCCTTTGACCATGTCTTTGACATGGCTAACATTTCAAAATGCCATTCAATTCTGTGTTCTATAGTGACCAATATCATGCCTTGACTTCAAGGCTGGCTCTTTGTTCCTATCGGTTAATATCATATTCTTAGTCATAATCAAAATAAATCTGGGATTTCCATAGTATCCTTTAGAAACTGGGCTTCACGTGTTCAAATCTGGCTCTAAGTGGTAGGCCATATGTTACTTGCCTGGCTCTCACTAGCTATAGGGATCTGGAAATGGCTTTCTATGGCCTAAAGGTTTCTGAGATTAGAAAGGAAAAGACTCATAGGATTGTGAATCTGGCAGTATTGATGCACCACTGGGCTTTAAATCACCAGACCGTGGTTTTCAGCTGCCCCTAAGAGAGCCAAAAGCCCACATACTTAAATAACTCTCAGAATTAAAACTTGGGATAAATAATTTCTCTCACTAGAAAACTATAACTTGCTCAAAAGATTCATAAGCTCTTCTGTAGGAAACATGTTTTCAGAAGAACCAGGTTTTGCTCTATGTAAAGATGCTAAGTCATGATAGACAATGTGAACAAGAGTCACACGTCTTGTTGATGTCAATCATTTTTCCAAGTTGTTTGAGGGGGCAGACAGCTGACAATTTATCGAAACAACTTATTTTTGTACGGTGGCTATATTGCCACGCCATGGATTCACTCCCTGATGTGTGGGGAGGCTCATACCCTGACCCCGGTTTTGAGAAAAGAAAGCAGCTTTATTGCAAATTGATTGGCAAGGAGGCAAGAAATAAACTCTAATCTGCCCCCTGGTGTGAAAAGTGGGTGAGGTTCTATAAGTTTGGGATCCACATCGAGAACAGAAGAGTTACATTTTGTTGACTATAGGCAAAGACTTGTGGACTGGACTGAAGTTCTTTGGCTTGTTATAGGGAAGTTTGTACATGGAGAAATATGAGAACTTTCCACCCCCCTAGGTAACTGGGTTTGAGCTTCTGTTGATGCGCTTCTCTGCCTGTGAATCCACCTACTTCTGTGTTTTCAGTCTCCTGGGCCCAGCCCACCTTGGAGCTCAGCTTCAGTTTAATTGCTTCTGCTGACTCAAGCTGGGTCACTACAGACAGACTGCACTTGTGAAAACAAGCCTCAAAAAAAAAAAAAAAAAAAAAAGCTAGATAAGTTTTCTTTTTCTTTTGTGCTCTAAGATCTGTGAGCAGTTTAACCATGTAGCCCCAGTTAAAGGTGGAAAACAAGTTTACCCCATTTTTGAAGATAGGTTGGTAGTATAATGCTTCATGGCAGAGAAGAAGAAATGCTGTGTGCAGAGGTCAACTAAGCTGAAAGATTATAAAAACTTTTTATTTTTACAATTTTAGAATGATCTCAAAATATCAGATAATCAAAAATTTTTGCAGCATTTTTTTCTAGAATAAGTGACATGGGAGAAGAAGGGTGATAGAGGGAGGTAAGAGATAGTTAGGGATGAGACAGGCTATAGGAATTCAAGAGGGGAAGAATGGGGAAAATTAGGGATTGCTCCCTCATTATAAATGCATTCTCTAAACCAGGTAATCTGAGTAAAAGCTTTACTTCGTAGTCCACTTTCACTTCACCTGTACGCTGTAACCTTTCCTTCCCAGCAGCCTTTGCTTCCAACCCCTACCTTTCTTGATTTTAAAGACTTCATCTGAATTTAACCAGCAGAAAGGAAAATTATCTTCAGTCTCCCACCACCAGAGAAGGTCCTGCTTTATTGCTTAGAAGTAATCCCAATCAACTAGGTTTTTTTGAAAAGGTTAAAAGTGCTAGGGAGTCCTTACCCACAGATGTGAACGTGACTTCTATGCTGTGACTGCCCCTGGCTCCATGTGCACTGATGAACTCACATGTGTAGATCACAATTGTGCCAGAGGACCCGCTGGGACATTGGGTTCCATCAGCCTGGAAGGTGTATCTGCTGCAGTCTGAATCTGTCTCAGCGATTCCTGCAACCACAGAGCAATTCTTTGGCTGTCAAAATTGCCTAACTCTGATTTAGTAGCAAAGATGCCAAATCAGTGAAAAGGTGTTATTATTTATATTAGAATGAGTCCTTTTAATGGAGAGGCAGGGTTGTATAGTGGTTAGGGATGTCATTCAGAAGCCTGAGTGTCTGGTTAACTTTAGCAATTACTAGCAGGATAAAGTCACTAAGCTGCTATGTCTTACTTTCTCCGATGTAAAATGGGATAAGTAACAAGAGCTATGGCCCAGGATTAAGTCAGGTAATATAGTTACTCTCTGTAAACAGAACAGTGTCCGCCCCTTACAGAGGTCATGAGGAACGGTGCTGGAGTCTAAACACAAAAACATAGTCACAAGTCACCTGCAGGTAATTTCAACTAAAAAAAAAAAAAAAAAGTCATTATTGAAAGGAGGAAGAAACAAAATTGGAATATCTGATATTCATCTCATTTGAGAAACATTTTCATACTTTGTTCTTCCTTATAAGTAATTGATTTTAGTGGACACTTCAACTCCATTCAGGTTTTCAGTATTTTCTCCTTCAAAATAATTCCTCTTTTATAACTTTCTCTTCAGCATCTTCATTCCCAAAAGGCCATTCCTTCTCAGCCATTTTTACTTCTTAAGTCTGTGTGATACCCTCTGAATTTTTTTCAACCTAACTTTCTCTCACTCTATCTCCTTCAACCTTTCTTACTACCACATATTTTTAAGGCATTTTTCAAACACTGTCAATCTTCCCCAAATTAAACAAATACAATAAAGCTTGTGGTTAGTTCTAACATGAATGCATCTTACTCAGTCTTCGCTGACTCTTCAGCGACAGTTAAAATATTTTGATTAATGTGTAGCCAACCGTTCTCTCCAGTCCTCATATTTGTTATTCAGTAAACCAAATTGATTTCCATCTTACCTGCTTTCAGTAAATTATTTCCTAGTTCATCAGCTAAGTGTTTCTATTCATCTCGATGTCTAACTAATCCCTGTTCAAGTATGAACAAAGAACTGGCCTTAGGAATACAAAAATAGCTAAGCAATAGTTTCAAATAGCCTTAGACAAACAACATACAGAAATTTCCAGGTGCCCCATACAATAAAATGACTACCTCACTATATGTCAAGTTATCTTTACAGTCCTCTGAATTCTTGTGGTCTGAAGAGACAGGCCGTGGCCTCATCAGGCTTGGCCCCTGATGAGAACCAGCATAAACCAGTTTGTGGAACACATGCATGAGGAAGCTGAGTGAGTTGTCACAGGCTTATTACAATGCTAAGGTCTTCACCTGTGGGCAATATTTGCCCTCGATTTTCTGAATATGAGATGAAAATGAATGGTTGGACTAGATCCGTGGCTCTTACTTCACTGTGCCCAAGAAAATCTCCTGTGAAATTTAATTACATTTAATGCCATTGTACAGAGCTCAAACCCAGAAATTCTGATTTCTTCGCCCTACATGGAACCCTGACAGATGGTCTTTTTTAAAAAAACAACTGGGGTTACTCTCACCTTAGGGCAGCCAGGATGGAGGCTGCTGCCCTCCAGCAATACTTACTACTTCTAGTTGCTTCTGCATTAGTCCCTGAGGCTGGCCTGCTTCTGCTGGCACTTTATAAAGTGATTTGAAAGCCACAAGACTGATTTCTGGTTAATAAAGAAATAAAAGTCTCACTTTTTTAGCTCTTGTTGATGCCCTGAGTAGCTGAAAAACCAACATTTTACATAATGCACACACATAGTAACACACACTCACAAATGGAAGCAAAGCAATTGGAAAGAAAAGACATAGGGAGGGGAATGGTGGGCGAGGTGAGCATGCCACTCCACCTTATTGTGTCTCAACAGTCAGACAGGAGGGGCTGACACCTTCTTGTAAAGACTCAATTGCTCTGAGTCTCCATGGACCAAAGAAACAGCACAGGCTGCCAAGAGGAAGTTCATGAAGTCATCTGGAACAGTTTTACTTATGGGCAATGAGGAAATGAAGGCTCCATTATCACACCTAGACAGAGTTTTGATGAAGCTACAGACTTCACAGTTAACTCCAAGTGGTCAGAACGTTTTCATACATGCAAGCTGAGTACTAAATGCAGGTAAACCAGAAGCTGCGTGAATAATGGTGATTATTAGCACCTGTAGTACTAGTAGTAGTAGTCAACATGCAAATCTATTACTTCTGCTACCATCAAAGTAAATGTCATTAGTTGCTACCTGATGATTTGAAAAATCCTCCCAATTGCAAAAGAAAGATCATCCTTTTACATCTAGAAATTTCACCATTTCCACTACTTCCTGTCTTATCTCTTGCCAGACTGTTTTAAAAATGAAATGCAAACACTCCTGAGAAGAGGTAGTGTAGTTAGTTCCTTTGCTTTCCATTGACTTGGAAATACAGGTGTGGAAAGAACTTGTGGAATTTGGAGAAGACTGTTGCAGAGAGGGGGGCTGCAGGGGAGGAAGGGAGAGGGCAGGGTGCCCAGACTAGAAGCCGCATTTGTCAGAGCTGACCAGGAAGTCAGGAAGTCCATTTTTCCCAGACTGTCCAGCCTGCACTGGGCTTTGGGAATGGCTGAAGAGTGGTGTTCCCAGATAGGTCCCCACGCATCTGCCCCTCAGTCTTCCTGGCCCCCTAGCCAGATAGCAAAGGTATTTCAACTTGAGACTTGAAAGTTTCTAAGTCAGTCCCCTGAGGCCTTTGCTGGGTCTTTCTTCCACTTGGCAGTTGCTTCAACATGTCTAGACTTCCTCTAAAAATGAGGAAAGTGACTAACTGGACCCTGTGTAAACCTTTTCAACAGCTGCCAGAGGACTTTCCCAGTCTTTTGGCCACTTTAAAGTGGAATAGAGACACTACTGTTGAAAGATACTTTGAAAATAAATATGCTTTTACATGCAAAATGTAAAAGCATGTAAAAATGACCATTAATCAATTTTTAGAATAGTTTAAAATAGCCCAATAGCAGACTTTGTACAACATGTTAATGTACTTCATGGGCAAAATCACATTATCCTTTAATGAATGATTCCTTTAATGAGGAGCACATCATATTGCCATTTCTGGAGGAGGTGGGAATTGGATCTCGCAGCATGAGGTTGCTAAGCAGAAGTCAGTCTTCTACCTCAGCACAAACTCTGGCAGGTCAGCTTGCCCCAGCACACCAGGCGTGGATAACAGTCTGGTCTGTATAAAACACTGGTCTCATGAAGCAGGGCCTGAGAGGAGTTACAAGTCTTTGTTTCATTTATTTTTTCTTATCATGGTGACCTTGAATAAGTCATTTCCTATGGGCTTCAACTTCCTTATTGAAAAATTAAAGGGGAAAAAATGCCAACTTCAAACTCATGGTCCAATTAAATGTGATTAAAAGCAAAACATATTTTCGTAAAAATGGGTAAACTTATAATGCAGTGACAATACTGTCAATTTATTATTATTATTATCATTTTTTCTGAATAAGCTGGAGGAAGGGGAACTCCAGATAAGATCTCAGATCTAAAACAAGTAAGTAGGGTCAGAAACTGCCATGCAATGATTCAAAACAGGAAGATAAATAACCAGAGATACACAGTTAGATAATGTAGAAGACAGTGTGGCTACCAAGGCAAAGAATCAAGGACAGATGCAAAGAGAAGAGACAAAGAAATGAGACATTCCAAGTCAGACTGCAAAGCAAAGCTGATGAAATCTTTCCTAGCTCTTTACTGAAGATGGAAGAGACAGGTAGATAAGACAAGGAGAGGCAGTGGGCCTAAGTCACCAGGCCCCTTCCTAGGTCTTTTTTGCCAGGATCTTGATTATAACTAAACATGACACTCCTAGGCTTGTTTTAGGGGTTTTGTTCTAGAATGGCTAGATGCAGCTGACATCAAATGAAGTACCTTCTCACAGTCTGAAGTCCTGGGGAAAAAATATTTCCTCTTGATCCTCCACATCTCCCATTTAGTTGACCAGAAATTGCAAGAGGGATTCTAACTTTCTTACCTGCAATGCTGATCTTCCCCTCCTGTTTCCATTCTATTTTACTCCAGTTAACATTAATCTCACTGCAACAGTTCAAAGATGCAGGGTTATTGTTGCAAGTCACCTTCATTTCTTGAATTGCCACGACACGGATGGGTAAAACTTTTATTTTTTTTCTGGACTCATATTCAAAAATGTCTACTGTCAGTTTGCAAGTATATTCACCTGCACAGAATACACAAAAGCATTTATTATCATCATATTACATATTTGCTTAGAATGACAACATCATCTCTCATTACAATAGTACAGGGAATGTCATTTTCAAAAACACCTGGGACTTGCTCTAAACAAACATTCAGGAAGTGTACAAGGTAAAGAGATGTTCTAACAAAATAGCGGAAATTTCAGGGTCTTTGATAAAGACAAATATGTGGGAATGGAGGAAGTAGAAAGGAAAAATTGGAAAGTCTTGGAGCATTCAGAAAGTGATGAGTGGTTGGGCATCCTATCTAATTCTGTCAAAACCAGAATCAGCACACATGTGAGAGACCGTGGGTCTGCAACCCAAGAGATACCCCCTTGACATCTGTGAAACAATGGGGTTATTGATTTCTAGAATGACAGGTATATCCCTGCCTCAGTGAAGAATTAATACCCTTGCTTCTATGTTTGCTGGTGGGGTGTGGGTGAGGAGCAGCAGGAGGGAAGAATCATCATCTAACAAAGAAAAGTTGTTTCGGCCCTCCCTGGTGGCGCAGCGGGTTAAAGCACTGCACTAAGAAGTTTAAGCCACTTCCGCATGAGTTCGATCCCTGTCTGTGCCTGCCCTGGGAGAGATCTACATGGCATGGCAGACCTCTCCTGACCCTCCTGCTGCTCCCCTCAGCAGTGTACTTCGTCTATCTGCCTGTTCTGCTCCCCACTCTGTCTCTGGTGAATCCTCTCACCCTCCACATCTCTGGCCTGTAC
>NW_004567102.1:12830341-12851477 GCF_000260355.1 Condylura cristata
TGGTGAATCCTCTCACCCTCCACATCTCTGGCCTGTACCCCGGTTCTGTATGAATAAATAAATAAATCTTTAAAAAAAAATTAAAAAAAAAAGTTGTTTCTTTTCTTGTGATGTATGGGTTCACTCTCTTGATTAGGGAGATAGCTTCAAAGGTGTATATTAAATCAAAAGTTATTAAAATGTACACTTGAAATGCTTATAATTTATTGTACATCAATTCTATCTCAACATAGTTGTTTAAACTTTTTTGTAAATTTTTTTATTTATTTATGCATACAAGAGGTGGGGTGTAGGCCAGAGGTGGAGGGGTGGGGAGGTGAGAAAACTCACCAGAGATAGAGTGGGGAGCAGAGCAGGCAGATCCACGAAGTACACTGCTGAGGGGAGCAGTGGGTGGGATAGGAGAGGTCTGTTGTGCCATGTGGGTCAGCTCCCTGGCTGGGGATCATAATCATGCACAGTGACTGGCAATAGCTTCACTGCTTTGAGAATTTAACCCCTGTGTTACCAAGGAGGCCCTAATTTTTCTTTTTTAATTTAAAAGAGAGTCTGCTTTTTGTTTCAGAATGCAGCTCATAAACTGGGTAAATGCAGAAGATTGTATTTGTCTCCCAAGAATATGTTTGTTTAACTCATAGAGCATGGGATTAATTTTCAATTTTGAAAAACAAGACTTCTTTATTATTATTTTTTAAATATTTATTTATTTATACATGTAGAACTGGGGTACAGGCCAGAAGTGCCGGGGTGGTGAGAAGATTCACCAGAGACAGAGAAGGGACAGAACAGGCAGATCAATGAAGTCAACTGCTGAGGGGAGCAGCAGGTGGGTCAGGAGAGGTCTGCCTTATGGGTCACCTCCTGAGCCAGAGATGGAACTCGCACTGAAGCAGCTGCTGTCAGCTTGCAGTGCTGCATCCTAACCCTTTGTACCACCAGGGAGGGTCGTGGCAGGACTTCTTTATAAGAGAGAAGGCTATTTTATGGCTTGCCTCTTCAAGAATTTATCACTCCTTTTCTAGAACCAGTTCTCAGCTAGAAACTCACCTTCATCTCTTTTAGTGATGTTATAAATAGTGAGACGGGACACGGAGGTCATGTTGTTGAGCACAGAAGTATAAACCTCGTACTGACTGCTGTTTTGAATGTCTGAGCGACCCTGGACATGGTGCCAGGACACGTTGGAGGATGGAATTTCAGTTTCACACACAAGAGTAACTGTATCCCCTTCAAAGATGATTTCGGGTATAACAGAGAACTTTGTTTCATCTGGAAACCCAAAGAAAATGTATTAAAATCCCCAAGCAAATAAATGTTATTGACCCCACTCCACAGAGCCATCCACAGGGTTCCCAGAAGACCCCACTACAGATCCGTGGTGCCATCTAGAAGACGTGTGTACTCCTGGCCCCCTCCTGGGGCAGCTGATCTCTGAGAGCCAAACATTTGCAGCCTGCCAGTCCGAGACTAGGAGTCCAGTGTGTAATTTCTGCACATTTAAGCATTCTCCTTGATAGCAGTGGAAATCTCAAAGCTATTTGCAGAATTTCAGAAGGTCTGGAAGAAACCTGCACTTTTGCTTATGAAAAAACCATGCATGCTAATGAAAACATCAGTTTTCTTTGTTAGTGACTTGAAAATTATTAACTGTTTCTGACTGGTAACTTGTATCTTGCTAACTGAAAAACTCTTCCCTATGTCTTTGATGATTGAAAAAAAGGGAAAACAGCTTCACTTTTGATAATAATGTCCACTTGGGAAATAAGAATTTTTTTAAGACCTAATACCCATGGCCCTTTTATAGTATTTCTGCCTTCTGCACACATTGCCTTCTGCAGCTGCAGTGATACTGGCCAGGCTGGGAGGTGCTACTCTGGCTTAAGAGCAGGAAGATGGCATAAACCTCCATGTCAGGAACTGGAGATCTTGCTGCAAGGCATTAGTGTGCTGTCCTATGCTTAAGAACAACGATAAACACTATCACTTATCCAAATAGAATCACGCATGAGAAAAGTACTGTGTTCTACTTACTACTATTGACAGCTTGGAAGGAGCTGTAATCCATTTTGTAGGTTTGATTGAGGTTCTGTTTCACTTGCTCATTGGCTTTATGAATTAATTCAGGTGATGCTGTTCCAGTTTGAATTTGATAGGTCACCATCACACTCCCAGGCCTAAAAAGAGATGATTAGTTCAATAAAACAGCATTGACCTGGAAGATTCTAGCTCTTTCTGGCTCATTTGCATGGAAAAATCAAAAATGACAGCAATAGCCTAGGTTCTTTTATCCTTACGGGTTCACCGACATAAAACTGTTTTCAAGCTTAGTTGAGAGTCTTAAGATTGAACTTGTACACTCAAATGTGAACCTATATGAAATAACCTCAGGGGTGAGTGAACTCATTTATATAAGCTGGTCTCAGGATCTCAGCCACAATGTGGACTGTCATATATTCCAGATGGCCCAGAGTTACCAGTTAACAGGAATGGCAAGCAAAGTCAAAATGCTGAATTTCTCTGTAAACACAACTAATTTTCAGATTCACAACTAACTTGGGGGAGGGGGCACTGTGAAACCCATGCCATGATGTCCTGGTGCCCAACTCCAGGGGGAGCCATTTGCATGCAGAGTGATCCTCTCTGGATGGACAGTTTTTCTTGAAGAAAAGCATCCCTGCATGACATCATTCCACTTTTATGTTTCTGAACTCTCTAGGCTGCCAGCTTAACCAGCATCTTTGTTTGCAAGTTTCTTACAGGCATAGAATATATCTGTCTTTCTTTCATCTCTCTTCTAAGTAGGTGCATCAGTGAGGAGTAATTCTCTGTTCTCAGTATTTCGTTTCCTGTAGGTCCCAGCAATGTCCCAGCAATGGCATTGTCTGCACCTCTATCCAAGGGCCCCTAATGAACATCTCAGATGAAGTCTCTCAAATGGGATTTTTCTCCTCTGCTAATGTTGGTTTCTATCATTGGCTAAAAATGACCCAAATACAGCACTCTTACCTGAACCCTGTCACCGTCACCAGTTTGAAACCTGGCAAGATACGGTAACTCTTCTGGAACTGGAAAACAAAACAAGACAAGTATCATGTTCTGTGAGAGTGAAGCCAACAGATCTGAAACAACAGGACCCTAATATTTCTTTTCACCCTGGGTAAAGTTTCTTTGTATCTTGTTAGCTGAATCAGCATCTTTAGAGATGTAATTCCAAGCTACTCATGTCAACCTGTGTTCTCCAAGAAACAAACTGTTAGGGAACTGCCTAGGAAGGAAATTGGGGAAGGGGTAGGAGCGACAGAAGGAGCCGTCAGACCTCCAGTGAAAGAGAAAAGGAAGCGGGTTGAATGAAAGGGCCCTAAACTAAATCTGGGAAGGTTTGACTAGATCTTCAAAGTTGTCTCGAAGTGTCTGTCTGTCAGACACAGACAGGCTGTGCTCCTTCATTTCTAGCCAGCAGCACTACCACCACGCATTTCAGAGGCCTTTGGCCAATTGCATTCCCTAAAGCGGGAGATCTGAAGGGTATTCTCATGACTGCCACCTGACTGATCCCTCAGTCAACATTGCAGCCATGTTTTAATCATTGTGGTTTTGGATGACATTTCTATTGCACATTGTTTCTGTGAATGCCAAATCCACAGGAGATTCATTTTGATTCAAGTCATATGTACAGAGCAGATGCAAGTGCAAAGCTCTGGGCCAGGTACCTGGATGGGTGTGACTAAAAGAATAATGTATAGCTCTCTTTCCTCAAATGCATGTAATTTAGTAGGTGATATGTGTAGGAGGAGGGTTCTCATGGTGTGCAACAGTATGACAAACTAGGTATGCAAATCAGATGTCCACAAACTCTTCTGAATCAGCATCTCACCATGGCACCCATAGAAAATATGTGCATGGAGCTCTAGGTAGAGTGGGAGTTACTCCTGACCTGAGGCCAGGGGCTGCTGTCTAGAGACTTAGGGCAGCCATGACCTCGGCCTTCCCATGGTACTTTCCATCATGTCTGTCAGGAAGCTGTGTTCCCAGTGAGTTAACTCAAGCAAAGATTTTGGTTTAGAGAAATTAATTCATTGTAAAGCTCTTAGAACAGTATCTAGCACACAGCTAAAACTCAGGTAATATTTTATTTTAACATGAGTAAATGTGAAAATATCTTAAGTGTAAATATCTAAGGGACATCTATGCAGCCTCTTGGCACCTCTACCTAAAAGGCATTAAGAGTTTTATTCATGTGCTATGTGAAGATGAATAAAAATGAGCCCAGTGAGGCCTTCTTTGGTGGCGCAAAGGGTTAAAGTGTAGTACTATGAAGCCATCCATAGCCAGGGAGCTGACCCACATGGTGCAGCAGACCTCTCCTGTCTTACCTGCTGCTCCCCTCAGCAGTGTTATTTCAGTCAGTGTATTTCAGTCAGTTTGTATGCATAAATAAATAAATAAACTTTTTTTTTTTTAATGAGACCATTGGTGCTCTTAGACCAGATTATTGAACTTCTGATTAGAATCCAGTGATTAATGACATCAGTTTTTATCTGCATCAACTCCATCTTTGAAAGATATTCCACCTACATAGGTCAAGATGATACAAATTCACTCCCTGATGTGAGTATTTCTCAACTCATCTTGCCAGGTGTGTAGGAACAATTTTAACATCCACATTCATGAATTCTGACAGATCCCAGCAAATTATTCACTGTGAGTGCAACAGATTCAGTTAAACCCAGAGTTTGTTGATTAAGAGATTCCTCAGGCTAAAACCTACTGCTGATTCCAAGTCAGTCTTGTAGGATCTATAGAGGGCAGAGGAGGAATTCCTGAGGTCTTCTTGAAAGCCCACATTGAGTCTGACCGACATTCTCAGGGTGACATCTGCTGAAAAACATAAGCAATATTTAAAATCTCATGTTAGTATTTGGATATCCACAAGACAGAGAAACATATGGTTCAAATGATGTCCAAGAGCCACTCAACAAACACTTAGTGAGCAGCTACTCACCTCCCCGGAGCTGACAAAAAGGTCCCTCGGGAGGTGGTCCTTTAAGGCAATGGCAAGGGTGCCCTGAAGAGCTGTCCTGCTCTTGGCAAGTGAGATTATGGAGGCATCTTTCCGGAGGCCACTGGTAGCCTTTTTCACACGAGCACCAGATTTCATTTCCAGCAGGTCTGCAGACTATCATCAACCGGAAGAGCATGGAGAGAGAGGGTAGTTATCACTTTTGCATTTATTGACTGCAAGTATTTATCTCACAGCACATCTAAACTTGATTCCATATTGCTCTGCTAGGAAGTTCTATAGTGCTGCCTGAGATTCATGACTCCTGTACAAGGCACCATATTGGTGGACAGGACCATCTAGCAGGTGATTGTGCCTATTTTTCCAGGGGATCCTAGGATCATACCATGGTATGATTCCTGGACTTGTAGAGCATATGGTAGCCAACCACCAAGATAACCCTGACCATCCCTGCCTCTATGTATTCACATTCTTTTGCAATTTCATGTTTATGCTAAGGTTGTTCTATGTGAACAAAAGAATATAGTAGAAGTGATGCCATATCACTTCTGAGATGAACTTGTGAAAGACACTATGACTTCTCTCTTGGTTGTTAGCTTCTCTCCCTCTCTTTCCCTCTTAGTTGCTAATCATTCTAGGAAGTGAAGGGGGAAGCAGGCTGCCACAGTGATAGGACATTTTATGAAGCAGCTTCTATGGTGAGAAACTAAGGTGTCCAGCCGGTCACTAGTGAGGAACCAAATCCTGCCAACAACCACATGTATGAGTTTGGACCTGGATTCAATGAGTCCCATGACCCATGAGCCTTCAGATGCCTGCAGCTCCACCTGACTGACAGCGTGACTGTCACTTCATGAGAGACCCTGAACCAGAGCCAGTCAGTTTAGCTCCGCTTGGATTTCTGGCCCTCAGAAACCATGTGGCATCACAGGTTGTGCATGTATTTATTTTTATTTTAAGATGCTAGGTTTTGGGATAAATTGTCATACAACAAATAGAATATAAAATACAAAAACGTTGTGCTATTTACATTCAAGTCATTTGTGAACAGCCCACAAATTCTGATCCCACTGGGGGACATTGAGAAATGCTCTGAAAATAAAGAACTTTGAGTTTGTTTCTAAAACTGACTTATTATCTAGGGACAGGCACCGAGGGAAATACCTACAGAGCAAAAACCTTCAGGAAAACTACCCACTCATTTGTATTATGGTCATAGTTCTAACTTCACTACACCCCACATCCCTTCTACCTCCTCCCTGAAGTCAATGCACCCCCAATCCTGCTTGTCTGTGAGCCCTGTGCTTTCTTATTTAACTATCAGAAGGAATTTACCCTCTCAACATGCAAATGACCAAGGCTAGAAGGCAGGATAACTTAAATTTTCCAAGGTCACTTGCATAAATAAATAAATAAACTGACTAACCCAAGTTGTAAATTTGATTTAACAAGTCTCTAAAATGTGTAGTGTTCCTTGAAGTCCTGTACTTCCAGTAGAACAAATAAATCAGGAAGAGTGTGTTGGTATGTGCTTATTCAATATACTTAACACTCAACTGAACATTCAACTAAATCTCAAGTGTGCATAATCACAAATAAAAATATATTGCTGACTTACTTGAATATTTGATAATCTGTTTTACTTACTAGATTTGCTCTCTGGCCCAGACACCAAAGGTTTCCATTAAAGAAAAAGTGTAAACAAACAAAAGTCTAAAGATCTATCAAATAATTTATTTTCTCAATATTTAGAGGAAATGATCTTATGGAATATCTGTGCTGAGTGAGAACATAAAAGGTGTTTCCTATATTGCAACTACATACATTGATTTTGTGAGATTTTCTGTGGAATTGATTCCTCTGTACGAACACATTTGAGAAACACAGCTCTCTGGGGTTGGATGATTTATAAGGTACATTGGTACCTGATCAAAGAAACAGTAATGGTGAAATTTGATGGAAATTGCATCCAAGAGGATCTATAAGGCAGCCACTTGAGGTCAAGGAAGCTCCTTTTTTGCACAACAAACTCCAATATCAGTTAGTGTTTTCTCATTTACAAAACAATAAACTTGTATGGGACCAGGACCAGTGGCAATTCACAGATTCTGGGGCATCTCACTGAGGGTCCCCCCAAGAGAAAGGAGAGCCCCTGGGAACCATGATACTGAGAGTCCTTGGCATCTAGTGGAAAACACCAGAATAAAGCCAGCAACAAATGTTATTAGGAAGTTAGGGGACAGAATATAGGAGAGCTGCTCTGGGCAGTCAAACTGTAAGGCTTTTAAGGATTTTTCCCTTTCTGGAGGAGAGGGGTCTTAATTATGCACACCTTGCTTCCACCTCTGCTCCCAATTCCCAGACTAAGTGGAACTCCTCCCTCCTTCTTTTGCAGTCAGGGGCACTGTAGCTAAAAAGACTTTCCCAGCATCTCCCCACCCCCACCCCCCAACCTGCCAGAACTTATCTGGTCTTTGCAATAAAGCAATAGCCTGAACTACAGCTGCACTCCTCTGGGGGAGTGCATGAGAGCCCTTTTCTGCCCCTAACAGAGCCAGCACAATCTTGAAAGGAGTCAGTGACCAGAAAGTCCCTGACCTGGGATTCTGTGTCATGCTATGCTTCTGATCCAGGCATGCACTTGGTTCTTACTTCCTCACCTATGATGCCAAAAACAAGGGATCTTGCTTCCTATTAATACGCTAAACCAGCCTTCACTATACCTACTGATTGCCTGCAGTCAAAGAATCCAGTAACTTGTCAGGAAGGACCTGGCCAAACCTTGGGATCACTTTGTGACAACAAAGGCAAAAACCACTAAACAAACATGTGGTTACTATATACAATAAGGAGACTCTGGCTGCTGTGTTTACCAGTAGGTACTTGGTTCTGGAAAGCTCATGTGGTCATAAAATCACACAGCAGACCTACTGGGTCATTTCGCATGCCTACTAAGTGTAATGTCCTCTAACAGTACTGAGTTCAGACCCATGAGATGCCCAATTCATGGGTCTTTTACTCACCTGTTGTTACCGCTATGTTCAAAATGTTGGTAGTCAGGTCTGTGCCATTACGTTGAACTGGAAAGCTGAGACTGTGCAAGTAATCTCTGATAGGCTCCAGGAATGAGGCATTTTCAAAACTGACCTCAATATCAACAGTATAATCTTTGAAAGCAGGACTACCTGAAGCAACTGAAATGGAAGCACATGAAAGCTGTGCGAATTCATGGGTGTTAGAGAACATGATCGCTACTTTGACATTAAAAGATAATAATGGGCAAATGTGCACACTGAACACATCATCCTTTCAGAACTTTTAGTGAAACTCTTACAGGGCAATCCCGATATGAAATGGGTGGCCTGACTGGGTTCTTACCGCTTGCTTATAAAGGACTTAACAATAAGACTCAACTGCAGGCACACACAAAAGGGTTAATAAAGGGCTTATTTACAAAAGAAAGGGAAATGAAGAAATGAATAACTCAGGGAGGCAAAGGTGGTGATAAGTTGGTGAATGTGTCCTACCAGTTCCGCTGAGAGGGGGCCCTAATAGCAGCTGAGAGCTGGTGAAAAACCAAAAGCCAAGGGCCTCCCTGCTAGTGCATATGATTAATGCACAATGCTATGAAGCTATCCCCAGCCACTGCGGCACCAGTTTGATTCCAGGCCAGGGAGCTGACCCACATGGCATAGCAGACCTCTCCTGACCTGCCCGCTTCTCCCCTCAGCAGTGTATTTCAGTTGATTTTCCTGTTCTGCTCCCTACTGTCTCTGGTGAATCCTCTCATACCTATCCCTGCACTTCTGTCTATTAGGCATAAATAAATAAATCTTAAAAAAAAATAAGCCAAGAGACCCCCCCGAGGCCCACACGTCTGGATATATGTACCAAGTGTGGCTGCTTAACTCCACCCTCAGTCCCCAGCAATCATCCCTTTGGTGGTGATGACGTTATGTCTTGGATCTCTCTGATCTGGAGTGGGGGTGGAGTCCACAAAACCTGTGTTTGTGGAGATCATTCAAGGCATCCTTTCTCTTCAACAATTCTTTTCAAAGGAAAAAAGTTTGCCTACTCACCCACCACCTAGCCCCTTCTGGGTGGTGCTTCCTCTTTATGCCTTTTCTATTTAAAGGGGAAGGGAAACTGACCTGTCAGGTCTTAGTATTGTGGTGCCTGGCCATTTGAGAAATTCACAGGCTAAACTCAGAACTTGCCCTTTCTCTTCCCACACTGCCCTTGGCGTCTAAGGCCAAGAACTGCTGTGTGAGGGAGAATGGACTGTAATGGGGAAAAAATAGAAGCACGGAGACTTCACAGGGAAGCTTTGGCAGAGTTCATACAATTGGTGCAATGGCCCTGACTCACTGGAGTGAGTCAGTGTGTTTCCAACAGCATTCAGCTGACACTGTGAACATGCGTGGTTAGAAGAGCTCTGGGAAAAGTCATCCAGTTAATTCCCTTTGCACTTAGCCTATGCACACAGCATAACCTCTTTGTTCTTCTTTATCTCCAGTTTCCGAAAGCAAAACTGGCAATTGGAAGGTAAAATAAAAAAAGATCATCAGCTTCTCATTGCTTTTGTAAATTTTCTGGAAGCTGTTGACCAACTGGCACTTTAATGCTCAACTACAGGCAAGTCAGACTATAAATATACACATGTATATATTTATGTATGTGTAGCCATATGCATATACACATATATGAGTGTGCCTTCATAGTTTCTCATATTACATCATGTCTGGTCCATACTTATAAACGTCTCAAGGACAAGCACTTAGTTCTTTTACTTCTCATGGTCTTACTCACTCTCTCTGGCATGGACCTCACCATGTAATAATTACATGTCCAATCAATTCTTATTAAACTTGTGAGCCTCTGAGTTGAGTCACAGTTCACTTCTCTTATGGCCAGAATTGCTCATTCTTGGCTGAAACACAACTGGACAGAAGCCTGGGCACATTTAATAGCTAAAGAAGAACTTTCAAAGAATAAAGAGAATTTCCTATACAAAAGCTTGGAGAAGCCAAGTTGTAGTTTATTTTATCTTGTTAATTAAATGAGCTAAAAAGAGGTGAATACTCACAAAATCATTACTTTAAAGCTTAAGTCAAATCTGGAAGTATGATGTATAGTTTACCATACAATTCTATATCTGTTTCCTATACAAGTAAGTAATTCTCCCATCATTTTAAAATACATGTTTTAAATGTTTGGGACTATCAATATAAAACACTATGACAGAGTAAATGTTTTATGGGACACTCCAATTGTTAAGTGTTTATTGCAGAAAGCTGTTACACTTGTTCACTTAAAGTTGTGAGCTATTGTTTCTTTAAATTAAGAAAGCTCTATTTCCCCTTGTAAAAACACATTTACAAATAGAACAATATAATTTTTAAAACCCAGTGCAGAATAGCCTTGTGTGTTGATACTATGGCATTGCATCAAATTTCCTGTTTTCTTTCTGATTCTCAAATGGCTCTGTGATGAAAACAAGTTTTCTAGAAGAAGCACTAATCCTAATTTTTTATTCCTAACTCTAGACACAGTATGTTGCCCACTGGGAACACTTGCAAGGAGGGCGGCTGCATGGTATTTACAAGGTTGGCCTTAGAGCACATTTCCTGAAAAGTAGAGCAGCAATGTTTATACCTCCAGAGGATTCACTAGCTCCAGGATCCATTACACTGTGATCAGTCTACTCTCTTCCCATGAATGTCAACAGATTTCCTGGTGGCTGCTTCTCAGATGAGTGAAGTCAGTAACAATCCCGATCTCCCACTTCACTACCTGCATTGTTGCAGCCCAGGATCTGAGCCCATGATAATCCCAGCTCCACAGTAATGCCTGCCAGAGGGCAGTGATATGTCTACCCTTGAGCCCACCTTCTCGTTCAATGTAAGATCTAACCAGGAGAAGCTGCTGCCTGGGAAGCACGTGGTGATTTGTGGATGCCATCGTCCCCTACTAACGATGTGGCAGTTCTTCCACTGAGATTTTGTAATGAGCTGAATCAAAAGCATAAAATAACTATGATGAAAACTTGTTGACTTTAGTGAGTTCCAATCTATGTGAACTTGCAACTGCTAGTGAAAGCACCAGTTTCTAAGGTTACCTATTCTTTTTTTTTTTAAGATTTATTTATTTGTGCATACAGAACTGGGGTACAGGCCAGAGGTGCAGGGGCGGTGAGAGGATTCACTAGAGACGGATGGGAAGCAGAACAAGCTGACTGACAAAGTACACTGCTGAGGGGAGCAGTGGGCAGGTCCGGAGAGGTCTGCCACACCATGTGGGTCACCTCTGGTGTGGGGGTCAAACTCGTGCTGAAGTGGCTTTAGCTTCTTAGTGCTGTTCTTTAACCCGCTGCACGACCAGGGAGGGCCGGTTACCTATTCTTGTTGAAGTAAAGGAGTTGTATGGGAGCTCTAATATAACCTGTCTGCCTCATCTCTCCCAAATGGGAGATGTCACTGCTTAGGAAAGTGACTCTTCTGTTCTGCTCCGGCCAGCAAGGGACCAAGGAAGAATAGAAGAGAGTTCCCCACCTCTGTAATGAGTGTGTCTTTCAAAGGCCCTTCCTCTGCTGTGGCTGGCCATCTGACTCCACATCATCTGAAGAGTTTCCTTTTATTGGATCCTTTGCTCTGGTGTAATTTGTCTGACTCACTTATGGCCGACTGGAAGGTAGCACATTCCAGGTGTCCTCAGCATCACAGATGGAGGCCTAGCAGCCAACCCAGGAGACACCACCTAGCCAGGATCGCCCCATTCTCTCCCCATAAATCACTGCCTGCCACACCTCACTTATCTTAAAAAGACATTTCTTGAAAGTTGGCCACAAGCTGTGACAAGTAGTTCTGGGTCTTAATCACAGCTGTTTAAGTAAACAATCCCATTTTTATCTGACAACTCTACAGGAATTATGGCTTCTCAGAAATTGAAGACTAAGTGGATACATAAATTAAGCATTCTCCTGTAAAAAAAAAAAAAATGAAGCCTTAGCAGGAGAATAACAGACTAGGCAAGAAAATAATAATAATAATAATGAGCAGCTCTATACCGGAGACATTTTGTGGGGGTGGAGCGGGGAATGGGATCAAAAACAGTGGGGGGAGGGAAATGCACTGGACTATGGTGACAGCACACAGGTGATTACAACTGAGATGGAAAAATGCACAAAATGATGTAAAATAAATGATTATAAAAATAATTTTAAAAAAAGAATGAAGCTTGCTGTGACTTCATCAAGGAACAACTAGGTTGGTGTAGTTTACTTCTGGCCAAAGGGGGCAATGCTTTTTTTTATTGTAAAGATTTATTTATTTATGCATACAGAACTGGGGTACAGGCCAGAAGTACAGGGGCAGTAAATGGATTCAGAGCTGGCTGCTGAATAGGCAGACTGATGAAGCACACTGCTGAGGGGAATGGCGGGCGGGTCAGGAGAGATCTGCCATACATGTGGGTCACCTCCGGGGCAGGGGATGGAACTCTCACTGGTGGAGGTTAGCTTGCAGTGCTGTACTTTAACCTGTTGCACCGCCAGGGAGAACCTGGTGGGAAGGTTGGGAGGGGCAATGCCTTTTTATTACTGAAGATTTGATTCTTTTATTGTTCTTCCTGGGTCCCATAGCAGGTAAATGTCACGTAAGTGTGAGATAACTATTTTTCTGCTTGCTTCTTGACATGTCAACGAGGTGGCAATTTGACAGCATTCTCTACATGCTATTGAGCAGAGTCTGAGAACCCTGTTCTCCCTTCCGGTTTTGGAGAGGATTGTTCATGGAAAGGCACCTGCCTGGTGACTGCCTAGTAGATGTGGATGAAGGGAGGGGGCAAGCAGTGGGCCATAAAACCCCAGGCTGGTAAGTCTGATAAGGGAATCAAATCTACTACCTCCTCCTCCAACCAAATCATCCAGGTTAGTCCCACAAGAAGGGATTTTCCCAATGCTGTCAACGCTTCTTTCTTTACAAAGCAGTTCTAGGAATCACAAAATAGAATCTCATTGGCAAGTACCAGAAGCATATGTGGAAAACTATGATCATGGACCTTAAAGAGCTGGGTAAATGCGGGGAGGATAAATGCTTATCTGGGCAGGTAATTTATCCTCTGTGAGTTACGCCAAACTCATCTGTAAATTAGGGGTGGCCTTTCTCTGCACATTTGTGGCTAAGTCACACCTGGCTCATGTGTAAATTAAAGGTAACATTTTCTCTGCACCGTTGTGGTAAAGGGCTACTGTATGAAAACCCATACATGTTGTCTGGCATATAGTATCCATGCAGCAGCAGGTAGGAAAAATTATTCAGGCTGTAGTCAATGTAATCATTGTACCCAATGTAGATGTCTACTGGTAGGGTAAGAAAAACTAATGATATTCCGATCAGATCTCACTTCTGAGACAGTTAAATTTACCAACAGAAAATACTAATCAAAAATTATTTAAAAAAATATATGTTAAACACTAAAGATCTCCCCTAAAATCAAACCCAAGCACCACACCCAGAGTTGCGAGGCTTCTCATGTTACTGTCACCATCCCTCTCTACACATTATCACAAGAAAGATGAGAGCCACAAACCCCACCAAATCTGTTCCTTATTCTGGAAAGTGCAGATCCTGAATCTGGATCAAGAAAGGCCAGACTCGGCAGAAAGGTAGGATTTCTAGAAACTCAATCTGGTAGGTAGCTGGCTCTCATTAAATGTGGGCAGGCAGGGATTTTAGCATATCTAGGACCTCCTGGAATGCTTCCACCCTGGCTCCATCTCAATATTTTGTCTCCCAGTATTCTTTTTGAAGCCAAAGAACGAACAGGGACTATTCTGCTCAGGGCCCAAATACCTTTCCAGTTAAGCAAGGAAGGCTAGCTGGAGAATTTCACAAATGGACAGGAAAGACTTGTTTGTGTTACTTCTAACAGATAAATGTCCATTTTCAGTCTCAATAAATTCCCCTTTAGGCACAATTTCAACCAGAAATCTTCCAAAATAAGTTTTCATTCCAAGTCAGGTTTCTATCTGTACTACTCAGGTCTGGAGTTTGTGACCTCATGGAGAGTCTTGTGGATCATTGCCCCCCTTAACCCCAAATCTGTCACCAAGTCCTTTTGGCCCTCTGCATAAAATGTCTTTCACAGCATTCCCTCTGCTTTTTTCCTGTTTCATCCGAGTGGCCAAGGCTGGTGTCCAAGCTGCTGGTGTACCTGCTGCTGAGTCTCTTCTTCATCTAATTCACTCAGTCACTGCACTCGGGTAAGCTGCACTCCAGGAGGCTTCCATCAGCCCTTCTCCTTTGCTGGACTAGAAATCACCTCCTTGGGTAATCAGTTTCAATGCAGATGATTTGCCCCATTCTTATTTCTCTCTGGCCTGCAGTAACCCCTCTGCTCTCACCATTATTCTGGCCTCTGGGTTTTTGTCGAGGCTTCTTTCCCCCAGTTGGGTTTTGAAACTATTTTCCTAAAATGCTACATTATATATGATGGATCCAAACTCAGATCCAGTGGATACAAAGGACCTTCCCTAAGCAGAACATATCCAGGATTTCAAAGCACAACATTATTTTTGTAAATAAATCCCTTGACGTGAACTTTAACTTAAAAAACCATTGGAAACAAACAACACATCCCTGGGTAACCCTATTAGCATTCAAAAAACTTAGAATGTATACAACACTGTTAGCTCAGTAGCCCTGCAAGGCAATCATATTATATATTATATATGATATGTGCATGTGACATATTATGATACATATACATGTGATTAAACAGTTAGATGAAAATATGTATCTAAATATGCACCAGTAGATGGACATTATGTATGATGTATGCTATAATACGGATACGGCATAGCTGCATGTAACTCAATGTAGTTATAGAATTGACTGCGGGGACTTAGAAAGAAGGCCATAGTGCTCTACTCATAATAAATATGAGTATCCATGTTAAATGTCATTTTTGTAAAAAATTAAAGATTAAAAATTGTTTTATACAATACTCTAAAGGTTAGGTTCAGAGACTCAAAAGAAAGATTCTTAGCAGATTTTTCTTTCACTTACAACCTTTGTCTGTCTTTTGGGGTTAAGGCTTCAGAATAGGAGACACGTGCATCTGTGTGAAAATTGGGAGTTCAGTCCTAACATCTCGCCTAGTTAACAAACCTTTCTGCCCACTGGATCCTTCCCTTGGCTTTCTTTCCTAGTTTCCCTGGACAATGCGTCTCTTAATTGCAACTAGCCATACCAGGCATCTGTGGCCTTCCCTTGGCAGTTCCTTGTTTCAGTGATTTTGTAAAAGTACCAAGGGCAATCCATCTTCCAAAGATGATGGGTTGAGTCATTAACACTTCCAAAACTACTTAGAGCCCCCAAAGCCCAGAGACCATGTATAATCCACGGAAAACATGCTTTTTAGAGAGATTTATCATCGTAATTGTTTTTAATGAAAGTGCGTCTGGAAAAATTTTGGAATGCCAAACCCTTAGATGTAAAAGTGGTTTCCTCCCCAAGGGCTAACTCTCATAATGTCGACCTGGGTCACAGACTTCTGGACTCGGAAATTCAGGAAGGCACTACTTTGACAAATATTGCGTCATCACCTGCATCTAAGGAGTTGGCAACCCAAACCCTATAACCTGGCAGCCACTTGGAGTCAAAACTCACCTACCAAGAGTTGGGTTTTTAAAAGAAAGCTCTTTCAAAGTACCAAGTGGGGACTTCTCTGACCCTGTTTCTGTCACAGGGTGCAGGAGGGCTGACAGGGGTCAGGGATGCTCTGAGGTAATGATGCAGAAGTTAAAGCATATTTACACTGTTAAAGTACAGTGTATGTGTGTAACCCACTTCAGGGAGGGAAGGGAGGAGGGAGAGGATCCCAGAGAGTATGGCACAAGACTAACAAAGAAAGGAAAGAAAAAGGAAGAGAAATAGCTGTGGCATCCATCACCTGTTGTTAAGTACTTTTGAGAGTTTAATGAATGTGGTCACATTTTCACTCATGTCACAGGGAAGCGGTCAGCTCTGGTTCCCACACCACGGAACCAGACCCTTCTTTGCTGACCTGAGGGCCAGGCTGCTCTCCTCGGTGTCTCTTTGAGATCACACATCTGAACAGACCCAGTCACAGGCTGCCTGTAAAATGACTCAATCAGGCTGCTAATCAATTCAGGAGTTTTACCTACTAGACTGCTGGGAGAGCCATGGGTTCAGCTGGTGCTCAGCCAATACAAAGCACTTTAGATCTCACAGAGGGACAGCTATGACAGAGATAAGCACTCATTTATTGAGAAACTGGGCTAGATAAAGAAGAGTCAATAGAGATGTAAGGAGTGGTGATGGAAAGAAAGGGGCATTGTCACGTGTTGCTAAGATATGTGTAATGCCAGTTGATAGAGTAAAAAATGAAGTTCCTTTGCAATCATTCATAGGAACTGAACCCTGATGTGCTGGCTGACAGAATGAAGAACAGCTTTTTAAAAAGTTTCAATTAAAGTCATTTAATCAGACTTATAGAAGAGATTGCCACACAAAGAGATGACATACCCGCTCGTTTTTGCCTCAGCGCCTCCTGCTCTGCTGACTCCAGGTCAGGGAGAATCTGAAAGAACATTTTAGAAAATCATCAGACTTGTAGACACAGTTTCACTAGGGACTTCCTGCTCATGTTCTCCACCATGTTAAAGATGAGCGTAGGGCTGCAGGTAAGGTAGAACCTAGTGAGAGGTCAGGAAAATGAAATGAGTCGCCTGTGTAGTGTGGCCTGGGAATTCACCTTTAATAGACTCGTCTCTCGGTGCAGGAGTGGAAAACTCACCATCTCTGAGTTTCTCAAGGTTCGTGCAATTTTATAAGTATAAATTATGCTGTTCTACTCCTGTGTTTTCTGCCCATGACTTAAACCTTGCGTCAGGGCAGTGAGCACTTAGACACATCTTAGGAATGTTTCTCAGCATGCGGCCTGTGCTCGCCTCGGTGTTTCTGTGGTGGTACGTTATGACATGATGCATGCTTAGAATTATTTTCTCATTCCCTGGTCTGGTCCCTTTTGTACTACCTGGTTCCATTGCTGCTTTCGGTGGCAGTGCCCATGGGACCAGCTCTCAGGCCAGCTTGCCTGAATATAAGGTTGTGCCACTTAGTTACGTGGCCATGGGGAAATGACTTTTCTTCTCTGAGCCTCAGTGTTCTGCTCTGCAAAATTGAATCACAGTACTGACTCCGTAAGATTGCTATGTGACCCATAGTAAATAATAAACCTTAGTACACGTCAGCTAGTTCCTATGATTCAATGGCTGAGAGCAAGGACTCCGCAGATTGACTTCCAATCCTAGTGCCACCATAAACTGCTGTGACCTGGGGCAAGTTACTTAACCTCCTCCATAATCACCTATACTATAAAGATAAAAATGGCTTACCTCATAAAGTTGTGAGGTTCAAATATAAATGTAAAGCACTGGGTATGATTTTGATACCATAGCAAGTGCTATAGTGAGGACACCCCTCACAAGGACCCCTCTATCAGTATAATACTGCTCACTTCATCACAGTAAAACTCATCTCTTTTCATCATGGAGCTTCTTTAAGAACTGACTGTGGTTGGCTTTGCTGCTGGGAGGCCAATGTAACCCTAATCCTGACCTGATATGGGTTTCCCAGCTCTTCCATGCCTCTGGGGGCTTATCCTGTAGAAAATCTGATAGCCTAATTAGTATCACAAAAGATGTGCTCCCCCACCCTACCTCTCTTCAGGGCTCAACAGAAGAAACCACAGCCCACTGGCTGAGTGTCTTGAACTCCACACACCTGTGAATCCCACCTGAAAAAGAACCATTCTGCCATTTGTGGGTTCAACCATTCTTGTTACCTCACATCATAATGATAACAAAAGCCACAGTTCCTTAGATGTATTCATCACCCTGTGCTGTATTCAACACTGTCATGTACTTGATGTGTATTTACTTAATTCTCAGACATAGGTATTATTATTATCTATATTTCACAGATGAGAAAACAGGTTCAGAGAAGTCAAATAACTTACCTAAGATCACACAGCTCATAAATGGCAGAACCAGGACTTAACTCAAACAGCCTGCATCCAAAGTTTGTGTTCTGATGTAGACATTGCATCATTTTATCAGGAGATGCCCCACAAAACTATGGGCCCATCTCAGTGACCCAATCTCCCTTTACCTAACACCTTTTCTCTATTGCCTCCTTTCTACTCCTCCCCGATGTTTCAATGAAAACTATTCAAAAGAACTGGGGGGAGACTGTGCCTGATAGTTCATCAGTGTTCTTGAAGAAATGAATAGAGCAATGATGAACGATGATTGGAATTTGAAAAGCCCAGTGACTGCTTCATTTGCAGTGAGGTTATATGATCTGAGTTAAATGTGCAGGAGTGAGAAGGAGCACAGTCAATGCATAGGGCTGGTTCCTGCTTGGCTTCCCCCAGCCTCCTTTGGCTCCAAGCCCAGACAGAAGGAAAAGCTTTTCTGCGGCTGCATTCCAGCCTCTGTCCTCCCAGGGGTCTGGGGGCAGGGACAGGGATCCAGCAGGAAGCTCTGTCTGCTCATCATCCCTAGTAGTCTAGGGGAACTCAACAGTCCAGGGGGAGCAGGTGACTATTGGCGGCCATTTGGGGGCAGTGTTCTCAAGTCCGGGTTTCATTTTCTCCATTTTCCAGCAGGCTTAGAGAATTGAGGCCTTGCTGCCTGCTGCTGTGGGTTGAAATCAAGGCTTATTTCAATTCACCCATGCAGAGGATTTCAAATCTTATGTAAAAGTCACTTGCCTCTGTTTCCCTAATCTGACTTAGCACATTGATTGGGGACAAGAAGAGTCTTTTAAACCAGCAGAATCCCTCAACGGGAGGCCATTTTTTGAGAAATGTTGCTTCTCCCTCCCACCACCACCTCCCCTATGTGCCCTCAGCACTTTCCTCAGCCTCCCTCTTAACCTCGGATTCCTCACATTATTTGCTGATATACACTGGTTTCTCTAATCATTTTATCAAACTGCACACCAATTAAGTGTCCAGTATTTGTCGTTCTGACTTGCTTTACTACAGAGCATTCTCTAGAACTCCCTCCATGTGACTGGAAATTGGCTGCCTTTCATCTGTCCTCATGGCTGAATAGTGTCCACTGTGGAACGTATGGTATCTTTGGTTTGATGGTTTAGACATCCAGGAGTGGGTCATATGGTATTTCCATTTTTAGTTTTTTAAAGTCGGTCCAAATTGTTTTCCAAAATATAGTACCAATTTACATTCCCACCAACAAAGTAATGGGGTTCCTTTTTCTCCACATCCGCTCCAGCACTTGGTGGTGGAGATCTTTTTTCTTTTCTTAAAATTTATTTATTTATGCATACAGAACTAGGGTACAGGCCAGAGGTGCAGGGGCGGTGAGAGGCTTCACCAGAGACAGTGTGGGAAACAGAATAGGATGACTGATGAAGTACACTGCTGAGGGGAGCAGCGGGCGGGCCCGGAGAGGTCTGCCGCCATGTGGATCACCTCCAGGGCGGGGATTGAACTCGTGCTGAAGTGGCTTTAGCTTCTTAGTACTGTGCTTTAACCAGCTGCTCCACCAGGGAGGGCCTGGAGCTCTTTTAATATGCGCCATCCTCACAGGTGTGAGGTAGCCTCTCATCATGATTTTATCCTGCTTCTCTGCTATTGAAAGCAATGATGAGCATCTTTCCATATGGCTACTGGCCTTCCGGACACACTGTTTGGTGAACTGTCTGTTTAATCTGCTGCTAACATACTAATTAGGTGGTTTGGTTTTTATTGTTCTGCCATGTGGATTTTTTATATATCTTGGCTATTAACTTCTTATCAGTTTTCTATTGTGTCAATATTTTCAGTTATACCATAGGAAGTCTTTTTAATTTGCTTGTATTTTCTTTCATGGGTAAAAGCTTTTTAACTTGAGCTAATCCCAATTATTTTTATTTTCCTTACCATATGGATGAGTCTCCCAAAATATCTTTGTTGTTGACTATATTTTTAATGTTGTCCTCTGTACATTTTATTGTTGTAGAGCTTAACTCTAAAATTTTAATACAATTGGAGTTTACTTTTGTATAGGGAGCTAAAGAGTGATCTGATGTGTGACTTAACCAATTTTTATTTATGCATACAGAACTGGGGTATAGGCCAGAGGTGGAGCAGTGGTGAGAGGATTCATCAGAGACAGATTGGGAAGCAAAACAGGTGGATTGACTGAAATCTACTGCTGAGGGGAGCCGCGGGCAAGACAGGAGAGGTGTGTTGCACCAGTGGGCAAGCTCCCTAGTTGGGGATCAAACTTGTGCTGCAGTGGCTGGCATAGCTTGCTAATGCTGAGACTTGATTCCTGCGCCACCAAAGAGGCCCCAACACCCTCCCTGCCCTTTCCCTATTCTGTGGTCAAGGCTACTCTGTCATAGACTGAATACTGATATATGCATGTATTTACTTCTGGACTTTCAGTTCTCTTCCACTGATTCACGCACTTATTTCTGTGTCAGTTATTTGTTTTAGTCCTGTTATTAGGGTGAAGTCAGGTAACGAGATTATCATTTCTCTCCTTTTCTTCAAGATTGCTTTTGCAATTTGAGAACTTTCATTGCTCCACATATATCTATATTATAATAATTTTTGTTCAGTTTCTTTGAAAACTATCTTGGTATTTTGGTGGTGATAGCATTAAATTTATCATTTAAACAGGCTAGTCATTTGGATTATATTGATTCTCCCCATCTCTCTATTTCACTATTTAGGTCCTTTAGAGCATCTTGCAATTCTCATTGCACAGGCTCTTGGCCTCATTAGTTAGGTTAATGCTGAGTTATTTAACTCTTTTTTAAGCAATCATAAATGGAGTTGTTCTATTGATATCTTTTTCTTTTTTCTTTCTTTTTTCTTTCTTTTTTCTTTTTTTGGTTGTATATTAAAAAGCTATAGAGGCCCTCCCTGATGGCGCAGCGGGTTAAAGCACTGCACAAAGAAGCTTAAGCCACTTCCACATGAGTTCACATGAGTTCGATTCCCGCCTGCCCCGGAGGTGACCACATGGTGTGGCAGACCTCTCCTGACCCGCCCGCTGCTCCCTTCAGCAGT
>NW_004567102.1:12851623-12864231 GCF_000260355.1 Condylura cristata
ATCTGCCTGTTCTGCTCCCCACTCTGTCTCTGGTGAATCCTTTCACCGCCCCTGTACCTCTAGCCTGTACCCCAGGTCTGTATGGATAAATAAATAAATCTTTTAAAAAAAAAAGCTATAGATTTCTTTTATGTTGACTTTGTAACTTGACACTTTTATTTATCTATTGTTTCTAAAAACAATTTGATGGGGCATGAGGATAAATAATATCCTCTGTGTGTGTATGTATGCACATGCACACATATATATATATGTGTGTGTGTATATATATATATAATATGCTTAATAATATCATATTATCTATGAATAATGATAATTTCACTTCTTTTCTCACTTGATTCCTTTCACTTCCTCATTTTGCCTGGTGTCTCAGGCCAAAACCTTTAATACTAAGTTAACCAAAAAGTGGTGACATCCTTGTCTTGTATCTGATCTTGATGGGAAAGATTTCAGTTTTTCACCACTAGATACACACGGCTTTTTAACTATTTCCTGAAACTTTATGATGATTATTAGGAACATTCAGGGCATAGCTTTAGATAGTACTACATCTACATCTCTGTCACCTGTAACCTCTCTGTTGCCCAGTGAGGATTCACAATTTGTGTGAGATAGACGTACTTTTCATCTTGAGACTTGTAATCATTGGGGAAAAACATATTAAGGCACTAAAACTTCTGAGGAGTTTCCTGGTGGTGGTGCTGAACACACTTGCTTCCAAATGGGACAAGGTACAAGACCTGGGCTGCCAAGTCGAGTGGTCTGGGTTTCAGGAAGGCAAGTACTGCAGTCACACCAAAAACTAAATTCTACCTCCTCTAAATCTTCCTAGTTGGAAAACTAGTTTACTCACTCAAAGCCTCCTTTTCTTATATTATAAAAAGTAACACAGATACAGCCCACTAATGTTGTACACTGGGGTCTGGCAGTAGTAGCCTGTGGCCTAGTGTCCAGCCATCTGGAGATCACCAGATCACCAGTCTTGTCCTCCTGAGCCCTCAGGTTACCCCAGTGTGGGGGTACTGCGAGACTCTAGCTGTTTCCTCTTTTCTTAAACTTAGGGTACTGTGGGGACTCATGAGGAAGCATAGATTGTTCCTGGCTCTCAGCTGCGTATGAGCTTCAGACAGAAAGCAGAGCATCCACTTGGGCCTCTTTGTGCTCCACTGTGTAGACGAGTGTCTGGGGAGTGTCTGAGCAGTAACAGCCAGCTCTATCCAGAGGGGATTTCCTGGTAGACAAGCTTTAGCGGGAAGATGCAAGGTCACCAACTCCAGGAAACGGGCCCACCTGTTGGGAATGATGACTTTACAAATAACTGTGTTAGGGTGCGGTTGGGGGAAGTGATCTCAGGTCAATGTGAACAATCAGGAATGAGAGGTAGCATTTGTATGTCAAAGAGAAAATTGCTGGCAACCAAGGTCATCCCCAGAGGTCCCAGCTTTTTCCAGATCTCATGCCTCCTTTTTTTGTTACCTGGAATCACCAGTTTCACCTGTTCACCTCCAAGTTAGGGCATGGTCTATGTAACAGTCCCATTGGAATGTCCTTTCACACCGGCTTATTTGTACCAGGACAACAACTTGTACACCATCCTAGTAAAAGTAACTACCAAATCATAAACACTTTCTCTTGCTAGTGACTGTGCTAAGCAAATATGTGTGAGAACTTTCCAAACTTCACAACAAAGTCCTGAAAAAGATTTATTCTCACATTATTAGCTATAGGGGGAACAGGTTCAGAGAAATGAAGAAAGATAACTAAGTTTCCAAAGCTACTGAGGGTGAGAACAGGCTTCAGACTCAGGGCTGATGCTGTGGGTGTTGACAGCTTTCAGTCTGCAGCCTTGGTGCTCAAATGATGATTCTCAAAGCACAGATGACCTGTCAGGAACATGGCATTGTGGGCTCCACCCCAAGCATACTGAACCAAGATCTGTATTTTAAGAAGGTCTCCAGGTGGATGCATACACATGTTGAAGTTTGAGAAGCTACATCAACATTCTTCAACCATGTACCTATACCATGCAGCATTATTCATAACTGCCCAGAAGTGAAAGCCACTTAAGTGTCCATTGATGGCTAAACAAAATGTGGGGTATACATACAATGGGTCATTCTTCTTTGAGAAAGGAAGGAAATGCCGATGTATACTACAGCATAGATAAATTTCTAGGACACTATGCTAAATAAAATAAGTTAGTCACACACACACAAACCAATACTGTATGATTTCACTATTCCACTTAGATGAATATTTCAAGTAGTCAAAATCACAGACACAGAAAGCAGAATGGTGATGGCCAGGCACTGGGGCAGGTGTTTAATAAGTATAGATTGTCAGTTTTGCAAGATGCAAATTGACTGAACTGTTATCAGATCCCTGCGGCCCCCAGAGGCCATAGGACAAGATGGATTTTTTAGGGGTTCACTTCTTAAAACCAATAGGCTCATGATCTTGTCCTGACCTGAGTGCTGAGGGCTTTGCTTCCTGTTACACCTGACTTTGATTCTACAATGAGTGGCCTTGCAATTGTATGTGGGTGAGAACCCACTAACAGTGATCTCTCCCCCACCCTGGTCACTGTTTCTGGTCCCCTGTTTTAGCACTGTTTCACTGTGTCTTTTTGTAGCATTTCAGAGCCACAATCTGAATATAGTCAATGCTACTGAATGAACTATGCGCTTAAAGATGGTTCAGATGGCAAATTTTATATGTATTTTGCCACAACTGAAAAAAAAAAAAGTCCATCACCACCTGCTGCCTTTACAGTGGCAACTTGAAGGAGCTGGGTAACAGCACAATGCAGAGTTAGCTGATGAGGCAGACTCAATCACAACTTCTAAGGGCTGAAAAGGTGAGGTCCTCTGGGGTAGCAGTGGGAGCTTCCAAGAAGATGAAGTTCAAATACCACAAAGAGCCCTGGGGGTCACTACTGATCCCTTGACCAGCTTGTGCCACCAGACAGATGTAAGGAGGGGCTTTGCCAGGGCCACTGTGGTGAGACCAGCCTCATACAGTGGGCCTGCACACTGTAGCCGGGAAGCTCAGAAACTGGAACAGAGAGAGCTACTTCCCCAGGATCACCCTCCCCAAACCACAGCTTTCTCCTCTTGCTGGGGCTTTAAGCAGAGCTCTGAGATGACCCTGGGAATCCAAAGGCAGAGTCAGTGTTTGCCTCCTCTGTTCATATAAAGGAGCTGCTGTTTGTGATTAGGCAGGCTCCACCCTGCACCTAGGAGTTTGGAAAGAGAAGCATACAATATAGTCCCCAGAAATCCTGAGGAAAAAAAACAAAAAGAGCAAAGAAAACCTACGTCAAACAATGAAAGACACAGAAAAAGAGGAAGGAAATACATAAAGTCACAAAATAAAATCTTGAAGGTAATATCGAGCATTTTAAATATGACATGAAATTAGACCTCCCCCCAATCAAAATCAGACTTACTTGGATTGGAGTTGAAAGGGGGAAAAAAAAACACGCTCAAACGTGCTATTTAAAGAGAACCATTTAATCAAAGTGATATATTAAAGGCTAAACAAAAACTAGAAAACAAACAGGCAAACACCTACTATAAAACAGAAAGTAATAACCCAATAATTGCTTACAGAATAGGGGAGGACTTACCATACCCTTTAGTTAAACCAAACTCCCATTAGCTTCCTCAAAGACAAAGTGACTTGAGCAATTTGTGGACAAAGTCTTAGAAAATACCTCTGACTCCTTCAGGATTATCAATTTGTGATTGTGGCACACAGATTGACGTCTTCTGAAATGTATTCTATTCCGATGCTCAAATTAAAATGCATCCTTTCAGATCACATCCTGCTCACCCATTACAATCTGTTTTATAGTCATTGTTAACTTCACAGAGTGATGCTTCAGATTTACAGGGGGCAATTTAGTTAAGGAGAGAGAGCCTGGAGTATCTTTCTTGAAGGTACCTGGATGTGTTCCCTTGAGAAGAAGGCTGATTTTAAAGGATGCTAGTTATAGCCCAGTGAATACACTAACATCTGTTTGAGGTCACCATCCCACCCACCATTTTCCCAAAAGTCTACATTTTTTTTTAAAATGCATTTGCCATCTGTGACGTTCCCAGGAAATCAGAAAAAAGTGACAAGGAAAAATATAGCAGGCATGGATTTACTCACCAAAGGACGAACAATAGACTCTAAATTCAAGATCAGGGTAATTTGGGAAGAATAAATCACAAGAAGCATGAAGCACAGCGTGGTTCTCCTTGGGGATTTCATTTCTTCAAGCTTGAGTTGCTTTGCCTGAAATAGAAATATGATGGTTTAGAGACAGAATGATTTGTTTAGCAAATACGGAAAGGACTGGGTGAATGCTATCTTGGTCCAGCTGCAAGAAAAAAAACCTTTTCAATGAAGGACAGAAAAGAAGGAGCATGAATAAATGGACTAGAGAGATTAGTCCCTTCTCTGTACGTTTGGACAAGAAAATGGCAACGTCAGAAAGGGTAAGGAAGGGAAGGAAGGATGGATGCTGGTACTTGTAAACAGTCCAGATGTGAGCAGTACTTAGGTGTGTTCCTGGCATAAAAGGAAATGAGAGAGAAGGAATGAGAAAAGGGAAAAGTGAGAGACAGGTAAAGCAAAGAAAAAGGGGAAGATTACTCAGGAAAAAATACTTTAAATATGTGAGTCAGCACACATAATGTGGGGATGAGTACTGTATGGGGGTGACACTGCAACTCTGATGTGTTCAATAAATTATACCCCAATTTATCCTTTTTTTACTTTTAATTCTGGTAGCAAACAACTAAACTGACTTCATGACTCTGGCCCATTTATATGAAAAATCTTGGATTGAGTCATAAAAATATAAGTTATATTTCAGTCTTTTATAGTAAATAATATAGACTATGAATATCACAATCTATTTCACTTTATGTACTTACTTTTGCTAGCTCTTTGTTTATAGTGAGGTGAGCACATGATGTTTCCTGATGAGTGGGTTATTTACTGCTGCATGTAGAAAGTAAAGTATCAGATGAACTAATCCCAACTCACAGGGCAAACAACTTTATTCAGTCTCTATTCCATACTGAACTTTCTACATGCATATGTTGATTTGAAAAGAGCACTAGACTAAAAGACAGAAGCTATGGTTTGGAATCCAGGGTTATTATCAACTAACTTCATATCCTTGAATTAATCCCTTATTTTTGAAGAAAGACACAATGGGTAATGGTGGTGAACTGTGGGTGATTTGGGGGTGTGTGCACAAGGGGGGCAATATCTGATGGCAGGAAGATCCAAATATTGCCACAAACAAAAAATAATCATTAATTTAAAGTCTCTTACTTCTCCTAGTACTAGTATTCCCATCTGTGAAATGGGAATAACTATCCCTTCTTACATTCTTACACAGACTTTTCTGAGGCTCAGATGTGATGAAAAGCCCTGAATGGCTTCAGGCATAAAAGCTGCAGTGGGCATCAGCCATGAGTGGAACTCAGAGGGCTACCATCAGGAAGCTCAGACCCTGGTCCTGGCACTGCAAGGAATGCCAGAGGACTGTGGCCAGGATAACTACAGGGGATGGCCAAGACTTACATGCCAGGGAGAATTGTATTTCAATCACCATCTGTCAGCTGCCTCCTCTTCCTCTTCACCAGTGGAAAAGAAGGAAGCAGAAGGCCCTGGAAAACTGACCCAGTTTGCAAATTTGGCAATCAAATACAGTTTTTAAATTCTACAGCTCAATGACTTTGGAAAATTCTTTGCAATTTGGTGACAGAAACAGATAATTAAGACCAGATATTTGTTATAAGGAATTATAGCAACTTATGGCTTAGTTCTACCTTTAAAGCTACTTTTCCCCCTTGTTGAAAAAGAGTGGACTTTTGTCAGTATTGGGCAGGCTCAATCATCCTGGATCCTGAGGAAAGTCAGTATTTAGAAGGTAACTGAAACTTTTCAGATCCTGTCTAGGTGCACTTTATTAGCTAGTTCCTCCTTGACACATTTAATTAAGGAGGTGAAACTTAATAACTGCCTGACTACTGAGACTCCCTTAGTATGTGACTTTCAGGGAGGGACTCAGGCATTAGAGGGACCGAAGCTGCTTCCCTGTCTTTCCACTATTTCCTGGTGTAGGCTTTTTTTTTTTTTTTGGTCAGAGTTAGTAAAATGGTCATAACTGGTTCTTTTTTATAATCCACTAGCCAATACATTCCATTGTATTCCCCCCAAAAGAGGAGACCCAAAGGAGAAGATAGCTCTTGATTCAATTAACATTCTTTTCTCTGTTGACTTGTTTGGTAATATTACAAAATGACAAGTCAATAGATAGGAGATGTAGGATGACCACCATGGGGCAGTGGGTGTCCCCTGGATACAGAGAAATGACAACAGCTACACAGAGAGGGGGAGGACCTTTCTACAGAAGGGAGAATTCCACCACTTAGAGGGGAAGGTAATATCAAAAATAATAGACAACCAGATGGCGTGATGTCAATCAACTGAAGACAAGCTTTCTTGACCTACATCAATCTTTCATTGACCCTCCAAATGAATGCTGTTCTCATAGCATCACATATTCACGGTAATTTGTCTTCAAAAGGGCCCCCTTAATTACAAATCCACTAGAAATTCACATTTATTTTAAATCTTTGGCATGAAGGGCAGTTAATGAGTAAGAGATACAAACAGAGGCAGAAAAAGAAATAAAATTATCTGATGTCATTCTCAGGTTTTTTTTCTCTTTTAAAATTATAGATCCTGTATACTCTCTACTTAAACTCACCCACTGTATCTTAGAAAAAGCTGGCAAAGCGCAGCAGACCTCTCCTGTCTGGCCTGCTGCTCCCCTAAACAGTGTACTTCGTCGATGTGCCTATTCTGCTCCCCACTCTCTTTCTGGTGAATCCTCTCACTGCCCCTGCACCTCTGGCCTGTATCCCAGATCTGCGTGCATAAATAAATTAATCTTTAAGACAATAAAAGCTGGTAAATAAGATTTCCTCCCTAGTACTAATCCTGCAGTCATGAGCAACTTCCGGGTCTTCTCTGACTATTTTCCTGTCTGTGCAGTGAGAAGAGAAGGAGAGAGAAGTCAAGTACCCTGAGATCAGATGCCAAGAATAAGTAATCAGAATTCTCAGTAAGCACTGTTAGAGGATGAAAGTCTGAGTTCCTTGAAGTGGTTTGTACTGACATTCTCTGGAGGAGTGATTACGCATCAGGAACCACCATTTTATAACTGGTCTTAAATACATCAGGCCCATATCCTAGACCCAGTCAACACTTATGACCAACTGCTGTCCAGGAAAGCCTTCATTAGCTCTGACCTGGCCAGAATTTACTGGAGGCTGGGGGCCTGAGGTGGAGGGGAAAGGAGGAGAGGGAGTGGACTTGTATGCCTTCAAAGTTAGAACATATAACATATGTTATATATTCATATAACAGCCACATCTGTGAGTTCTAATGATGCAACACTACTATCAAATTTGAATTCCGAGCCAAACAGGCAATAATGGAATTCTTCCTAGAAATGTTTCATTTCCTCAGTCCTGCACGGCTCTGCCTTCCCATGCTCATGGATGGCCTCAGCCCATCTTCTCTGGGGAGTGACCTTGATGCTGTCCTTCGCTCCTTTGTAGTAACAAGGCAAGAGGTGGAAATATGTCCACCTTTGATCAGCTTGTGTCCAGGTACCTCCTCCATCTTTCAGACCCTATTCTTAGCACTACCCAGTTTCACCACCCTAGAAGGAAGTTCCCTGGAATATTTGTTTATCATCTGCTTCCACGGTCCTTGTCTCTGGCTGCACATCAAACTAATTATCTGTGAGTTCCTTTTTTTTTATATTTGTTTGGTATTTTAAAATAACCTTATACCAATTAAACTAGAATTTCTGGGGTGCAGGAGGTAGGAGTTGAGACTCGCATTGACCCAAGTTGTTTCAGATGCAGAGGGATATTTGCAGTCTCCTGAACCCAAGGAAACTGTTTTAGAAACAGAATCATAAGGAGAGTATATTGAAGAGGAACTCAACTGATGGTGGGTGAATGAATGGTTTAACGTGATATGATCTCCCCACTATTTTTGATGTAACTCTATAACCTTGGCTGTTACTTTTTAAAAAAAGATTTATTTAGTTATGCATACAAGAATCAAAGTATAGGCCAGAGATGCAGGGGGTGTTGAGAGGATTCACAGGAGACAGAGTGGGGAGCAGAACAGATAGATCAACTAAAATATACTGTTGAGGGGAGCAGCAGGTGGATTAAAAGTGGTCTGCCACAACATATGGGTCAGCTCCCTGGCAGGGGATCGAACTCATGCTGCAGTGAATGCGAATAGCTTTATAGTGATGCGCTTTAAGCTGTTACACCACCAGGGAGGACTCACTGGCTGTTACTTAATATTGTGCTATTTATCTCATGTAGTTTGGATTGTACACTTATGAACCAATAAATACATATGCTTTCTATATTCCCAAAATTGTGCTATGTATTCACAAAGAAATGGATTCTAGTCTTTGCCTCCAAGAGACGCTCAATCCCATGAGAAAGGCCTGAAACATACAATTAAAGAGACATATACTGAGAAAAAAATAAAAGCATATAAGACACTATTTACAGCAATCTACTATGTATAAGTCACAGTGTTAACCAAATGCAGCATCTATGTCATTGAAGTTAGCTCTCACCATAATTTTGTGAGGTTGATACTTAAATCCCAACTCATAGATAAGAAAATAAAGACCTAGAGAGACTGCAGAGCTTACGAGGCCATCCAGCTAGTAAATAATGGAGCCAGATTTGCCCCCATGTTGGCCTGGTCTCTGAAGCGAGCTGCAGTGTGCAAGTGGTGGGCAGGACTGGTGGTGAGGATGGGGGAGCTGGGTGAGATTTGGAGTCACTGACCGGAGCCTGAGAATGGGTGATGTTTCAAAGGGTAGTAGAGAAAGAAAAGAGGATTCAGGCAACGGAGAAAAGCACAAGCAAAAGTAGTCATCTCTTCCAAAAGAGGTGAGGGAGACAGTCCATTGAGTCAATTCTGGAAGTTCCCTAAAGCAGCTTGCCCAGCTACTGTGACATTGTGATATGACTCGGGAGGACATTGTTTCCTGTGCAACCACCATTCACCAAAGAAGCCAGCACTATTTTTGTTCCATCTTGGAAAGAACATGAAGTTGATGGCATTAACATTCAGGTGATTCCCTCCTTCCTGCATTGACAAGAGCATTGACTTTGTAACAAAACTGTCTTGTCTTCTGAATCCAGCTCCACCCCTTGGTAACTCTGGCAAGATACTAGACCCTCTGAAGCCTCAGTTTCCTGATTCCACATCCCTACCTTGCATTGCTGCTGTAAAGATTAGAGATCATGCCTCCTAAGGGCTTGGTAATAGAGGCAGAATTTGTTCTGGCCCGAGTGGTGTCCTTCCAAAATTGCTGTGCTGAAGTTGTAACCCCCCTGGCTGTCAGATGAAGGTGTCAGGCCAGAAAACTTACCAGAAAAGAAGATAAGGACACAGACACACAGACGGAAAGAACCACATGAAAATGCCAGAGGATGCTGGTCACCTACCAGCATCAACCTGCTGACACCTTAATTTCAGAATGGTAGCCTCCAAAATTGTAAGAATAAAATTTCTGTTGTATAAGCTACCCAGTCTATGGAACTGTTAGGTAAGTTCTAAAAAACCGATTTAGAATTCAAGGTAACTTTTTATGTTTTCTGTCACTTACAGGGGTGAGTGTGGCCCTTCCTCCTATTTTTCTGTATTTGATGAATATTTATTCTGTATAATTTTTATGAACATTGTTCAAAGTATAGTTGGTATGTTTGAAGAACATAAAAACACACATTCAAATTTGTAAGACTGGTTAGAATTCACTCTGATTCAGCCTTTCTAAATTATGTACATGTGTATACACACACGTACACACACACACACACACCTCATTGTTTTCAAAGATGAGGAACTTAGGGCCAAAAATAACTGTGAATCTTAAAGGTAGCTAGAAGCAAAGTCAGCACTCAAGAAAACAACCTAATTTAACCAAAGATCCTTAAATTTCTAGATGATAAAAAAAAATTTCAGGCAAACCATTGATGATAAAGTTGTGGATCGTTGTCATGGATGACAAGGAAGAGGAGGAGGAAGAAATAAGACATTGGTGATTATGAAGAAGAGGAGAAGGATGTTGATGATTATAAGAGCCTTGTTATTTATTGGATGCTCACTATGTTCCAGTCATGGTGCTAAACTCTCTCTGAAGATTATGTTATTTAACCCTCTCAAGTTACCCCTACTTTTCAGAGTTGAAAATGGAAGGTTATAACTCATCAAGACCATACAATTAATAAGTGGTAATTAAAAATATAAACCAAGCAGTTTGATTCTCTGGAAAAGAAATTACCATTTGGGCTAAGAGAACTTTTAAAGAGATAGCAACAAGAACAAATGGAAAACTTTCTGTGGACACTGGACCACGATTCTAGAAACATAAATTCTAGCCCCACTAGCTATGTGACCAGGGGCAAGTCCCTTTACCTCACTTAGTCTCAGTTTTCTTATTAGCACACTTAAGGAGTTCACTGCACTCTTTTCAAAATTGGGATTAGGCTCTGAAAACTCAGTGATATATAACATCGGATCTGAAATAATTGTGAGGTATTTTAGATTTTTCAAACTGTAATGGATCCTTTAGAGGTCAGTGCCTGCACTCTAATTATGAAAGCCTGAGTTCATGTCTCTCTTGCATCCCTGTACCAAGGAAAAAATGGATGTCCATGTATGTCCTTTGCTCTTTGTCATAGAATATTTAACCATATGTGCGTGGCTTTGATTCTGGGTTTTCAGTTTGATTCCAATGCTCTGTGTGTCTATTTTTGTCTCAGTGCCAATGCTGTTTTTATTATTATGGCTTCTTAGTATAGTTTCAAGTCTGGGGTATAATAACTCTGTTACTCTTCCTATTAGTTAGGAGAATTTTGGCTATTTGAGGTGTTTTTTTTTTTCTTTTGTGATTCCATATGAATTTCAGAAATATTTGTTCTATTTCTTTGAAGAATGTCATTGAAATTTATATTGAATCTATAAATTCTTTTGGTAGGATGTCCATGTTGATTATGTTAATTCTTCTGATTCAGGGAATGAAAGGAGAAATAAAATACTGTACAAAACTGAAAAATAACATAAGGGAAAATTTTTAAAAATCAAAGTCATTGCATGGGAAACCCCTGGGGATTACAATTGAGATGGGGAAAAAAAAAATGTACCAAATGATGTAAAAATAAACTGTTATAAAAAAAAAGAAAATACTGGAGGGGTTCTTGGGTACTTTCAAAAAGATATAGAAATTCACAATACTAGTTCTTAATAAATGGGTTAATCATAAACTCAAAAAAAAATCAAAGTCATTGCAATCATGTGTGCGAGAGGTAGTGAACACCTGGGTGATGTAGTAAATCAGAGGGTTGAAAAATGCAAAAGAGCTTCCAGAAGCACTCTTCTCATATATTATAGCCTATCCAGCTCCCTATTACTTTCAGAATAAGTCAAATATTTTTCTTGAATTTTATGATTTGAATTTTATTTTTCAGAGCAAGTAATTAGCAAGCATCTATCATATCATATTTGTACTGGTAACTTATTAAAGTTGGTTGGTTTTCATAATTTAAAATAGAGCAAGAAATTTTCCTGTTTTCATGAAAATGTAAACATACAAAAACTTATCTTTGAGAATTAATCCGGGAGGTAGAGAGCATTAGTTATTTATTGTCAAACTATTTTTCCAAATTTGGTAAAATGACAATATTCTTGGTGTTTCCTTGGCTGTTATGCTCCAACATTTTTGCTTCTATTCAAATTCTATTCATTGTCCAATGCACTCACAGCTTTTGGGTGATGGTTATCGTATATATTCTCATACAGCTACAAATAACTCCCTTTTCCTATGAACATGCACATCTGACCAAGGTGCTTAGTTTTCCCCTTATATTATATTGATTACTGTAAATATTACATGAGTATGTCTATTTATTCTTTCCACTTATGTATTCATTCACTGGACAATCATTTATTAAGTTGTGCTAAAAGCCAGATGCTCTGATAGTGAAGAAGTAGGCAGAAATAAGGCTATGCTCCCATCTCCACAGAGGTTAGAATCTAATGGAGTAGAGGAGCATGACTAAAGAATCAAATACTTAATTCCCAGTGTGACAATGGCTGGAACTGCTAACAAGCAAAATAGTTAAATTACTAATATTTGTTAAGCACTTTAAAAAATGTGCCAGGGAGTGACATGAGCATTGACTGTATTATATTCTTTAATACTCACAATGCCCCATGAAGTGGCTCTTGTGTGATATCTAATTAAGAGTCTGATATCAAATTAATTGAACCAAGATCACACAGCTGGTAAAGTGGCAGGTGCAGAAATTGAACTCCAGAAGCCATCCTTTTAACCATGTGCTGCACTGTCTAACTAAGCCTATTAAGAGTAACAGGAACGGCCCTCCCTGGTGGTGCAGCGGGCTAAAGCACTGCACTAAGAAGCCAAAGCCACTTCCGCATGAGTTCGATCCCCGCCTGCCCCGGAGGAGATCCACATGGCGTGGCAG